>NC_048565.1:17921375-18273875 GCF_013265735.2 Oncorhynchus mykiss | reverse complement strand
TACCAGGTGTCCGCCCGGTGTCCTTTGTCGAAATTGGTGCGTAATCTTCAGCTGCAAGCATTCTTCCATGGGATTCAGAGGAGAGAGCAGACTTCCACGAACGTTATATCATCGAAGAGATATGTGAAAAACACCTTGAGGATTGATTCTAAACAACGTTTGCCATGTTTCAGTCGATATTATGGAGTTAATTTGGAAAAAAGTTTGGCGTTTTGATGATTGAATTTTCGTTTTTTTTTTATAATTTTTTTTCTTTTTCGGTTTTGAACAAAACGGAGCGATTTCTCATACACAAAGAATCTTTTTGGAAAAACTGAACATTTGTTATCTAACTGAGAGTCTCCTCATTGAAAACATCCGAAGTTCTTCAAAGGTAAATTATTTTATTTATGCTTTTCTTGTTTTTGTGAAAATGTTGCCCGCTCAATGCTATGCTAAATGCTATGCTAGCCATCAACACTGTTACACAAATGCTTGTTTTGCTATGGTTGAAAATCATATTTTGAAAATCTGAGATGACAGTGTTGTTAACAAAAGGCTAAGCTTGAGAGCGAGCATATTTATTTCATTTCATTTGCGATTTTCATGAATAGTTAACGTTGCGTTATGGTAATGAGCTTGAGGCTGTATTCACGATCCCGGATCCGGGATGGCTAGTATCAAGAGGCTCCTCTGTCCTCCACTCGTTACCTGTATTAATGGCACCTGTTTGAAGTTGTTATCAGTATAAAAGACACCTGTCCACAACCTCAAACAGTCACACTCCAAACTCCACTATGGCCAAGACCAAAGAGCTGTCAAAGGACAGCAGAAACAAAATTGTAGACCTGCACCAGGCTGGGAAGACTGAATCTGCAATAGGTAAGCAGCTTGGCTTGAAGAAATCAACTGTGGGAGCAATTATTAGGAAATGGAAGACATACAAGACCACTGATAATCTCCCTCCATCTGGGGCTCCACGCAAGATCTCACCCCGTGGGGTCAAAATGATCACAAGAACGGTGAGCAAAAACCAGAACCACACGGGGGGACCTAGTGAATGACCTGCAGAGAGCTGGGACCAAAGTAACAAAGCCTACCATCAGTAACACACCGCCGCCAGGGACTCAAATCCTGCAGTGCCAGACGTGTCCCCCTGCTTAAGCCAGTACACGTCCAGGCCCGTTTGAAGTTTGCTAGAGAGAATTTGGATGATCCAGAAGAAGATTGGGAGAATGTCATATGGTCAGATGAAACCAAAATATAACTTTTTGGTAAAAACTAAACTCGTCGTGTTTGGAGGACAAAGAATGCTGAGTTGCATCCAAAGAACACCATACCTACTGTGAAGCATGGGGGTGGAAACATCATGCTTTGGGGCTGTTTTTCTGCAAAGGGACCAGGACGACTGATCCGTGTAAAGGAAAGAATGAATGGGGCCATGTATTGTGAGATTTTGAGTGAAAACCTCCTTCCATCAGCAAGGGCATTGAAGATTAAAAGTGGCTGGGTCTTTCAGCATGACAATGCTTCGTAAGAAGCATTTCAAGGTCCTGGAGTGGCCTAGCCAGTCTCCAGATCTCAACCCTGTAGAAAATCTTTGGAGGGAGTTGAAAGTCCGTGTTGCCCAGCAACAGCCCCAAAACATCACTGCTCTAGAGGAGATCTGCATGGAGGAATGGGCCAAAATACCAGCAACAGTGTGTGAAAACCTTGTGAAGCTTCAGCCACCAGTCTGAAAATACATTTTTCTGATAGGTCAAGCAATTGCAAAGCTGACTCACTCTAGGGTTTGGTGTGTGTGTGTGTGTGTGTGTGTGTGTGTGTGTGTGTGTGTGTGTGTGTGTACGTGTGCGTGTGTGTGTGCGTGTACGTGTGTGTATGTTTATGTCTGTGCTGGCGTCGAAGGGGGAGAAAGAATCACAATTTTGGAGAAAAATTAGAAGTGGAAGCATTGCTAGGGTACACAATAGTAGGTATTTGTAGATAATAGATTTTCTTTGGTAAAAGGGTTGATTGGTCTTCAAAAAAACAAGGAGGACCAAGCCACTGTTCATATAATTAAAATGCCTTTATTGTTATGGCATGTTCAACGGAAAAAAATATTTTACAACTGACACATTTTGGTAGCATGGCCTTCATAAGGGAAATTGCTCTGACAAAGGCCATGCTGCCGAAACACATCAGAGTTTTTAAATCTGCGCTCCATTGAACATGTCATGATGACATTAGGGGCATTTTAATTATGTGAAGAGTGTCTTTGTCCTCCTTGTTGTTTTTATGACATTGCAATTGTGACGTGGCCGAAACTGGGCGATGGATAGGACAAGCAAATTATTTTGCACATGCCTACAAGATGTCTACATGCTACATGAAAGATTTTTGAACATTTGAAATTGAGCTTGCGCACATGTCCAGTGTGAAACAGCAATGGCTCATCTGTGTAGTATCGTTTCTGTTCCTCGCAAAATTGGCAGTTTTATCAATGTCAATGGAGGATCCATAGAGAAAAAACAATCAATGAGTCTTCATCATGGCTGCTTGTCAAAAGCATGGTTATCTCCCTGTAGTTTTATAAGTGGATAATGTGGTGGGTACAGTGCTTGTTATGGAGGTGCTCAGTGCTGCAGATTACAGTCATCAGAGCTGGCTGAAATGATGTGGCTGATTTCCTTGAAAGATTCACATGTGCATTATATGCGCTCATGTTCAGGCGTACACTCCATCCTTTTTTATTTGGACAGTGAAGCTATGATATTTGTGCTTTTTTAATTTATTTTGGGCACAGCATAATCCGAAACACAACCAAAACAATCCTCAAATACATTCAACAAGTTTGTCGAGTCGCAACCTTGATGGGGGAGTTGGAGAGACATAGCATTCTTCTTAACTCACCAAGAGCAGGATCTAGTGCTCTGTGTTGTTTCCCTGGGGAACATGAAGACTAGGAGGCTGTGTTCCAGCTAGGTTGTTATAAAACATGTGTGTATGAATGAAACTTGGCCGAATAGGGAAGTATTGTGAGGATTCTATCTGTTCCATCATGATGTACTGTACTGTGGTGAATAAACAGTGTGATGTTCTTTTTGAAAATCCACTGATCCAGACAATAGTGAAGCAAAAAAATAACATTTCAATCTGAAAAAGAAATGGAACAGAGTTGGATCAGAAATGGATCAGTCAAATCCATGAGATGATTTATCATGCTTCTCCAGGGGTGGATAAACGGGGTGATGGAGTTGGACATCAGGTATAGCCTCGAGGTTAGCGTATAACCGAAGGGTTGCTGGTTTAAATCCCGGAGCCGATAAGGCCAAAACCTCCAGCTGTACCCTGGTGAAGGGCACATAACCCTAATTGTTCCAAGGGCGCTGGACAATGGTGACCCTGGCCGTGATCCCACTCCCTGCAGGTGTCTCAAGGGGAGCTGGGTTATGCAAAAATCACATTTCCATTACACATCTGTAACAGGACAAATATAAGCAACCCCCAAATTATGATTAAACCCAGCAAAAAAAGAAACGTCCCTTTTTCAGGACCCTGTCTTTCAAAGATAATTCGTAAAAATCCTTGTTCAATGAACCATAAACAATTAATGAACATGCACCTGTGGAACAGTCGTTAAGACACTAACAGCTTAAAGACGGTAGGCAATTAAGGTCACAGTTACGAAAAACACCAAAAGAAAGATGCCCAGGGTCCCTGCTCATCTGCGTGAACATGCCTTTGGCATGCTGCAAAGAGGCATGAGGACTGTAGATGTGGCCAGGGCAATAAATTGCAATGTCTGTACTGTGAGACGCCTAAGACATCGCTACAGGTAGACAGGACGGACAGCTGATCGTCCTCGCAGTGGCACACCACGTGTAACAACACCTGCACAGGATCGGTACATCTGAATATCACACATGCAGAACAGGTACAGGATGGCAACAACAACTGCCCGAGTTATACCCGGAACGCACAATCCCTCCATCAGTGCTCAGACTGTCCGCAATAGGCTGGGAGAGGCTGGACTGAGGGCTAGTAGGCCTGTTGTAAGGCAGGTCCTCACCAGACATCACCGGCAAAAGCGTTGCCTATGGGCACAAACCCTCCGTCGCTGGACCAGACGACTGGCAAAAAGTGCTCTTCACTGAAGAGTCACGGTGTGGCATTTTCCATTTTCTCGTTAGGAATTGTTAGTGAGTGTTCGCATGTACTTTTGGAAGTGTGTGTTACTGTCCTCTTCTTCGACTGGCAGTCACCCAGGATCATCCTAATATGTGTGCATGCTCACGTGCGTGTGTGAGAGTGCGTCTGTGTATGTGTGGAGGCTAGTTTACCATGGAGACTACACTTGACACTGTGTTGTAGAGTCACATTTTCTCAAGATATCCGAGTCACTTTGCATTTCCAGAGCGACAGTAGTCACGTTTCCAAGCAAAAATTGCCCCCCCTGTGCTCGCCATGACTGCTATAGCATGGCTATTATGGTAGCTAATGTGCACGTGTGCATTGCAAAGACCTATTGCCCTCATGGTAATAGAGACCTGCATAAAACGGACGACAAAAGAGTGCGAATGGAGTCAGCAAGCAGAAAGTGCTTCACAGAAACAGTTTGTGTTTCAAATGTCATTACAGCTGTCATTAGCATGAATATCAAGTCAATTCATAGACTATAGACTATATTACACAATGCAATACTACATTTTTCACTTTAAAATGCATGCCAAAAACAAACCATACAACTCTTAGCACAATGACTACTTTGAACAATTTGCACAAAAAACCATTTACTAGAGAGAGAGAGAGCCTCGCTTGGACCACCAGATGAAAGAGCGAGAGAGAGAGCCTCGCTTGGACCACCAGATGAAAGAGCGAGAGAGAGAACCTCGCTTGGACAACCAGAAGACATAAAGAGGGAACATAACAGTATGGCAGTGGAAAAGAGGACAGTAGCAGGTGACCCAACTGTGTTTGTGACTACTATGATTTCCCATTGTAGCATGTTCAATTGCAGCAATTCGATTACTGATTTGGAAACAGAATTACGAGTTTTAATCACTTAATAATTAATAAACAGAAGTTGATATATATATTCAAAACTAAATATAAGTGTTGATATTGGTTGGAATGGGTATTTAACATTTTTTGTGTGTTAAATGTATTTCTAATACCTTTCAAGACTTTTTCTGGTAGATGTTTTCTCAGACCCATTTTCCATCTATTTGACCAGAAATCAAAGCCATTACATATGCTTAATGTTTAAAATTGAAAATGGTTGAAAAAATATATCTATGACTTCATTTGTATTTGAAGCTTTTGCCAAGAGTGATGTGAATGAACGCTTTTGACCTTTTGCAAAAATGTTGTATTTGAACGTGATCGTTTTGGTTGCGTTGACAATACAATGCAATTCAATATTGTGATGCTTTTTAAGATTGATTTTCACCATTTTGTTCTGCCTTTTATATAGCCCAGTATTTTAGTATGTAATAAGATGTAATTTACTGTCAGAGTCTAGGTGATGTGGGTAGTAATAATAGTAACTTTACTCAAAAATAATCTTCCAACAAGGAGAACAAAAATCCAGAATCGCATAAACGAGACAACTGACAACAATAAACACGCACAAAACCACAATGGCTCCAGAGGGATAAATAGGGAAATAATTCAAACGTAATGGGAACCAGGTGTGTACAGACAAAACAAATGGACAAAGAAATGTAGATTGGTGGAGGCTAGAAAGCCGTTGACGTGAAGTTGACCGCCGAACGCCGAATGCCGCCCGAACAAGGAGAGGCACCAACTTCAGCGGAAGCCGTGACATGTACATCACGGAACACAGTGTAGAAGTCAGCTCTGTTTTTCATACTGTGAATTATGTTCTCTTCTCACGTATCATCAGACAAACATCTCAGTAATTATTCTGATTATACGTAGGCGGTTCCGTGCTTTTCTCCTTGACAGACTTGTTTCGAATGATACAGTACATACGGTACCGTACACTCACAAATAAAGGTGCTATCTAGAATCTTAAAGGGTTTTTCGGCTGAACCCTTTTTGATTCCAAGTAGAACCCATTTTGTTTCAGGGTAGAACCCTTTGGGGTTCCATATAGAGCCCTTTCCACAGAGGGTTCTACATGGAACCCTAAAGGGTTATACCTGGATCTAAAAATGGTTATTCCTGGAACCTAAAAAGTTTCTACATGGAACCAAAAAGGGTTCTCCTATGGGGACAGCCAAAGAACCCTTTTGGAACGCTTTTTTACCCAGAGTGTACAACTCCTCAGGGAATAATGGAGAATGTGGAGAATTACTGGAGAATGTGACCAAATGATGTAATTCAGCTATATAGCCAAGTAGGCTATATTTTTGTTGATGGTTGCAACTTGGAAAATATGAGGTTCGTACAAGATGGATGAGTTATGTGAAGTTGTATGAACTGTTGTAAGATACGTGTCGATGAAGAGGACAAATGAGTTGTATGAACTGTTGTAAGATACGTGTCGATGAAGAGGACAAATGGATTCTAGATTAATTTAAAAGGTTTGGCCCCTGTTGACAGTGGACAGAGGGCCACTCACTGCCCATATGTGCTGTGATATTCCTCCTTGGCAGTGCCACTTCCACTTCACCACTCCAGCCCAGTGGCCGCTGCCAGGCCAGCCTTGGCACAAGCTTGCTATCCAGCCTCTGCCACCCGCCCACTCACCCATGGCAGCCTTTGGTTATGGAGCCATTTGAGACACGGCACCACTGCTGGCTCATGCAGTGTAGCTGCCATAGGACAATGAGAGAGCCCCCCCCCCCCCCCCCCCACTCAGATGTGCTGCCAGGCCGGCTGATACCAGGCAGACCTTCCTTCCTTGAACTGAAACGGCTGCCATGCCTCCGTCTAATCTCCTTATGGCCACGGTTCATTATTTATTCAGTCTGTGTGACTATACTGCTTTTAGACACATTACATCTGCATCTCAATCCCGTCTCTAATATATTATATATATGCCATTTGGCAGACACTTCTATCCAAACCGACATGAGTGTTTACATTTAATACCCATTTTCTACGTCTCTGGTTGGGATTTGATGTTCTATTTGATGTTTTCTCACAGTGTTAGTGTCACTTAAATGGACACATTACCATTTTTTTGTTTTTTTTAGTCAGTTAAGAACAAATTCTTATTTTCAATGACAGTGGGTTCACTAGGCCGGGGGGCAGAATGACAGAATGTTCAGGGGCAGAATGACAGATTTGTACCTTGTCAGCTCTGGGATTTGAACTTGCAACATTCCGGTTACTAGTCCAACACTCTAACCACTAGGCTGATTATTGGATATTTCAAACTTTTTTAACAAATCAAAAACTGAAAAATTGGGCGTGCAAAATTATTCAGCCCCCTTAAGTTAATACTTTGTAGCGCCACCTTTTGCTGCGATTACAGCTGTAAGTCGCTTGGGGTATGTCTCTATCAGTTTTGCACATCGAGAGACTGAAATCTGCCATGCTGATCCTCAACACTGGGGCCCCTCAGGGGTGCGTGCTCAGTACACTCCTGTACTCCCTGTTCACCCATCACTGCATGGCCTAGCACGACTCAAACACCATCATTTAGTTTGCTGAAGACACAACAGTGGTAGGCCTGATCACCGACAACGGTGAGACCGCTTATAGGGAGGAGGTCAGAGACCTGGCAGTGTGGTGCTAGGATAACAATCTCTCCCTCAACATGATCAAGACAAAGGAGATCAAATCAAATCAAATCAAATTGTATTTGTCACATACACATGGTTAGCAGATGTTAATGCGAGTGTAGCGAAATGCTTGTGCTTCTAGTTCCGACAATGCAGTAATAACCAACGAGTAATCTAGCTAACAATTACAAAACTACTACCTTATACACACAAGTGTAAAGGGATAAAGAATATGTACATAAAGATATATGAATGAGTGATGGTACAGAGCGGCATAGGCAAGATGCAGTAGATGGTATCGAGTACAGTATATACATATGAGATGAGTATGTAAACAAAGGGGCATAGTTTAAAGTGGCTAGTGATACATGTATTACATAAAGATGCAGTAGATGATATAGAGTACAGTATATACATATACATATGAGATGAATAATGTAGGGTATGTAAACATTATATTAAGTAGCATTGTTTAAAGTGGCTAGTGATATATTTTACATCAATTCCCATTATTAAAGTGGCTGGAGTTGAGTCAGTGTGTTGGCAGGAGCCACTCAATGTTAGTGGTGGCTGTTTAACAGTCTGATGGCCTTGAGATAGAAGCTGTTTTTCAGTCTCTCGGTCCCAGCTTTGATGCACCTGTACTGACCTCGCCTTCTGGATGATAGCAGGGTGAACAGGCACTGGCTTGGGTGGTTGTTGTCCTTGATGATCTTTATGGCCTTCCTGTGACATCGGGTGGTGTAGGTGTCCTGGAGGGCAGGTAGTTTGCACCCAGTGATGCGTTGTGCAGACCTCACTACCCTCTGGAGAGCCTTACGGTTGTGGGCGGAGCAGTTGCCATACCAGGCGGTGATACAGCCCGACAGGATGCTCTCGATTGTGCATCTGTAGAAGTTTGTGAGTGCTTTTGGTGACAAGCCGAATTTCTTCAGCCTCCTGAGGTTGAAGAGGCGCTGCTGCGCCTTCTTCATGATGCTGTCTGTGTGGGTGGACCAATTCAGTTTGTCTGTGATGTGTACGGCGAGAAACTTAAAACTTACTACCCTCTCTACTACTGTTCCATCGATGTGGATAGGGGGGTGTTCCCTCTGCTGTTTCCTGAAGTCCACAATCATCTCCTTAGTTTTGTTGACGTTGAGTGTGAGGTTATTTTCCTGTCACCACACTCCGAGGGCCCTCACCTCCTCCCTGTAGGCCGTCTCGTCGTTGTTGGTAATCAAGCCTACCACTGTTGTGTCGTCCGCAAACTTGATGATTGAGTTGGAGGCGTGCGTGGCCACGCAGTCGTGGGTGAACAGGGAGTACAGGAGAGGGCTCAGAACGCACCCTTGTGTGGCCCCAGTGTTGAGGATCAGCGGGGTGGAGATGTTGTTACCTACCCTCACCACCTGGGAGTGGCCCGTCAGGAAGTCCAGTTGCACAGAGCGGGGTCGAGACCCAGGGTCTCGAGCTTGATGACGAGTTTGGAGGGTACTATGGTGTTAAATGCTGAGCTGTAGTCGATGAACAGCATTCTCACATAGGTATTCCTCTTGTCCAGATGGGTTAGGGCAGTGTGCAGTGTGGTTGAGATTGCATCGTCTGTGGACCTATTTGGGCGGTAAGCAAATTGGAGTGGGTCTAGGGTGTCAGGTAGGGTGGAGGTGATATGGTCCTTGACTAGTCTCTCAAAGCACTTCATGATGACGGAGGTGAGTGCTACGGGGCGGTAGTCGTTTAGCTCAGTTACCTTAGCTTTCTTGGGAACAGGAACAATGGTGGCCCTCTTGAAGCATGTGGGAACAGCAGACTGGGATAGGGATTAATTGAATATGTCCGTAAACACACCAGCCAGCTGGTCTGGAACTATCATGCTCCAAACACACCAAGACAGTCGTGAAGAGGGCACGACAACGCCTATTACATCACTGGGGCCAAACTTCCTGCCATCCAGGACCTGTATAGCAGGCAGAGGAAGGCCCTAAAAATTGCCAATGACTCCAGCCTCCCTAGTCGTAGACTGTTCTCTCTGCTACCGCATGGCAAGCAGTACCGGAGCGCCAAGTCTAGGTCCAAAAAGCTTCTTAACAGTTTCTACCCCCAAGCCATAATACTCCCGAACAGCTAATCAAATGGCTATCCATACTATTTGCATTGACCCCCCCCCCCCCCCCCCCCCCCCCACTCACTCCCATTTTTATGCTGCTGCTACTCTGTTTATTATCTATCCACAGTCACTTTACCAACATGTATATACAGTTGAAGTCAGAAGTTTACATACACTTAGGTTGTAGTCATTAAAACTAGTTTTTCAAGCACTCCACAAATTTATTGTAAACAAACTATAGTTTTGGCCTGTTGTTTACAGACAGATTGTTTACAGACAGATTATTTCACTTCTAATTCACTGTATCACAATTCCAGTGGGTCAGAAGTTACATACACTAAGTTGACTGTGCCTTTAAACAGCTTGGAAAATTCCAGGAAATTATGTCATGGCTTTAGAAGCTTCTGGTCAGCTAATTGACATCATTTGAGTCAATTGGAGGTGTACCTGTGGATAAATGTCAAGGCATACCTTCAGACTCGGTGCTTTTTTGCTTGACATCATGGGAATAACAAAAGAAATCAGCCAAGACATCAGAAAAAAAAGCGTCATACCGCTCCGGCTTTGTCTCCTAGAGATGAACGTACTTTGGTGGGAAAAGAGCAAATCAATTCCAGAACAACAGCAAAGGACCATGTGAAGATGCTGGAGGAAACAGGTACAAAAGTGTGTATATCCAGAGTAAAACGAGTCCTATATTGACATAACCTGAAAGGCCACTCAGCAAGGAAGAAGCCACTTGTCCAAAACCGCCATAAAAAAAGCCAGACTACGGTTTGCAACTAAACATGGGGACAAAGATCGTACTTTTTGGAGAAATGTCCTCTGGTCTTATGAAACAAAAATAGAACTGTTTGGCCATAATGACCATCATTATGTTTGGAGGAAAAAGGAGAGGCTTGCAAGCCGAAGAACACCCTCCCAACCGTGAAGCACGGGGGTGGCAGCATCATGTTGTGGGGGTGCTTTGCTGCAAGAGGGACTGGTGCACTTCACAAAATAGATGGCATCATGAAGAGGGGAAAATATGTGGATATATTGAAGCAACATCTCAAGACATCAGTCAGGAAGTTAAAGCTTGGTCACAAATGGGTCTTCCAAATGAACAATGACCTTAAGCACACTTCCAAAGTTGTGGCAAAATGGCTTAAGGACAACAAAGTCAAGGTATTGGAGTGGCCATCACAAATCTCTGACCTCATCCTATAGAAAATGTGTGGGCAGAACTGAAAAAGTTTGTGCGAGCAAGGAGGCCTACAAACCTGACTCAGTTACACCAGCTCTGTCAGGAGGAATGGGCCAAAATTCACCCAACTTATTATGGGAAGCTTGTGGAAGGCTACCCTAAACGTTTGGCCCAAGTTAAATTATTTAAAGGCAATGCTACCAAATACTAATTGAGTGTATGTAAACTTCTGACCCACTTGGAATGTGATGAAATAAATAATATCTGAAATAAATCATTCTCTCTACTATTGTTCTGACATGTCACATTCTTAAAATAAAGTGGTGATCCTATCTGACTTAAGACAGGGAATTTTTACTAGGATTAAATGTCAGGAATTGTGAAAAACTGAGTTGAAATGTATTTGGCTAACGTGTATGTAAACTTCCTTCTTCAACTGTATTAACTCAATTACCTCAACTAACCTGTGCCCTGCACAGTGACTCTCTACCGGTACCCTCTGTATATAGCCTCGTTACTGTTATTTTATTGTTGCTATTTTTTTTTATTATTTAGTGTTTTTTTAGTTCAGTTTATTTTATCAAATACTTTCTTAACATTTATTTTTCTTACTTGCATTGTTGGTTAAGGGCTTGTAAGTAAGCATTTCACTGTAAGGTCTACACTATTCGCACATGTAACATAACATTTGATTTCATTTGATATAGTGTCGTTAGCAGTGAGTTCTCTTCACTGCCTGTAGGGCGCAGCCACGTTCTCTATGGAAAGCAGTTTTGCAGTTAATGGAATGGGCCAAACCACTCTCATACATCAAAGGAGGTTGGTTGCACATTCAATGGGGAGGATGGGCTCATGGTAATGGCTGGAGCGGAATCAGTGGAATGGTGTCAAATACATCTAACACATGGTTTGATGCCATTCCATTCATTCCTTTCTAGCCATTATTATGAGCTGTCCTCCCCACTGTCATACATGCTCACTATGAATACACACTTGAGTCTAGTCTAATCTGTCATTTTGATTAATTTGTTTATGCGTGTGTTTATTTATATTTCCAGCAGATTGCTGGTGAGTCTGATCAGCTTGAAAAGCATAGCCTTCCCTCTGCGTCTCTGTCTCTCTCCCTCGTTGTACGTTTTCCCCTCAGATAAACCCACTGGGGATTAGTCTGGACCAGGTGCTGCCAACCCCAGAAAGAGAGAGAGAGTTAAAAAGAGAAGAGTGAGAAGAGAGGGAGAGAAAGGAGGGCATGCTGGGGAATAGGGGCATTGAGAGAGATTGGGAAGAGAGGATGCAGGGGAGGGAAAGAGGGGAGATTCAGGGAGACATCAAGGGTACAGAGAAGAGGAGGGAATGAGGAAGTGGGAGGGAGAGAACAGGAAGGTCAGAATGAGATGTAGTGAAAGAGGAATTGGGGAGGGAGGGGAGAGAACAGGGTGGATGGAGGGCGTTCAGACGCTTTGACCCAGCTGTGCTGCAGTGAAGGGAGTATTAGACTGAGAGACTTAGTTTAACTGAACTGATCTTTCTCACAGTATATGGTTTTAGTCTTGGGAATTCATGGAAAGGAGTTTTAATCCTTAGATTTGGTCTCAGCTTTTCTCATGTGGGAAACAAAGAAAGGTACATTTCGCCGTTTAATACCACAAGTATGGTTAGTGCTATCTGTCATCCTTGGGACGTCCCTAACCTAACCCTAACCCCTGCCCTATCCCTAACCTTAACCCCTGCTCTATCCCTGACCTTAAACTTAACAATAACCCTTACCTTACCCCAACCTGAAGCATTATAAATGTCACCTTCAATGGGGAAGGGATGTTCCAAGGATCCCGGATGGTATAGAGAACCTCACAAGTATAGAGGACAGCATTATCAAATCTGCTGCAACTGCATTGCCAGATAAGCAGACAACCATTCATATCAACTTCTAGAGCAGAGAGCAGTCACTGTAACATGCACATACCCTTCACTTACATCACACCAATACTATCACTTTCCCCCACATGACCTTATAGCATTTCTATGTTTTACTAGGCTATAGTGACAACGGTGGTACTGTAATGTAACTACAGAATGCTGCTGTCCAGCATTGAATCACTCAAGCATACGGTACACTATCGAGAACGCCTATAGGTCTATAAATAATTAACAGGTCAATCAATCTGTCAAACCATGCTTCACTTCCCTTTATTTCTCTGTTGCTGCTTTCCCCTCCTCCCTCCCTGTTGTTCTCTTTCTCCCTCTGCCCCTCTCTCTCCTCTGATCTTTGAAGTCGTGCTCCCTGTTCTTCACAGTTCACACACTGACATACATTTCTGAATTGATGACCTACATTCAGGAAACTCATGTGTTATGTTCTCTGGGCCTCCATCTTCACAGGCAATCACTTTCTTCCTCTCCTCTCTCTCGTTCTTCAGAACCCCTTTCTCTACCTTTCGTGCTCTCTCTCTCTCTCTCTAGTCTCTGTGTGTGTCTTTCATTGGCTGTCTCTCCTAGTCCTTTTCACCAACCCACCACAATAACAGACTATTTCCTCTCCGTTGTTCTGTAGCAGATCAGAACCATTCAGTGATGAATGGGAGACATAATCAATACAGAATGGCTCCAGTAGCACGTGCCTCACTGTCAGCGCTCTTTTGTCACCCTGTACCTGAGAGGGTTCAAGGAAAGAAAAGCGAGAGAGAGAAGACGTTGCTCTCATTGAGAGGCTTTTTATAACCTTCTTCTCTGCTTGCTATCTATCCCTCATGTCCCTGTCACGACTATCACCCCTAAATGGCAGTTTCTTTAATAACTCAGTGTGCATAATGCATTGTGGGGCTCATGAAGCACGTCCACGGTTGTTTGAGCACATTTTGGTACTGTTGTTTCCGCACCGCTGTAAATAAATCAATCCTTTTTTCCCCACGCAGACAGCAACAGGGTGCCGCAGCAGTGACTGACAGACAAGCACGTTCCCGTGGGATGACAGTCCCCAGCACCAACGCCACTCCATACTTATCTGGTACTTCATGTGGGTACTGACTGCTTCTGTGTGGAATCTCATGTAAAGTGGTTGCATTGGAAAACTCCCTTTGTAAGAGCCCTCTCCTAATTACCTTGGATAGAGTCAGCATAATTACATGGTACCTCTGGATGTACAGTGGCAAGAAAAAGTATGTGAACCCTTTGGGATTACCTGGATTTCTGCATAAATTGGTCAGAAAATTTGATCTGATCTTCATCTAAGTCCTTTGTAATTTTGTAATTAAAAAAGGGTTGACACTTTTTCTTACCACTGTATTACACAGACAGGAAGACAGACAGACAGAGGCAGATAGAAAGAGGGAGGGGCAGATGGGGGACAGACGGAGAGGAGGACAGATGGGCAGATGACCAGGCGGATAGATGGAAAGATGTGCAGATTGTCAGATGGACAGAGATTGTCAGATGGACAGATACCTGGTTACTGTTTTATTTGAATATGTACTGTACCATTGGGGACTGACCCTAGACTCACCCCTCTTCTCTCTCTGAGTGGCTAATGTTTCTCCAGGCCCCTACACAGGGGAGATGTATGTTTCTTCCCCATGGAACCCAACACCTCCTGCTTCAGTAGACACAGAGACCTAACAACTCTTTTGGAGGTCTGGCTGGAACCCAAAAAATAAAATCGCTGCTAGGATTGCTTCTGTTTTTCGCAAAAATAAAAACAAATAAAATGAACTTCAGAGAATTGTTCTGCCGCTCCCATACTTATCACTTGAGGTTTTCTGGGCAGTGTACAGTTGAATTTCACACAGCTTCGCCACCTCTCTCTGTACTGAAGGAGTGCCTAACTTCTGAGACATTTTGCATTCTCATCTGTGTAGGAAGCTAAAATTACAGCATTACACATTCAGCATCCTGCACACAGTTGCTGTACAGTGCATGCATGCTCTTGATAAACTCTTCAATGAAAAAAAAGGTGACAGGTGTACTGATTGAAGAAGGTTAATCTAGTTACTTAGATGTTTATATCATAATCTGTATTTACAGACTCATAAACCTGCTGTATCTGGGATAGTGTTGGAGATATTTTTGATCAAATTTGTTTATCCTGTGTGTGAGAACACAAACTGTTAGTTGATGGTTAAACTACTACATGCAGTTGCAAGGCTGATACTTCAGCGTTGGGGCGCAAGGAATCCTGCAACTGAATAATTTAACACTGGAATTCTTAAGCCTCCGAAACCCAATACACAGTGGACAATGGCAATTTTGTCAGAGGCAGCGGCAGGCAGAGTGGTCAGACAGGCTGAGCTGAGAACAGAAACGCTGGTTGAATTAACAAACAAGACGAACTGGCAATGGACAAACAGAGAACACAGGTATAAATACACAGAGGATAATAGGGAAGATGGGCGACACCTGGATGGGTTGGAGACAATCAGAAGGACAGGTAAAACAGATCAGGGTGTGACAGGGGTGCCACCTGGCGTCCTACCTGGGCTCATACCTGGTTGACCGGGGCGTTGAAAATCCACAATGAGGCCTGGGTTCCAGGATGTCCCTGGCAGGGACCCAGCACCTCTCCCCCGGGCCATTACCCTCTCAGTCAACCAGGTACTGGAACCCACTGCCCCGAGGTCGAACCTTCAGGAGATGCCTCACCGTGTAAGTCGGTTGGCCGTCGATGAGACGGGGGAGAGGGGGTGGACCTGGAAACAGAAGACAAAGGGCTGTGAGACATAGGTTTGACTCTGGACACATGAAAGGTGGGATGTATACGAAGGGTACGGGGCAACAGAAGATGAACAGCAGACGATTTAATAATCTTGGAGATGGGAAATGGGCCGATAAACCGGAGGGAGAGTTTGCGGGATTCCACCTGGGGGGGCAGAACCCCCCGTCGATACCTGGAGGTTGTCTTGAGGAGGGCCGACCGGGCTCTCCTCCAGGTACGACAACATCAGCGGACAGACATCTGGGCAGAAGGTACGCCGACCTCTTCCTCCTGCTCAGGGAAGAGCAGGGGCTGATATCCCAGGGAACACTCAAACGGAGATAGGCCCTTGGCAGAGCAGGGAAGGGTGTTGCGGGCGTACTCAACCCACACCAGCTGCTAGCTTCAGGAGTTGGGGTTGGCGGAGACCAGGCAGCGCAGAGTAGTCTCGCTCCGACTGGCCATTAGACTGGGGGTGGAACCCAGAGGACAGGCTGCCCCCCCCCCCCCCCCCCCCCCCCCCAGGACCGCTACGCCTCCCGAACCTGTTTCCCTATATCACAGTTGAGTGCCATCACCAGGCACAAGGTGGGAAGGATGGTCTCGGGCTACGGGCTGGTACCTATGGGGCTATAGCGGAGGGACAGTGCATCCGGCTTGACATTCTTGGATCCCGGCCGATACGAGGGGGAAAAGTTTAATCATGTGAACAGCAGGGCCTATCTGGCTTGCCCTGGAGTTGAGGCGCTTGGCAGTGCGGAGATACAACAGGTTCTTGTGGTCGGTCCACACGATGAATAGGTGTTCCGTCCCCTCCAGACAGTGCCTCCATTCTTCCAACTCCATCTTAACCACTAGAAGCTCACAATTTGCCTCATCATAGTTATTTTCCGTGGCATTGAGTCGGTGGGAAAAGAAGGTGCAGGGATGTAGCTTGAGGTCTCGGGCAGAACGCTGGGACAGGACCACTCCCACTCTGACATCAGAAGCATCGGGCTCCACCACGAACTGGTGGGAAGGGTCCAGATGAACCAAGATGGGAGCTGTGGTAAAGTGATGTTTGAGGTCCCGGAATGCCCATTCAGCAGCTGGAGACCATGTGAACGGAACCTTGGGTGAGGTGAGGGGATTGATGAGGGGATTGTGAGGGGATTGTGTCGCTGGAGCCAGGAGAATCCCAATATCACGGAAATCTGAAGTGAACTTAATGAGCAGGAACTGGATAGCCTCGCTGTGGTTCCCTGACACATGTAGGTTAATGGGAGCGTGTTGTGGGTGACTCGGCCTATAGAGCGCCCATCCAGCGCTCTAACGTCCATGGGAATGGAGAGAGGCTGAGTGGGGATGTTCAGACACCAGGGTAGCGTCCAAAACCTCTCGTCGGCCCCAGAGTCAATGAGAACCCGGAGAGATTTGGACTGGTCTCCCCACAGCAGTATGGCATGAAAAGGGGTGCGAGTAGGGGAATCAGGAACGTTCTCTATGTGGCCTAGCAGAGTACTCACTCCTACCCCAGTTTTTTTTAAAGGCCACCGTTCCGCTGGCGACAGCCCAGCTCTGCCTAGTGGCATTGGCTCAGGAATCGGTGACTCGGCCGTCTTCAGCAGCCCTCTGGGCAGGTCGGAAAGCCTTGGGTACTCGTGGCAACGAGACCGCCGGGAGCTTCTGAGTTGACTTAGAGGCAAGGTGGGATCCCTGGGCATGTGATCGAAATCCAATTTCCTCTTCCTCCATCGTTCCCGTAATTGCCCATCGATACGTATGGTCAAAGCGATGAGGGAATTGAGCTCCATAGGTAACTCCCGGGCTGCAAGCTTGTTCGTGACCTCCTCCGAGATGCCGTGCAGGAACATATCGAGCAGTGCCTCTTGATTCCAAACACTCTCCGCTGCCAACGTGTAGAAATCCACCACATAATAAGCTTCACGTCCTGCCGAAGCTGGATTAGCTTCCGGAAGGCCTCTCGCCTGGAGAACGGGGCATCACAAACCTTTCTCACTTCTCCCACGAACCTCTCCAGACTAGCACATGTGGCTGGCTGTTGTTCCCACATGGCAGTAACCCAAGTGAGAGCCCTCCCGGACATCAGCGTGATGAGTTAGGCTATTTTTGAGTGATCCGAGGGGAAGGAGAAGGGCTGAAGCCAGAAGACAAGGATACACTGTGCTAAGGAATGTCCGACAGGTGCTCGGCTCGCCATTGAAGCATTCCAGAGGTGGTAAGCAGGGCTTCCGAGAAGGTGGAGTGACCAATGAGACGGCGCTGCTAGCAGCTGTGGGGTTACCACCATGATAGGTGGCCTCCCAGACAACCCGTGGAATTGCTCCAGCAATCTGTCCAACTCCCGGTCAAGGTGTTCAGCTAACGTTTGGACCCCTTCAACAAGGCCACGAAGAAATTCCTCGTGCCTACGGATGGTGATTCTCCGGGTGGAGATGGCGTTGAGCAGCTGGCCCGGGTCTGCTGGGTCAGCCATGGCCAGTTCGTACTATCAGGAAGACCCAGATGCAGACACGCCAAATTGACAATGGTTTAATAATCCAACAGCGGTAAGCAATAGACAGGTCAAGGCAGGCAGGGGTCAGTAAACCAGAGGTGGGGCAACGGTACCGGATGGCAGGCAGGCTAAGCGTCAGGGTAGGCAGAGGTCAACAATCCAGAGGTGGCGCAAAGGTACAGGTTGGCAGGCAAGCTCAGGGTCAGGGGCAGGCAGAGTTGTCAGGCAGGCGAGCTCAGAGTCAGGACAGGAAAGGGTCAAAACCAGGAGGGTGAGAAAAAGGAGAGACTGTGAAAAGCAGGAGCTGAGAACAAAAACGCTGGTTGACTTGTCAAACAAGACAAACTGGCAACAGACAAACAGAGAACACAGGTATAAATACACAGGGGATAATAAGGAAGATGGGCGACACCTGGAGGGGGGTGGAGACAATCACAAGGACAGGTGAAACAGATCAGGGTGTGACACTACCATTATTTATTTTGTTCATTCACTGCCCTAAAGCCCTTGGAGTTGGCCTGCCTGACTATTCTGAAACAGTTCCAAGACATTGTGTGCATCAGTGGAGGCTCCTCAGAGGAGGAAGGGGAGGACCATCCTCAGAGGAGGAAGGGGAGGACCATCCTCCTGAATAAATGTTCATAAAAACACTGAAACATTTAAAAAGTTATCCTTTTTAGATAAAATTATACAAAATATTCACGTCACCAAATAATTGATAAAAACACAGTTTTGCAATGAAGGTCTACTGTAGCCTCAACAGCACTCCGTAGGGTAGCACCTTGGTGTAACCAGAGGACAGAGAGCTTCCGTTCTCCTCTGGGTACATTAACTTCAATACAAAACCTAGGAGGCTCATGGTTCTCACCCCCTTCCATAGACTTAGACAGTAATTATGACAACTTCTGGAGGATATCCTCCAACTTGTCAGAGCTCTTGCAGCATGAACTGGAATGTTGCCCACCCAATCAAAGTATCAGAGAATTAATCAGGTTCTAACACACTAGTTCTATGAGCTATGTTGACTATGAGGTTACTTTAGCTAATATGGTGAGCTAGCTGCGATTATGATATGAAGGTTTGGCTTGGAAAGGTTTTTTCACCTGGTCACAGAAAGCTGATGTGTTTTGCATTGAAGTCCACAAGTGATGAGAAAAAGTGATAAGAGGAGAGCACGTAGATGCGAGAAGGAATATAACGAGCTGTTTGTATGTGGCTATGAAAGTTAATTGTTTGTGTGTGATCAAGGGTGTATTCATTCCACCGATTCTGTTGAAAAACGTTTTTTAAATGGAAGCAAACTAAACGAAATGTAGGATAAACATACCTGAATTTGTACAACAGAATCTCTCTTTTGAAACTGTTGGACTAATCATTACTCCCTAGGTCAGCTAGATGCAGGCAAGACTGTGCAAAGCGCTATTGTCACTGTCTGTCCATGTGTCACTTTCTGTCCTCTCAAATCTTTCTCTCAACCTGTGTGAACCTACGTTGAATTCATAGGCTAGGTTGTAGCAACCTCATTATGGGTATAGGGAAAATTAGAGTATTATGTAGCCTAAACCTATCGCTGTTAAACTTGGTGAATGGAATATGAATGACAGTCATCCAATATGCTGTAATAGAAATAAGGCCATCCCCAAAAAAACAAAAATTGCCCTCACTCATTTTAACCGGCACCGACCGCCACTGGTGTGCATGCGTTTCAATGGAAAGTTCTATAGACCGCATCAAAATACATTTAGATAACTTGGCATACAACATTCAGTAGGAGAGGGATGCAATTTTAAAGTCTATGTGTGCCACAGCCCATTTTGGATGAACTCTCTTAGCTAACACTTTGATTGAAGTTGTATAACAAAGTGCTCTGCAGTACCAACAAAATTCTCTGCCAACATGGCCCCCACCCATCAACAACGTGCACCTCAGCATGTTACCATGTCGTCACCGCTTTTGTTTTTTCACCTGCATTTCTGTAACACTCAGGAAGGGAAA
Source organism: Oncorhynchus mykiss (assembly GCF_013265735.2). Classification (NCBI taxonomy): domain Eukaryota; kingdom Metazoa; phylum Chordata; class Actinopteri; order Salmoniformes; family Salmonidae; genus Oncorhynchus; species Oncorhynchus mykiss. Next base: position 18,253,766 of record NC_048565.1, on the reverse strand, counting down.
ATAAGTGCTAGTGTCCAGAAGTAGAGTAATTGACTTTGGAACCTGCATCCTGTCAGAAGAAAGGGAAGGGAGCAGGAACAGGGGGAGACGAAAGGGCCCGGGCAGAACGGCCAGGGAAGTTAGGCTGATCTTAATTGAAGAGTGGAGCCCTGGAATCTGGGATTAGACAGGGTCTTTGCCTAAGATTACACTTCAATCACCTAATGCTGATAAAAGTGCAGAGGGAGAGGGGGAGACCGAGAGACGGAGAGAGGGAGAGAGAGCGGGATTCTCTCTTTGTCTCTCCCAGAATGCAGCCATTGATCACTTCATCCAATGCAGATTTGAACAATACTCAAGTATTCCATTGCCCTCCAGTTTACTGTTAAAGTGGTGTGTTTGTACAATGCATTTTAAATCTTTAGAACACCTCATCATTTTCTATGGTTGAAGACCGTTCAGCTAGTGTATTGGCTTGTCTTTACGATTGCACATTGATAGCCCCATAGCCAGATGTCTGAGCTTGCAAAGGCACTTCCCTGCCCAGATCAGGTCAGGTCAGGATGGGTGACCAAAGCTCTCCAGTGTCAATAGTCTAGGATCAGCGACCTCCAACCATGACCCACTGCAGCCTGCATTGACCTCATTGGAAATCCTCAGCCGCACGGATGGATTATAGACAGTGACAGAGACAGTAGAATGTGAAGCCCAGAGATGAATACTGTGTTAGATTGACACGGGGTGGCCTCGGCACAGTAACATAAAGACACTTTTTCACCGGACTCATTCTGATTAAAAAGTTTATTACACTGTTTAAAGCTTGTTTCCCTGCAAATGACTGGCACCGCTGTGGAGTGTATTTTGTGAATGGACTTGCATATCTAGCTTTTTGTGACTTTCACTTCACTTTCAGAAATAATATCTTCCTCACAGAAGAACACTTGAATGAGGGTTGGACAAGGCTGTCTCTCAGTAAGATTGATAAGGCGTTGGCTGTAAAAACTGTTAGAGAGAAGAAAGACTGCTGAAACATATTTTTAGAGCCTCAACCCCCAACACATTTCCCTCAATAGTTGTTGTTTTTTACCACAGAAATAACATTAGTTTATCAGAAAGGACCTCTATTGGCCTTGGGGTTTAGATGCTACAGGAGCACAGTCTGGAAGGCTACATTAACTGTTAAGGCTACATTAACTGTTGAGGCTACATTAATTGTTAAGGCTACATTAATTGTGGGCCCTCTGACAGAGCTAGTTGTAATGAGCTGCTAATTTACGGGAGGCTCTTTGGCAATGGCTTCAGTTTGCTCAGTATAAAAACCTTGAAATGCAGATAAATTGTCCACAGGCCACATTCACTGGGTCATTAACTTTGTATTAATCAACAAACCTTTTAATAATAATGAAAACACTTTTATTCACACTGTGATCATGCGTATGAGGAAGAGGAAGGTAACAGTACAGCACTTTGACTTTGTAAGAGGCATCTTTCACACTGTCAAGTCTGGGAACAGCTGTCTCCTCCCATAATGTCATAGTGTGAATAACATTTATATACAGCTCTTTAGTGTGGAATCGGCAATAAAATTACCACATAGTCCATTCACTGTGACTATGCTGTAAAGATTTACAAAGGCTACTTGTATGTGCATACATGAGTGTGTGTACATGCATGTGTTTGTGTGTGTGTGTGTGTACAGACCGCTTGCTTGTGTGCCCATGACCAGTGTGAGCTGACAATGGTCTCCTATCCTCCAAGTCCCTCCTCAGCTCATTACTGCCATTAGTTGACATTAGATCCTGCTGCCACAGCATGTCTCAGTCACCACCACCTCGCTATGCTGCTGCTGCTTCACCTACACAGTCTCTCTCTCTCTCTCTCCCTCACTTCTACTGAATCATTCACAGCACAGCCCCCTTTCAAAAATGTGTAGTACATTTTGTATCCTGTGATTATACCTTTTCACTGTTTGCCTAGCCTTCATACCTACAGCACCCATTCTTTGTGGAGATTAAGAGCAGACCTTTTTGTAGGGATGGTGGTGACTGAGACATGCTGTGGCAGCAAGATCAAATGTCACCTAATGGCAGAAATGAGCTGAGGAGGGACTTGGTTTCCATATGTTTGATGTGTTTGATAACGTTCCATTTATTCCATTTCATCCATTACAATCCTCCTATAGCTCTCCCCACCAGCCTCCTCTGGTTCAGAGGCAATTCAGTTTTAAACGCTTTTACTGAGGTTACAGAAAATGAATTCTGTATTACAGTTTTTTCCAACTGCTTATACACGTTTTCAAAACTGTCTCCTTTTTTTTCAAAACTCTACACACAATTCCCAAAACTGCTCACACAAAATGCAAAATGCCTCACATCTCCTTCAAAATGTAACACTGCATTCAGTGCATTCAAAATGCCATGAACACATGTCACATGCATCAAATGGCAAAGACTGCTTTCATAATAGTACATTTCTGGATATACCATGTAAACACTGTTGTTCTAAATCTAAAGCTCTTTGGTCTTTCATAGGCTTATATCTACATTTCAATACAATGTTCTACAGTGAAAGTAATCTGCTGAGAGGGGTAACAAGTACACTGTAAACACCAATGCAATTTAGAAACAGAAAATATTTATTAGGCTAAACATTACTGTTGTATACAGTAGCATACAACAAAACCATAAACATATGTAAACTAAAAGTATTTTCTTTAGAATACAGTAAAGAACCCAATTGTGTGTGTGAGGTCCCGGGGGGCAGTCCATGAATTGGTAGGGGGGGGGGGGGGCAGTCACCAGTGCTAAGCTACGCTTCATCTCTTCTCCGGCCTGGGTCTGGCCACAATACTTTGTCCACATCACAAGATACTTCCCTAGATGTATGGCAAGAGAAAACGTATCTCCTAGCATGGCGTATACAACCTTGGACAGAGGCAACCTTTATGTCCACACATGCGTCCTCCATTGCCTGGAGAAGCGGCATGTGGGCATAGGGTTGGCAATCATACACTTTCCAGCGCCAGAATGAGAAGAATTCCTCTATGGGATTTAGAAAAGGTGAATATGGGGGTAGGTACAAAACTACAAATTGTGGATGGGTGGCAAACCAGTTTTGGACCAGAACAGCCCGGTGAAAACTAACATTGTCCCATAAAACCACAAATCTAGCAGGCTCCTGATCTGGATCAGGGACAAGCATTGTGTAAATTGCATCCAGAAAAGTGAGCATATGGCCGGTGTTGTACGGACCCAGTATGGCATTGTGATGGAGGATGTGCCTCTCTCATGGTCAAACCGTGGTTGATCACATGATCAACAAGTGTTGCCCTAATCTCATCAGAGATGGCTCTCCTTCCTTTTCTTCTTTGTCCTCGTCCTCTTCTTCCTCTTCCTCTCCCTCCTACTCCTCTTGCTCTCTGTCCATTGTTGGCATCCATTGTTCAAAACAGGTAATCTGACCTTTGACCTATTTATAGGCCTATACTACAGTAAATCAGTGATTGGTTAGTGATCAGTTAAGCTATTAGTGTTTGCACATGTGAGGAGTGTGTGTGTGTGCCCTGGTGAATAAGTGTAGCATTTTGATTGGTTGTGTTTGGAAAAGGAAAGCAAGTCACTTCCTGTTAGATTTTTGTGTTTTAGGTAGAGAATTGTGTGTAGTGTTTTGAAAAAAGTGTTTTATGCAATTGACAACTGAGTCAAAGGCTGAGAAATAGCTTATGGTTTTGGATATTTGGTGTGTAGTTTTGCACTTTGAGTGAGAGGTTTCAAAAATCATGTGACATGAAAAGATTTTGTGTGTAAGCAGTTGGAAAAAACTGTAACTCTTGGCCAACAATGTCCGCGCCCCCACGGAAATCTAATTAACAAAATACAAAGATCTTCATCAAAAACTGTCTGTTTAAGCTAGAGATATCGACACATTTTTACCTTGTCAGCTTTGGGATTTAATCTAGAAACCTTTCGGTTACTGGCCAAATGATCTAACCACTAGGCTACCTGCCACCCCAAAATCAATTAATTCTTTATATTTCCGATGCATTTGGTGAGACGCTACACCTTTCACCCACGACTCCATGTTACATGACTGTGTGTCTGATCGTGTGCAATAGATGAATGACGGACTATGAGAGAGTCTTTGAAGTAGCCTACACTATGGAATGGCTCCAGCATGGCTCTAGCCTGCCATCACAGCACTCCTGTTAATTGGCTGTGCAGCCATCGGCTGCTCTCTCTCTGCTCTTTGGAATGGCAGATAATTGGGAGGGTTAGAGGACTGGCCCGCCTTTACTCCGCTAACCCAGTAATTAACTTGTGCTCGGCCAGAGCTTCACACAGCCAAACTCAATTTGTGTGTGTGTGTGTGTGTGTGTGTGTGTGTGTGTGTGTGTGTGTGTGTGTGTGTGTGTGTGTGTGTGTGTGTGTGTGTGTGTGTGTGTGTGTGTGTCTACATGTGCGTGTGCGTGTGTGAGAGAGTCACTGCTGCACTCCTGTAGTTGCCAGGGCAATGATGAAGTGGCAGTTAGTGTATGATTCTGTATAATATGCAGTACCAGTCAAAGGTTTGGACACACCTACTCATTTGAGGGTTTTTCTTTATTTTGTACTATTTTCTACATTGTAGAATAATAGTGAAGACATCAAACTATAAAATAATACATATGGAATCATGTATTAACCAAAAACGTGTTTATTTTAGATTCTTCAAAGTAGCCACCGATTGCCTTGATGACAGCTTTGCACTCTCTTGGCATTCTCTCAACCAGCTTCACCTGGAACGCTTTACCAACAGTCTTGAAGGAGTTCGCACATATACTGAGAACATGTTGGCTGCTATTATGTAAAAAAAAAAAATATATATATATATATATATATATATATATATATATATTTATTTTTATTTAACCTTTATTTAACTAGGCAAGTCAATTGGGTTGAGGTCAGATGATTGTGGAGGCCAGGTCTCTGATGCAGCACTCCATCACTCTCCTTCTTGGTCAAATAGCCCTTACACAGCCTGGAGGTGTATTGGGTCATTGTCCTGTTGACAACAAATGAGGGTCCCACAAAGCGCAAAAAAGATGGGATAGTGTATCACTGCAGAATGCTGTGGTAGCTATGCTGGTGCCTTGAATTCAAAATAAATCACTTACAGTGTCACTTGAAAAGCACCCCCATACCATCACATCTCCTACCTCCATGCTTCACGGCGGGAACCACACATGCGGGGATAATCCGTTCACATACTCTGCATCTCACAAAGACACAGTGGTTGGAACCAAAAATCTGAAATTTGGACTCGTCAGACCAAGAACAGATTTCCACCAGTCTAATGTCCATTGCTCATATTTCTTGGCCCTAGCAAGTCTCTAATTCTTATTGGTGTCCTGTAGTAGTGGTTTCTTTGCACAAATTCAACCATTAAGAAGGCCTGATTCTCCTCTGAACAGTTAATGTTGAGATGTGTCTGTAACTTGAACTGTGAAGCATTTATTTGGGCTGCAATTTCTGAGGCTGGTAACTAATGAACTTATCCTCTGCAGCAGAGGTAACTCTGGGTCTTCCTGTCCTATGGCGGTCCTCATGAGAGACAGTTTCATGGCGTTTGATGTTTTTTGCGACTGCAGTTGAAAGTTCTTGAAATGTTCTGTATTGCCTGACCTTCATGTCTTAAAGTAATGATGGACTGTCACTTCTATTTGCTGATTTGAGCTATTCTTGCAATAATATGGACTTAGTATTTTACCAAATAGGGCTAACTTTACAACTGATTGGCTCAAATGCATTAAGAAGGAAAGAAATTCCACAAATGAACTTTTAACAAGGCACCCCTGTTAATTGAAATGCATTCCAGGTAGTCACCTCATGAATCTGGTTGAGAGAATTCCAAGATTGTGCAAAGCTGTCATCAAGGCAAAGGGTGGCTACTTTGAAGAATCTCAAATATATTTTGAGTTGTTTAACACTTTTTTTGCATACTATATGATGTGTTATTTCATAGTTTTGATGTCTTCACTATTATTCTGCAATGTAGAAAATAGTACAAATAAAGAAAAACCATTGAATGAGTAGGTGTGTCCAAACTTTTGACTGGTACTGTACATATACAGTGCCTTTGAGAAGTATTTAGACTCCTTGACTTTTTACTTATTTTGTTAGGTTACAGCCTTATTCTTAAATTGATTAAATACACACAATAACCCATAATGACAAAGCAAATTGTTTGCTAATTTATTTAAAAAAACACAAAACTGAAATATTACATTTACATAAGTATTCAAACCCTTTACTCAGTACTTTGTTGAAGCACCTTTGGCAGTGATTACAGCCTCGAGTCTTCTTGGGTATGACGCTACAAGCTTGGCAAACCTGTGTTCTTCTCTGCAGATTCTCTCAAGCTCTGTCAGGTTGGATGGGGAGCGTTGCTGCACAGCTATTTTCAGGTCTCTCCAGAGATGCTTGACTGGGTTCAAGTCTGGGCTCTGGCTGGGCCACAAAAAAATATTCAGAGACTTGTCCCGAAGCCACTCCTGAGTTGTCTTGTCTGTGTGCTTAGGGTCGTTGTCCTGTTGGAAGGTGAACCTTCGCCCCAGTCTGAGGTCCTGAGGGAGCAGGTTTTCATCAATGATTTCTCTGTACTTTGCTCTGTTAATCTTTCCCTTCGATCCTGAATAGTCTCCCAAAAACATCCCCACAGCATGATTCTGCCACCAACATGCTTCACCGTAAGGATGGTGCCAGGTTTCCTCCAGACTTGACGCTTGGCATTCAGGCCAAAGTGTTCAATCTTGGTTTCATCAGACCAAAGAATCTTATTTATCATGGTCTGAGAGTCTTTAGGTGCCTTTTGGCAAACTCAAAGCGGGCTGTCATGTGCCTTTTTCTGATGAGTGGCTTCTGTCTGGCCACTCTACCATAAAGGCCTGATTGGTGGAGTGCTGCAAAGATGATTGTCCTTCTGGAAGGTTCTCCTATCCCCACAGAGGACCTCTAGAGCTCTGTCAGAGTGACCATTGGGTTCTTGGTCACCTACTTGACCAAGGCCGTTCTCACCCGATTGCTCAGTTTAACCGGGCGGCCAGCTCTAGGAAGAGCCTTGGTGGCCACTGTGTTTTTGGGGATCTTCAATGCTGCAGAAATGTTTTGGTACCCTTCCCCAGATCTGTGCATTGACCCAATCCTGTCTCGGAGCTCTACAGACATTTCCTTCGAGCTCATGGCTTGTTTTTTTTCTCTGACATGTACTGTCAACTGTGGGACCTTATATAGACAGATATGTGCCTTTCCAAATCATGTCCAATCAATTAAATGTACCACAGGTGGACTCCAATGAAGTTATAGAAACATCTCGAGGATGATTAATGGAATCAAGATGCACCTGAGCTCAGTTTCACAACGGTTCTGAATACTTATGTATATACATTTATTTTTGTGTGTGCAAATTTTTTTTGATTTTGATTTTGCTTTGTCATTCTGGAGTATTGTGTGTAGATTGCTGAGGATTTATATTTATTTAATCCATTTTAGATTAAGGCTGTAGCGTAACAAAATGTGGAAAAAGTAAAGGGGTCTGAATACTTTCCGAAGGCACTGTCTTTAGCTCTCGATAATGAACTAACAGTGCTGAGATAACATGTCTCTCAGTCTTCTGCTCACTGTTTCAGAAAACATATGGCATAATATTACCCACTGACACACTGAATTCCCACTGATGCCAAAACGAATTCAATGTATAATTAATTTAATTAGCCTGCCTCACAACAATTTGGTTCAGAGCAGAGGAGGCTGGTGGGAGGAGCATTAGGACGACAGACTCATTGTAATGGCTGGAATGGAATTAATGGAATGGAGTCGAACATGTGGTTTCCATATATTTGATGTGTTTGATAACGTTCCATTTATTCAATTTCAGCCTTTACAATCCTCCTATAGCTCCTCCCACCATCCTCATCTGGTTCAGAGGCAATTCAATTTGAAAGGCTTTTACTGATGTTACAGAAAAGGCATTCTGTATTAATGTGGTGAAGGGGGCTCAATAAACAATGTGAATATGAAACGTATGTTTCTGAAACAATCTTCATTGAGAACAAAGGCCATTCCATTCACATGGAAGCAATGAATACCTGTCCTTGTATTTTCCCCTGTTGGGTCTGCTCTACACACTCCACTCAAAACATCACAGAATAATGGGACAATTTACAGTTTTTTACAATCCCTTTGGCATTAATTTCAGAACCTTGTGGTCATTTTTCAAAGCTCTAGACACAAAACTCAAAACGGTCATCACTTGTAACACAGGCTGTCCAATGTTCAAAACATTGTATTGTGCATTCATATCTTTAAAGAAACCTTGCACTTGCAGAATCATTGGTTCAAATAACTAATTTATCATGAAATATCAAAGGAACATTCATTTAGATCACTCAAACACAAGATACCGATAGCTTCACTGTGTAGTTGTTCGTTCATTCATTAAATATTGTAGTACAAAATATGTGATACATGTTTCATTATGGTACTACACGTAAGTACATCACTGTAAAAGGACTAGTAAAGAGAATACAGTGGAATCAGTGAACAAAATGTGACATTTATTGATGAAATACTATAAAATCACTCATAGGTTTCTTTGAATCAAAGCAAAAATAATTAGCTACAAAAAAATAAAAAACTACAGTAAAACATCAACTGCAGTGTTCCTCACCTGGCTTACTGTAAAAAAGCTAAACAAAGGATTGATTACTGTACTTCTATATTTCCCTCTACCCTGTCTTGTGGATTTGGTCAAAGGTTATCATCCACATCACAAAGGATGTTTTCATTAGCCAAACATCTTGGGAAGAATCTTCGTTCAAGGCGAATCCAGGCCTGACACTAGTCTGCCGTGATGTCATTGCATGCGTCATCCATGGCCTGGAGAAGGGTGGCATGTTCGTGAGAGCGCCTACAATATGCCTTCCACCTCCATGTGGAGAAAAATTCCTCAATCGGGTTTTAGGAAAGGAGAGTAAGGTGGTAAGTACAGGGTGGTAAATTGTGGATGTACCTGAAACCATGCTTGCACCATTTGAGCATGGTGGAACCTGACATTATCTCACACAATGACATAGGTCATGCCATCAGCTCTACAGACCTTATTTAGCCCATCAAAGAAGGTTACATTAGAACAGCGAATCATGTGGCTGCCTGCAACTCAATATATAGAGTGTATAGAGTGGAGAGCTTTAGTTGTTGTTCTACCTAACATAAGAATGGGCAAGATGCATAATCTAAGATACTTTGACTATGGTATGATTGTTGATGCCACACATGGTGATTCCAGCATCTCAGAAACAGCTGCCTTCCTGGGATTTTTACACACTACAGTCTCTAGAGTTTACAGAGAACAGTGCGATAAACAAAACACATTCAGTGAGCGGCAGTTCTGTGGTCAAAAACACCTTGTTAATGAGAGAGGTCAGAGGACAATGTCCAGACTCATTCAAGCTAACGGAAAGGCCACACATGCTCAAATAACAGCTGTTTTAAACAGTGGTGTGCAGAATGGCATCTCTTTACGTACGATACTGTGAATAATTCAGGCTGTTGTGGAGGCAAAAGGGGGTCCTTCCCAGTACTAGATAGGTGTACCTAATAAAGTGGCCGGTGAGTGTACAGTAATGTCAAATCTGAAAACATGGTCTGGAAAAGTGGTACATGGGAACATGGAAACAGTGTCTGATAAAGAATGATGATGAAATATTACATCCATAGATAATGTAGTCCAATTGGTTCATGTTCCACGGTAATTGGTGTCAATGGATCTCGTCATCCTGAAACTTTCATGATCTAAACATGGAATATTGTTAGTCAGTTTCCATAAAACTATGCATTAAGAGTAATGCAACAGTTACTTATCATTTTGAGCAGTTGTATCAATTGATAGTTAGATCATTGTAATGAAATGAATAGACAGTCATTTCAGATGTAATGTGTGAATTGCATTTTGAAATGACAATACTTTGATGTCAAGTTGTGTCATTTTGAACAGGTGATTTTAGTTCAATGAACAAATGATCTTAGTTTTATGTGTATTGTATCCAAGCATTTGGAAAAAGTGTTAGAGGTTTGAAACATTTGCATTTTGATCATTGGTTGTGAGTTTTGTGTCTAGAGTTTTGAAAAATGATATCAAGGTTCTGAAATTAGTGCCAAAGTGATTGTAAAAAACTGTAATGAAGATCCATCAAACCTTTTAATGACTGAAAGTTTAAAAAAATGTATAATCTGTCAACATGGGGGAAATTTCAATTTCATGGTCACAGAATAAAAGATGCATGCTGTTTGTTGACATCATTTCCCCCATCTGACAATGTTTGCTTGATACAGAATGAATACTACTTTCGTTTACCCCCTCTGTGTGAGTGAGCGTGTCTGCATGTGGGTTAGTGTTTCTGTATGTGTGTGTGATTGTGTCTGTATGTGTGTGTGAGTGCGTCTGTATGTGCTCGAGCGTGTCTGCATGTGGGTGAGTGTGTCTGTATGTGTGTGTGTGTGTGTGTGTGTGTGTGTGTGTGTGTGTGTGTGTGTGTGTGTGTCTGTATGTGAGTGAGCGTGTCTGTATTTGGGTGAGTGTGTCTGTATTTGGGTGAGCGTGTCTGTATTTGGGTGAGCGTGTCTGTATTTGGGTGAGTGTGTCTGTATTTGGGTGAGCGTGTCTGTATGTGAGTGAGTGTGTCTGTATGTGAGTGAGCGTGTCTGTATTTGGGTGAGTGTGTCTGTATGTGAGTGAGTGTGTCTGTATTTGGGTGAGTGTATCTGTATTTGGGTGAGCGTGTCTGTATTTGGGTGAGCGTGTCTGTGTGTGAGTGAGTGTGTCTGTATGTGAGTGAGCGTGTCTGTATTTGGGTGAGTGTGTCTGTATGTGGGTGAGTGTGTCTGTATATGGGTGAGTGTGTCTGCATTTGGGTGAGCGTGTCTGTGTGTGAGTGAGTGTATCTGTATGTGAGTGAGTGTGTCTGTATTTGGGTGAGTGTGTCTGTATGTGGGTGAGTGTGTCTGTATTTGGGTGAGTGTGTCTATGTGTGAGTGAGTGTATCTGTATGTGAGTGAGTGTGTCTGTATGTGAATGAGCGTGTCTGTATTTGGGTGAGTGTGTCTGTATGTGGTTGAGTGTGTCTGTATTTGGGTGAGTGTGTCTCACTATCTTGCTCTCTTTCCTCTAATGCCCCATCTCGCATTGAATTGCTTGTTTGACCTCTTTCCTTGCATGCCTCCTGCCTGAACTGCTGTTGTTGTTCCACGAAAGGTTTTCATAATCGAATCAGCAGATAACCTTTAGGGAATTAGGACTATCTCTCTGGGTTGGAGGACTAGATGTGGTGGGGTGAGGTAGACTGGACTCTCAACCCACATGGGATTTGATGGATCTGATGCTCTACATATGACATTATGAGAGACAGAAAGGCTTCGTTCATCTCAGGACAAGCAACCTTGAGAGCAAAGAAAAGCAAATACAAAGAGCAAGGAGATAATGTGATAATGCATTAATGTGATAATGTGGTGGATGAATTCTGTCTGTTTTGACAAGGTCGCCATGAGCCCCTCTATGCAGAACCAAAATTTGACTCAATATTGCCATGGACATGATACCGAGTTATTCAAGAATATGACCTCGCCAGTTAAACCAAAAGCCGTCACTGTATAGTCACATGAACTAAAGCACTTTAAATGCTAATCGGCAGATTGAACTCAGTGCCCCTCTGCCCTTCTGGATAGAGCTGTATCCTTTGTACACATTGTCAAGGCCTTTATCATAATACACAGTTTAGGGGTAGGACAGACATGGCAGAGATATATTGTTACCAAATTGGTCCATTGAGAACCAATCCTTATTTCCAATTAACCAACTCCCTCCTATAATGGCTGTTATCCCTGTAACCTCTGCTCCTCTGAAGCCACTTCTGCAGGCTGGCTGCACCAACAGCCCCTAAATACTGTGTGTCCTTGAGTCAGGTCATGATGCCCTCTGATTTGGTCTGGGCATAACAGTGTGGCCACTTCACATATAATAGCCTCCAGCTCTTGGAATACTTTAGGGAGCACAGATGGAGAGCAAACAACCCCTTCCCACTGCTCCTCTCTCATTGACTTAGAGTGTGATTGTACTGTACTGACTGTTTTTTGCACTGCAATGTGAAAATACCACGAACAACTGAATTCTAACAGCTTTATATCAAATCAAATCAAAGTTTATTTGTCACGTGCGCCGAATACAACAGGTGTAAACCTTACAGTGAAATGCTTACTTACAGGTTCTAACCAATGATGCCAAAAAACAGGTATGTGTGTGTGTGTGTGTGTGTGTGTGTGTGTGTGTGTGTGTGTGTGTGTGTGTGTGTGTGTGTGTGTGTGTGTGTGTGTGTGTGTGTGTGTGTGTGTGTGTATGTAAGTAAAGAAATAAAACAACAGTAGAAAGACATTTGAAAAAAGAGTAGCAAGGCTATATACAGACACCTGTTAGTCAGGCTTATTGAGGTAGTATGTACTTGTAGGTATCGTTAATGTGACTGTGCATACAGTGGGGCAAAAAAGTATTTAGTCAGCCACCAATTGTGCATAGTTCTCCCACTTTAAAAGATGAGAGAGGCCTGTCATTTTCATCATAGGTACACTTCAACTATGACAGACAAAATTAGAAAAAGAAAAAAAATCCAGAAAATCACATTGTAGGATTTTTAATGAATTTATTTGCAAATTATGGTGGAAAATAAGTATTTGGTCACCTACAAACAAGCAAGATTTCTGGCTCTAACAGACCTGTAACTTCTACTTTAAGAGGCTCCTGTGTCCTCCCCTCGTTACCTGTATTAATGGCACCTGTTTGAACTTGTTATCAGTATAAAAGACACCTGACCACAACCTCAAACAGTCACACTCCAAACTCCACTATGGCCAAGACCAAAGAGCTGTCAAAGGACACCAGAAATAAAATTGTAGACCTGTACCAGGCTGGGAAGCCTGAATCTGAAATAGGTAAGCAGCTTGGTTTGAAGAAATCAACTGTGGGAGCAATTATTAGGAAATGGAAGACATACAAGACCACTGATAATCTCCCTCGATCTGGGGCCCCACGCAAGATCTCACCCCATGGGGTCAAAATTATCACAAGATCGGTGAGCAAAAATCCCAGAACCACACGGAGGGACCTATTGAATGACCTGCAGAGAGCTGGGACCAAAGTAACAAAGCCTACCATCAGTAACACACTACGCCGCCAGGGACTCAAATCCTGCAGTGCCAGACGTGTCCCCCTGCTTAAGCCAGTACATGTCCAGGCCCGTCTGAAGTTTGCTAGAGAGCATTTGGATGATCCAGAAGAAGATTGGGAGAATGTCAAATGGTCAGATGAAACCAAGGATCAGCGTGGCGGATGTGTTGCTACCTACCCTCACCACCTGGGGGTGGCCTGTCGGGGATCCAGTCCAGGATCCAGTTGCAAGGGAGGTGTTTAGTCCCAGGATTCTTAGCTTTGTGATGAGCTTTGAGGGTACTATGGTGTTGAACGCTGAGCTGAAGTCAATGAACAGCATTCTCACATAGGTGTTTCTTTTGTTCAGGTGGGAAAGGGCAGTGTGGAGTGCAATAGAGATTGCATCATCTGTGGATCTGTTTGGGCGGTATGCAAATTGGAGTGGGTCTAGGGTTTCTCGGATAATGGTGTTGATGAGAGCCATTACCAGCCTTTCAAAGCACTTCATGGCTACTGATGTGAGTGCTACGGGTCTGTAGTCATTTAGGCAGGTTGCCTTTGTGTTCTTGGGCACAGGGACTATGGTGGTCTGCTTGAAGCAGTTGGTTTTACACCAAATCAGGGACATGTTAAAAATGTCAGTGAAGACACCTGCCAGTTGGTCAGCACATGCCCGGAGCACACGCCCTGGTAATCTGTCTGGCCCCGCAGCCTTGTTAATGTTGACCTGTTTAAAGGTCTTACTCACGTCGGCTACGGAGAGCGTGATCACACAGTCGTCCGGAACAGCTGATGCTCTCATGCATGCCTCAGTGTTGCTTGCCTCGAAGCGAGCGTAGAAGTGATTTAGCTCATCTGGTAGGCTCGTGTCACTGGGCAGCTCATCTGCTTCATCTGACAATTTTTTTATAGACCGAGTCACTGGTGTTTCTGCTTTAATTTTTGCTTGTAAGAAGGAATCAGTATAGAGTTGTGGTCGGATATACCAAATGGAGGGCGAGGGAGAGCTTTGTTACGCGTCTCTGTGTGTCGAGTACAGGTGATCTAGATTTTTTTTCCCTCTGGTTGCACATTTAGCATGTTGATAGAGATTTGGTAGAACTGATTTAAGTTTCCCTGCATTAAAGTCTCCGGCCACTAGGAGCACCGACTCTGGGTGAATGGTTTCCTGTTTGCTTATTTCCTTATACAGCGGACTGAGTGTGGTCTTAGTGCCAGCATCTGTCTGTGGTGGTAAATAAACAGCCATGAAAAGTATAGCTGAGAACTCTCTAGGCAAGTAGTGTGGCCTGCAAAATCAGCTGTTGTTTACAAATATGCACAGACCGCCCCCCCTCGTCTTACCGGAGTGTGCTGTTCTATCCTGCTGGTGCAGCGTGTATCCCGCTAGCTGAATATCCATGTCGTCATTCAGCCACGATTCCGTGAAGCATAGGATATTACAGTGGCCTTACGTGGCCACGAGAGGACAATAGACAGGTAACTAGACAGGTAACTAAATTTGTTTTCTTCCCTTCACTTTTACTTCTGTTATTTCAGTTTCAAGCATTGGTTTATTGAGTGCAGGAAAATAAAGATGAGTGAGTGTGTCAAGTAATCAAAGGAAAAGACGCTGACAGAGTGGGAGTGACATCGTCCCTTCTCAGCAGGGAAAGGAAAGGAGACCTAAATTTGAAAATACATGTGTGATGTGGTTTGTGTACAATGTGCCACAATTTCTTCTGGAATTTTACCTGTTTTTCTCCCCAATTTCGTGGTATCCAAATCTTGTCTCATCGCTACAACTCCCGTACGGGCGAGACGAAGGTTGAAAGTCATGCGTCCTCCGATACACAACCCAACCAAGCTTCTTAACACAGCGCACATCCAACCCGGAAGCGAGCCGCACAGGAGTCGCTGGTGCGCGATGAGACAAGGACACCCCTACCGACCAAGCCCTCCCTAACCCGGGTGACGCTAGGCCGATTGTGCGTCGCCCCACGGACCTCCCGGTCACGGCCGGTTACGACAGAGCCTGGGCGCGAACCCAGGGACTCTGATGGCACAGCTGGCGCTGCAATACAGCGCCCTTAACCACTGCGCCACCCGGGAGGCCCAATGTGCCACAATTTCTGACCCTGAATGGGCTTTTAATCAAAGTTCTAGCAAATTAGTTGGTGTAGAATGTTAAGAATTCAAATCATTATTAATAGTCACCTGTGTTAGTGGCTTCATCATGAATTTCCCTCTGCAGCTCGGAAAAGTCTCAGGACGACCAGTATGCAATAAGTCACCTTCCAAGAGATGACTTCAACAGACAGTTCAACTTTCCAGGACTCTAACTGAGATCAACCAAGTACAGTCAGTCAGATGTTATCCTAATATAATAATATAATACATGCCATTTAGGGGACGCTTTTCTCCAAAGCTACTTATAGTCATGCATGAATACATTTTATGTGTGGGTGGTCCCAGGAATCAAACCCACTATCCTGACATTGCAAGTGCCATGCTCTACCAACTAACTACAGAGGAGTGGCTACATGAACTTTTCTTTTAGTTTCTTAAATTGCACAATGCACTTTTAATTGATGCCTTAAGTGTTTAGACATATATTTTTATACTGTCTGTCTGTGTGTGTTCGTCCTATTTGAAGCACCCTGTCAGCCCTGAACGAATTGCCCCTCTGAGATTAATAAAGTTGTATTGTTGTATTGTATATCACTGCATATTTAGCAGCTTTGTACATGTGTTTAAAAATGACATATTTTCCAGGTAAAAGTTTAACTTGAAACTTTGCCACGAGAAAGTGTTTAATAAAAGTAAAAAACACCTTTACCCTTTGTGATAAAAAAATAATAAATAAGAACCATTCTGCAAGAACTCTTATCTGAACAGTCTCTCTTTAATGATGTGAGTGCTGGGGTTGAATTAGAGAGTAGGCAAGTCAAAAGACACACTTCATAACACCTGGGTTTTAAAGTGACTCTAGCAGGAGTGTATTTGGTTTTTGAACATTGGGGGCAATATTAAATAATTTCTGGGTAAACATTAAGTACCTTACTGTGATAGTTTTCCATTAAAGTGGTAAAACAAAAATACATATAATTTTTTGTTGCAATTTTTTTTTTCTAAAGCAAGAATGCTGCTAGGACAGTGTGGGAGTTTTCTGAGTGGGGAGGAGAAGGGCACCAACGTGGTGCAATAACCACAGTGTGGATCAATTCACCAGAGCAGAAGGCCTAATGGGAGGGAAATGTATTCTAACCTGAAAAATAGCTATTATTGGCAGAGAGGTTGAAACTGGTCTATTAACTTATGCCTCAACTCCACCCGAGTGGGCTCGCTAGTGGCGCAGTGGTCCAAGGAACTGCATCTCCGTGCTATAGAAGTCACTACAGACCCTGATTATCAATTATCAATTTATGTTTATGGCCTCTGGAAAGTTTGTAGAAAACATAGTAAAAGAGAGTAAATACAAAATTGAGTGGTGTTTTAAGGACAATATAGAAAAATACAATGTGCCTTCAGAAAAAATACAGTACCTTCAGAAAGTATTCACACCCCTTGATTTTTTCCACATTTTGTTCTGTTACAGCCTGAATTTAAAATGGATTAAATTAAGAGAAATGTTTACACATAAAAAAAAATGAATAGCTGAAATGTCTTAAATCAAACCAATAAGTATTCAACCCCTTTGTTTTTGCAAGCCTAAGTAATTTCAGGAGTGAAAAAGGTGCTTATTAAAGTCTGATAAATTGCATAGACTCCCTGTATGCAACAATAGTGATTAACATGTTTAAATGGCTACCTCATCTCTGTACCCCACACATATAATCATCTGTGTCTTTATGTCCTTGAGCTGTTCTTGTCTACTAATGTTCTGTATTATGTTTCATGTTTTGTGTGGTCCACAGGAAGAATAGCTGCTGCTTTCGCAACAGCTAACGGGGATCGTAATAAAATACCAAATATCAGTAAGGTCCCTCAGTAGAGCAGTGGATTTCAAACACAGATTCAAACACAAAGACCAGGCAAGAAGTCCAGGAAGGTTTTCCAAGGCCTTGCAAAGAAGGCCTATTGGTAGAAGGGTAAAAACAAAAAAAGCAGACATAGAATATCCCTTTGAGCATGGTGAAGTTACAGTATTAATTACACTTTGGATCGTGTATCAATACACCCAGTTACTACAAAGATACAGTCATCCTTGTTATCTCAGTTGCCGGAGAGGAAGGAAACCGCTCAGGGATTTCACCATGAGGCCAACGGTGACTTTAAAACAGTCACATAGTTTGATGGCTGTGAAAGGAGAAAACTGAGGATTCATCAACGACATTGTAGTTACTCAACGATACTAACCTAAATAACAGAGTGAAAAGAAGGAAGCCTGTACAGAATAAAAACATTACAAAACATGCATCCTGTTTGCAATAAGGCACTAAAATAAAACTGCAAAAAAATTGTCCTCGATACAAAGCATTATGTTTGGGGCAAATCAACACAACACATCACTGACTACCACTCTTCAAATTTTCAAGCATGGTGGTGGCTGCATCATGTCATGGGTATGCTTGTCATCGGCAAGGACTAGGGAGTTTTCTTTAGAATAAAAATAAACGGAATAAAACTAAGCACAGGAAAAATCCTAGAGGATTAAAAATAGACATTTCACGAAATGTTGATATGAAATATTTTAGACATCACAGCAACCTTGAGGGAATCTTATTTGAGTTAGAAACGGATGTTCATATGAAAGTGTAGATATACAAAACCTTGCAGGGAGCCTATCCAACTGACAATCTCTTAGAAAAAAATGAGAAACTTTTGGAACCAAGACTTAAAAGTGATGATGTTGGCACAAGATAGAAGGAAAGTTGGAGCATGACTAATTAAATTACAGGTAACAAAAATGTACCACTAGGCTACCTGCCTGAGGTGGCTAGAGTGTTAGTGGTAAGACTGGTGGGCAAGTAACCTGAAAGGTTGCTGGATAAATGTTTTTGTTTTGTCACGACTCCGACCGAAGGTGGCTCCCCTTCCCGTTCGGGTGACGCTCGGCGGTCGTCGTCGCCGGCCTACTAGCTGCCACTGATTCTTTCCTCCCCCTCCTTATGTGTTTATTGAGTACACCTGTTTTGAGTTGGGTATAATTAGTGAGGCTTTATTAGTCAGCCGGCCCGCCTGGTTCTTTGTGCGGGATTAATTATTGTGACCTTCTGTTTTGTGTAACTTGTGTGCACGTCTGTTGGTTACGTGTTTCCCATTTCGTGGGTTTTGCTGGACAGTTTAAGTCCCCGTGTTTTGGGCGTTTGTTTTGTTATACGCCCCGTGTTTTCGTGGGGTTGGCTTATGTTCGCCGTTTTGTGCATTAAATTAGCACTACCCTGAACTCTCTGCTTCCTGCGCCTGACTTCTCACCCACTACACCCAGAACATTACAAGTTTCTTTTTTTTGTTTATTTTTTTAGTTTATTTAACCAGGTAGGCCAGTTGAGAACAAGTTCTCATTTACTACTGCGGCCTGGCCAAGATAAAGCAAAGCAGTGCGACAAAAACAACAACACAGAGTTACACATAAACAAACGTACAGTCAATAACACAATAGAACAATCTATTTACAGTGTGTGCAAATGTAGAAGAGTAGGGAGGTAAGGCAATAAATAGGCCATAGAGAAAAAAGAATTACATTTTAGCAATTAAACACTGGAGTGATAGATGTGCAGATGATGATGTGCAAGTAGAGATACTGGGGTGCAAAAGCGCAAGAGGATAAGTAACAATATGGGGATGAGGTAGTTGGGTGTGCTATTTACAGATGTGTACAGGTACAGTGATCGGTAAGCTGCTCTGACAGCTGATGCTTAAAGTTAGAGAGGGAGATATAAGACTCCAGTTTCAGTGATTTTTGCAATTCGTTCCAGTCATTGTAGTAAAAATTCACTGTCTTAGGTCAGTTAGGATCACCACTTTATTTTAAGAATGTGAAATGTCAGAATAATAGTAGAGAGAATGATTTATTTCAACTTTTATTTCTTTCATCACATTCCCAGTGGGTCAGAAGTTTACATACACTCAATTAGTATTTGGTAGCATTGCCTTTAAATTGTTAAACTTGGGTCAAACATTTTGGGGAGCCTTCCACAAGCTTCCCACAATAAGTTGAGTGAATTTTGGCCCATTCCTCCTGACCAAGGAGAAGGAGGAGGAGTAGCCTAGTGGTTAGAGTGTTGGACTAGTAACCTAAAGGTTACAAGTTTGAATCCCTGAGCTGACAAGGTAAAAATCTGTCATTCTGCCCCTGAAGAAGGCTGTTCCTAGGCCATCAGTGAAAATAATAATTTGTTCTTAACTGACTTGCCTAGTTAAATAAAGGGTAAATAAAACAGAGCTGGTGTAACTGAGTCAGATTTGTAGAGCTCCTTGCTTTCTCAGTTCTGCCCACAATTTTTAATAGGATTGAGGTCAGGGCATGGTGATGGCCACTCCAATACCTTGACTTTTTGTCCTTAAGCCATTTTGCCACAACTTTGGAAGTATGCTTGGGGTCAATGTCAAATTGCTGGGGTCAATTTGGAAGACCCATTTGCGACCATGCCTTAACTTCCTGACTGATGTCTTGAGATGTTGCTTCAATCAAATCAAAATCAAATGTATTTATATAGCCCTTCGTACATCAGCTGATATCTCAAAGTGCTGTACAGAAACCCAGCCTAAAACCCCAAACAGCAAGCAATGCAGGTGTAGAAAGACGGTGGTTAGAAAAAACTCCCTAGAAAGGCCAAAAACCTAGGAAGAAACGTAGAGAGGAACGAGGCTATGTGGGGTGGCCAGTCCTCTTCTGGCTGTGCCCGGTGGAGATTATAACAGAACATGGCCAAGATGTTCAAATGTTCATAAATGACCAGCATGGTAAAATAATTATAATCACAGACAGAACAGTTGAAACTGGAGGTGGACTGGGGACAGCAAGGAGTCATCATGTCAGGTAGTCTTGAGGCATGGTCCTAGGGCTCAGGTCCTCCGAGAGAGAGAAAGAAAGAGAGAAAGAGAGAGCATACTTAAATTCACACAGGACACCGGATAGAACAGGAGAAGTAGTCCAGATATAACAAACTGACCCTAGCCCCCCGTCACATAAACTACTGCAGCATAAATACTGGAGGCTGATACGGGAGGGGTCAGGAGACACTGTGGCCCCATCCGATAACACCCCCGGACAGGGCAAAACAGGAAGGATATAACCCCACCCACTTTGCCAAAGCACAGCCCCCACACCACTAGAGGGATATCTTCAACCACCAACCTACCATCCTGAGACAAGGCCGAGTATAACCCACAAAGATCTCCGCCACGGCACAACCCAGACAGGAAGATCACATCAGTGACTCAACCCACTCAAGTGACGCACCCCTCCTAGGGACGGCATGAAAGAGCACCAGTAAGCCAGTGACTCAGCCCCTGTAATAGGGTTAGAGGCAGAGAATCACAATGTCAAGAGGGGAACTGGCCAGGCAGAGACAGCAAGGGTTGTTCGTTGCTCCAGAGCCTTTCCGTTCACCTTCACACTCCTGGGCCAGACTACACTCAATCATATGACCCACTGAAGAGATGAGTCTTCAGTAAAGACTTAAAGGTTGAGACAGAGTCTGCGTCTCTCACATGGGTAGGCAGACCATTCCATAAAAATTGAGCTCTATAGGAGAAAGCCCTGTCTCCAGCTGTTTGCTTAGAAATTCTAGGGACAATTAGGAGGCCTGCGTCTTGTGACCGTAGCGTATGTGTAGGTATGTATGGCAGGACCAAATCAGAGAGATAGGTAGGAGCAAGCACATGTAATGCTTTGTAAGTTAGCAGTAAAACCTTGAAATCAGTCCTTGCCTTAATAGGAAGCCAGTGTAGGGAGGCTAGCACTGGAGTAATATGATCAAATTTTTTGGTTCTAGTCAGGATTCGAGCAGCCGTATTTAGCACTAACTGAAGTTTATTTAGTGCTTTATCCGGGTAGCTGGAAAGTAGAGCATTGCATTAGTCTAACCTAGAAGTAACAAAAGCATGGATTAATTTTTATGCATCATTTTTGGACAGAAAGTTTCAGATTTTTGCAATGTTACGAAGATGGAAAAAAGCTGTCCTTAAAACAGTCTTGATATGTTCGTCAAAAGAGAGATCAGGGTCCAGAGTAATGCCGAGGTCCTTCACAGTTTTATTTGAGACGGCTGTACAACCATTAAGATTAATTGTCAGATTCAACAGAATATCTCTTTGTTTCTTGGGACCTAGAACAAGCGTCTCTGTTTTGTCTGAGTTTGAAAGTAGAAAGTTTGCAGCCATCCACTTCCTTATGTCTGAAACACAGGCTTCTAGCGAGGGCAATTTTGGGGCTTCACCATGTTTCATTGAAATGTACAGCTGTGTGTCATCCACATAGCAGTGAAAGTTAACATTATGTTTTCGAATGACATCCCCAAGAGGTAAAATATATAGTGAAAACAATAGTGGTCCTAAAACAGAACCTTGAGGAACACCAAAATTTACAGTTGATTTGTCAGAGGACAAACCATTCACAGAGACAAACTGATATCTTACCGACAGATAAGATCTAAACCAGGCCAGAACTTGTCCGTGTAGACCAATTTGGGTTTCCAATCTCTCCAAAAGAATGTGGTGATCGAAGGTATCAAAAGCAGCACTAAGGTCTAGGAGTACGAGGACAGATGCAAAGGCTCGGTCTGATGCCATAACAGCTTTTTCAAACATTTCTGAGAGGAATGGAAGATTCGATATAGGCCGATAGTTTTTTATATTTTCTGGGTCAAGGTTTGGCTTTTTCAAGAGAGGCTTTATTACTGCCACTTTTAGTGAGTTTGGTACACATCCGGTGGATAGAGAGACGTTTATTATGTTCGACATTGGAGTGCCAAGCACAGGAAGCAGCTCTTTCAGTAGTTTAGTTGGAATAGGGTCCAGTATGCAGCTTGAAGGTTTAGAGCCCATGTTTATTTTCATCATTGTGTCAAAAGATATAGTACTAAAACACTTCAGTGTCTCTCTTGATCCTAGGTCCTGGCAGAGTTGTGTAGACTCAGGACAACTGAGCTTTGAAGGAATACGCAGATTTAAAGAGGAGTCCGTAATTTGCTTTCTAATGATCATGATCTTTTCCTCAAAGAAGTTCATGGATGTATTACTGCTGAAGTGAAAGCCATCCTCACTTGGGGAATGCTGCTTTTTAGTTAGCTTTGCGACAGTATCAAAAATACATTTGGGATTGTTCTTATTTTCCTCAATAAGTTTGAAAAATAGGATGATCGAGCAGCAGTGAGGGCTCTTCGAAACTACACGGTACTGTCTTTCCAAGCTAGTCGGAAGACTTCCAGTTTGGTGTGGCGCCATTTCCGTTCCAATTTTCTGGAAGCTTGCTTCAGAGCTCGGGTATTATCTGTATACCAGGGAGCTAGTTTCTTCTGAGAAATGTTTTTAGTTTTTAGGGGTGCAACTGCATCTAGGGTATTGCGCAAGGTTAAATTGAGTTCCTCAGTTAGGTGGTTAACTGATTTTTGTCCTCTGACGTCCTTGGGTAGGCAGAGGGAGTCTGGAAGGGCATCAAGGAATCTTTGTGTGGTCTGTGAATTTATAGCATGACTTTTTATGCTCCTTGGTTGGGGTCTGAGCAGATTATTTGTTGCAATTGCAAACGTAATAAAATGGTGGTCCGATCCAACACATCCAACACATTTAGGCTTAGCGGGTGCAAGAAAAAAATAATGTCACACACATTGCAAAGCCCTTTGAACCCCTGGACTCTGCTCCTTCAACTCACAACATATTGTCATATGTTGGCTTTGCCGAGAGACAACATACGCCTACAGTACGTATACAGGACCATATGTGTAGACAACCATATGACTCTAACCAGCTGCTTTACAACCTGTCACAACCATGACTAGAAACGTGGCAAAATGCAGAAGAACAGGAAGAGATAGAGACACGTTTCGATTGGTCGTCCTTGTCATTCGGGAGCCCTGGCTGAGCGTTGTGGGTAATGTTCTGTCCTGCATGCTGGTATTAAATTAAATTATACTCTCAGACTGAGGAGAGCAGCCACTCATCCCACCAATTAGTGTTGTTCTGAGATCTTCTCCCCTACTTGTGAGTACGGCAGCGGTGGTACACTTACGTAACATGTTTTCCTCTGTCTGTCATACTTTTATTGCCCTCCTTTGCCAACATGGCAGATTTATTATTGCCTCAAACAGAGCCAGAGGAGAGAGGGGGAGAGTTAGGGAGTGAGAGGTTCCATAAGCCTGGGATGCAACATGATTGGATTATGAAATCATGGAAATTCATGCTTTATTTAAGAGGACATAAAACCAACCCAAAAGCAACACGATAAGAAGCTCTCAGGCTGGTTACAGGCTCAGAATAGCTAATGCTGCTCGGCCTAATAGGATCAGTGTTCAGAGTAAATGATGCAACCTGATTAGCAACAGCCCTCCCTGGATTGAATAAGTACTGTAACACGTTAGGCAAATATGTTTCGCCATCTAGTTATCACCCTTATGATTTAATTTAAAATATTATCAACTACTGAGTGACAATTCCTTTTCTGACGACTGTCACTGGCTGATGCCTCAGAGTCAGAGGTTGTGAGAGATGCAGTCCTAACATGCACAACATTGGCGATAAGTGGCTTAGTTGCCGCCGGTGACTGTTATAGTGACTCTCACCTGTAGCCAGGTCATCCAGTTCCCAAGTGTCACAGCCAAGACTGGGACACTGTGAACTTTCACCGTTCAGTAATCTGGACACTGTGGACAGTGAAAGTTGTTTGTGTGTCTTATGGTGGGAAAGGACTCAAGACAAACTGAGTTCCATTCTGAGACGCCCACCCCCTTTGCCACTTCTCTTCACAACCAACTCTCCGGATTTGAACCTCTCCCCAGCTGACTATTGTACATACCTGAAACATGTGGGAGTTCTTTATATCACCCAGATGAGGGTCACTGCATATCTGAATGTGTGGAATGGTCTTTAAACATACAACATTAAACTATAATCTCAAGCTGCCTGTTTACATTTGTTAAGTGAATGGCAAACCAGTTTCAACTGTTTTTTGGACCTGAGTGAACTGTATCAGGATAGTTAGGACAGCAGACCCCATTAACATTGAAGTCACTCTGCCAGCCTCGGCACGTACAGTGTCCCTAGGCACCCATTTAGTGCAGCAGATGGGATGTGGAGTATCGGCAGAACCAAAACATGTGAGACCAGGGCGCTTCTAGTGGAAGGATTAAAAGCATTAGCCCCTTGACCTACTTAAAGATTAGACCAGCCAATAGATTTAGGCCACATCTGAAATGCCCATGTCTTTTAATGCCAATTTCAGCAGGAGGGATGGATGTTTGAATTGCTGAGGGAAAGTTATTCAGAGAAAGTTTTCGAATCATTGCTTTATGTCAGTAACTTAGTCCACAAATTCTGTGTACAGATGTAAGATCATAATGTGAACAAGTTTGCTACAGCAGAACATTTTTCCTGAAGCAACAGGAAATTTGAATTATGTGGATTATAATTTATGGACATTTTTGTGGGGGTTGATACATTTTTTGTAAGGAAAATTAAAGCTAAAATACACTACCATTTTTACATTTCCTGCAATGCAGGAAAGTGCTGCAACAGAGTGATCAAATGACAATCCAACATCTGTAGTCCAACCAATTCCTCTTTGCACAGTTCCTTCTATGCTCTCAGAAAAATGATGGGTGTTAGTTACAGTAATACGCTTAAAGGTTATCGCTGTATGAAATGTCAATGGCATGAACTACAATACAAAGCGCATTATATGGGGTAGCAACATAGAACTCCACTTTAAACCATGTTACACCTCTTTTGGTGTATTTGCACACTGCTTACTTGGCTCAGGTCTTTCCCATCATGCTTTTGGTAGTGCTCCATTTGCTATCCTTTATTGCGGCCGATAGCATCAGTGTTAATTCAAGAGGCATTAGTCTAAAACCCTGCATCAATAAGCAGACAGAGAGAGCCTGATTGAAGCGGAGCCGGGCCAATCCATAGTCCCTGGAATACTCAGAAAACCCTAGTGGAGATCTGTCCTCTCACTGTGAATAATGAGAAAGAATTATGATTGGTTTTGTGATTTCAGAACACGTACAGTATAGACCAGGGCTCTCCAATCCTATTCCCGGAGAGCTACCTCCCTGTAGGTTTTTGCTCCAAACCCAGTTGTAACTAACCTGATTCAGCTTATAAACCAGCTAATTATTGCAATCAAGTGAGCAAGATTAGGGTTGGAGTGAAAATTTACAGGACGTTAGCTCTCCAGTAGCAGGGCTGAAGAGCCCTGATATAGATCTATCTCTGTGGTTTAGAATGCTTTGGTTCTGTGAGTGTGGAGCTGCACTTCCCTACTCAACCCCCCCACTCAGTACTTTGCCATGGTTATGAGTACGACAAAGGAGTGCACTTTTTTTTCTTCTTCAAATTAACCATGCAGTTATATACAGTACATTATGTAGCCCACAGTATCAAACTGTTTGTTTCCTATCAGATTACCACTGTGTAACGGGTGTCGTCGGAAGGATGAGACCAAGGGGCAGCGTTCTTTGAGTTCCACATAATTTAATAATGAAGTTAAACTTTTAGAGAAAAAAAAACAATAAACAATACAACGACCGACCAGCTTCTTTGTGCCACCTACCTGCACACAACCGAAAGAACAAGATCCCACACTGAAGTAGTGGGGGGTGGGGGGGGGGGGTATGATTCCCAATCAGAGACAACGATAGACAGCTGTCCCTGATTGAGAACCATACCTGGCCAAACACAAAGAAATAGAAAACATAGAAACATGAACATAGAATGCCCACCCTAGTCACACCCTGGTCTAACCAAAATAGAGAATAACAACCTCTCTATGGCCAGGGCGTGACACACTGATGTTAGTGCTGTGACTGGAGAAAATGCTAACAAGATTATTATATATGTATATATATATATTTAAAACAAAGACCAGTACAGTTCTGAATAACAGACCCTGTCCTAAGTATTGTTGCTACAGTATATATGTGTTACATCAGAACAGAGTTGGACATTATGTAATTTAACATAGTAAGTTGGATATGTGCGTGTTAACACATTATCCATGCTCCAGATAATTCATGAAAGTAATGCTCTCTAATTGGGTGATTAATTTGAGTGAAAAAACATTGTTTTCTTCCTTGTGTCACTTCCTCTCAAATATTGATCCATCAATTAGCAATGTCCTTGCAGCGTTGGAATATGTTACATCTGTGTCATGTGTTTATGACAGTGTCTGGGGGTCATGGTTCATGTCATGTCATGGTTCATGGGGTGGCAGGGTAGCCTAGTGGTTAGAGCGTTGGACTAGTAACCGGAAGGTTGCAAGTTCAAACCCCCGAGCTGACAAGGTACAAATCTGTCGTTCTGCCCCTGAACAGGCAGTTAACCCACTGTTCCTAGGCCGTCATTGAAAATAAGAATTTGTTCTTGCCTGGTTAAATAAAGGTTAAAAAAAATATGGGGCAAATTACATTACAGCTGAAGATGGATTTTAAAGAATGGATTTTAAAGAACTGAAAGAACTGATTGGGTCTCTACTTGACACCAACAAATGCCCTTTAATATCGGGCCCTCTCTAAATCTTGGCACAATAAAGATTACAACTTCTTCTTTGTGCCACCTACCTGCACGGGAACAAGATCCCACACTGATTCCCAATCAGAGACAACGATAGACAGCTGTCCCTGATTGAGAACCATACCTGGCCAAACACAAAGAAACATGAACATAGAATGCCCGCCCTAGTCACACCCTGGCCTAACCAAAATAGAGAATCAAAACCTCTCTATGGCCAGGGCGTGACACACTGATGTTAGTGCTGTGACTGGAGAAAATGTTCAACAGACTTTTAGCCCTCCATAACTGGCTATGCGACTATTGCAGCTCTGTGGGAGTAACATTTATTGACAATTTTGATACCTTCTGGAAACAAAGCTTGTATTATAAGGAGGAAGCAATCCACCCAAATCATTTGGGTTCCTGGATCCTTTCACAGCATTATAAGGCTGTTTTGAGATAATGACTTATCAATGACCCAAGTCTAGCTCATCTAATCCCTACCATTGTGTTTCTGAGTTGTCATAATGCTTCAGCAAATGTACATTATCCTAGGGGTGTTGGGAGACACAATGTAAATAACCTAATTTATGTATCCCTCTTACTGCCTGGAATGCCTCTGCGGATCCTACGGCTATTATTTGCAATAATCATATGCATATGAACCAGAGTAATACTTTTAGCACTGAGGTGGCGTGCCCTTGTAGGAAGTCCACTGTGTGCAGCTCACCCTGCACTAATAAAAATAACCTGAGTATGTCTTCCCCTGCTAAGCTTCCCAATTAAGCAAGAAAAATTATCAAGCAACACAGAAAAGTGTTAGAAATAGCCACATTGACATATGTATCTTAAGAAACAAGGTTCATGAAATCCATAATTTGCTAGTAACAGATGACATTCATATTCTGACAATCTCTGAAACTCACTTAGATAATACATTTGATGATACAGTGGTAGCAATACAAGGTTCTAACATCTACAGAAAAGACAGAAATACCAAGGGGGGTGGTGTTGCAGTCTATATTCAGAACTACATTCCTGTAAAGCTTAGAGAGGATGTCATGTTAAATACTGTTGAAGTAATATGGCTACAGGTTCACCTGCCTCACCTAAAGCCCATTCTGGTGGGAAGCTGCTACAGACCACCAAGTGCTAAAAGTCTCTGGATAACCTGTGTGAAGTGCTTGAAAATGTATGTGATATCAATAGAGAGGTATAGTTTCTGTGTGATTTAAATATTGACTGGCTTTCATCAGGCTGCCCACAAAAGAGAAAGCTTCAAACAGTAACCAGTGCCTGCAACCTGGTTCAGGTTATCAATCAACCTACCAGGGTAGTTACAAACAGTACAGGAATTAAATCATCAACATGTATTGATCATATCTTTACTAATGCTGCAGAAATCTGTTTGAAAGCAGTATCCTAATCCATCGGATGTAGTGATCACAATATAGTAGCTATATCTAGGAAAACCAAAGTTCCAAAGGCTAGACCTAATATTGTGTATAAGTGGTCATACAATACGTTTTGTAGTGATTCCTATGTTGTTGATGTGAAAAATATTTGTTGGTCCGTGGTGTGTAATGATGAGCAACCAGATGCGGCAATTGACACATTTATGAAATTGCTTATCCCAGTTACTAATAAGCATGCCCATTAAGAAAATTACTGTAAAAACAGTTACCTTCCTGTGAATTGATGAGGATTTGAAAAATTGTTTGGTTGAGAGTCATGAGGCAAAAGAGATGGCAAACAGGTGATTGGCTGAGAGAAATTGATGTTAAAAGGATTGTGGGGCTTTTGACATTATCGATCATAGTCTGTTGCTGGAAAAACATATGTGTTATGGCTTTACCCCTCATGCCATATTGTGGATAAAGAGTTACCTGTCTAACAGAACACAGAGGGTGTTCTTTAACTTATTTGGGACTGTGGGGCAGTATTGAGTAGCTTGGATGAATAAGGTGCCCTGTAAACTGTCTGCTACTGCCTGCTACTGCCTGTTACTCAGGCCCAGTTGCTAATATATGCATATTATTAGTAGATGTGGATAGAACACACTCTGAAGTTTCTAAAACTGTTTGAATGATGTCTGTGAGTATAACAGAACTCATATGGCAGGAAAAAACCTGAGACAAAAATCCAACCAGGAAGTGGGAAATCTGAGGTTTGTAGTTTTTCTAATCCTTGCCTATCAAATATACAGTGTCTTTGGGGTCATATTGCACCTCCCAAGGTTTCCACTAAATGTCAACAGTCTTTAGAACCTTGTTTGATGCTTCTACTATGAAGGAGAGGTGAATGGGAGCTGAATGAGTCAGAGGTCTGCCAGAGTGGCATGAGCTGATCACGCGCGCTCACGTGAGAGTTAGCTTGCGTTCCATTGCATTTCTACAGACAAAGGAATTCTCCAGGTGGAACATTATTGAAGATTTATGATAAAAACATCCTAACTATTTTTTTTTTTTATTTTAACATCCTAAAGATTGATTCTATACTTCGTTTGACATGTTTCTACGAACTGTAATATGACTTTTCGTCTGAACTTTCGCCTGGACTTGCCCGCGCGTCGTGAGTTTGGATTGTGTACTAAACACACAAACAAAAGGAGGTATTTGGACATAAATGATGGACTTTATTGAACAAATCAAACATTTATTGTGGAACTGGGATTCCTGGGAGTGCATTCTGATGAAGATCATCAAAGGTGGGTGAATATTTTTTTATGCTATTTCTGACTTCTGTTGACTCCACAACATGGTGGATATCTGTATGGCTTGTTTTGTTGTCTGAGCGCTGTACTCAGATTATTGCATGGTGTGTTATTTTTCCGTAGGTTTTTTGAAATCTGACACAGCGGTTGCTTTAAGGAGAAGTGGATCTAAAATTCCATGCATAATAATCGTTTATCAATGTTTATTATGAGTATTTCTGTGAATGGATGTGGCTCTCTGCAAAATCATCGGATGTTCTGGAACTACTGAACATAACGCACCAAAGTAAACTCAGATTTTTGGATATAAATATGAACTTTATTGAACAGAACATACATGTATTGTGTAACATGAAGTCCTATGAGTGTCATCTGATGAAAATCATCAAATGTTAGAGATTAATTTTATCTCTATTTCCGCTTTTTGTGACTCCTCTCTTTGGCTGGAAAAATGGCAGTGTTTTTCTGTGACTAGGTGCTGACATAACATAATCATTTGGTGTGCTTTCGTCGTAAAGCCTTTTTGAAATCGGACACTGTGGCCTGATTTACAACAAGTTTATCTTTAAAATGGTGTAAAATACTTGTATGTTTGAGGAATTTTAATTATGGGATTTCTGTTGTTTTGAATTTGGCGCACTGCAATTTCACTGGATGTTGGCGAGGTGGGACGCTACCGTCCCACATATCCCAGAGAGGTTAATGGAAGCCTCTCCAGCATAATGCAGGTAGAATCAGGAATTACCCAGGGCAGCTGTCTAGGCCACTTGCTTTTTTCTATATTTACTAACGACATGACACTGGCTTTCAGAAAAGCCAGTATGTCTATGCGGATGACTCAACACTATACACATCAGATACCGCAGCAACTGAAATGACAGCAACATTTAATAAAGAGCTGCAGTTAGTTTCAGAATCGGTGGCAAGGAATAAGTTAGTCCTAAATATTTCAAAAACTTAAAGCATTGTATTTGGGACAAATCATTCACTGAACCCTAAACCTCAACTAAATTTTGAAATGAATAATGTGGAAATTGAGCAAGTTCAGGAGACTAAACTGCTTGGAGTACCCTGGATTGTAAACTGTCATGGTCAAAACATATTGATACAACAGTAGCTAGGTTGGGGAGAAGTCTGTCTATAATTAAATGCTGCTCTTCATTCTTAACAGCACTATCAACAACGCAGGTCCTACAGGCCCTAGTTTGGTCACACCTGGACTAATGTTCAGTCGTATGGTCAGGTGCCACAAAGAGGGACTTAGGAAAATTGCAATTGGTTCAGAACAGGGCAGCACGGCTAGCCCTTGAATTTACACAGAGAGCTAACATTAATAACATGCATGTCAATCTCTCCTGGCTGAAAGTGGAGGAGAGATTGACTTCATCACTACTTGTATTTGTGAGAGGTATTGACATGTTGAATGCACCGAGCTGTCTGTTTGAACAACTGGCACAGAGCTTGGACACCCATGCATACCCCACAAGACATGCCACCAGAGGTCTCTTCACAGTCCCCAAGTGCAGAACAGACTATGGGAGGAGCATAGTACTACATAGAGCCATGAATACATGGAACTCTATTCCACATCAAGTAACTCATACCAGCAGTAAATTAGATTTAAAAAACAGATAAAATACATCTTATGAAACAGCGGGGACTGTGAAGAAACACAAACATAGACACATGCATGCAAACTCACAATAACATATGAACTATACACACATGTATACATGGATTCTGTGTTGTAGATGTGTATGTGGAAGTAGAGTAGAGGCCTGAGGGCACACACTTAACTTAATATGTTGTGAAATCTGTTATGAATGTATTGTAATGTTTTTTTAAATGTATGACTGCCTTAATTTAGCTGGACCCTAGGATCCATAATAAATACAAATACAAAATGTTGAATTACAGGTGGATATTAATGTGTTCCAGGACAGCATGAATTTGTGAAAGGGCATACAGGGCCCAAGTGGTGTACTCAGCACACCAGGATTTTGTTTCCAAAAATCTATCTCCATTTGTCTGAGGTCTGACAAGGAAATGCTGAAAACATGGGCATAGAGAGTGCTTCTAGTTCGTTTTAGGTGCTGTTTGGTAGCTGACAACTCTCTGTGGATTGTCTCTGTGGGGCTCGTCGATGGGTTAGAGAATTGGTGCAGTGTGAGCGTGTTCTGAGTGCAGTAGCCTAGTTTGGTGGTGAACTGCTACAGACCTATATCTATCCCACCCTGCCTTTCTAAGGTCTTTGAAAGCCAAGTTAACAAACAGATCACCGACCATTTAGAATCCCACCGTACCTTCTCCGCTATGCAATCTGGCTTCCGATCTGGTCATGGGTGCACCTCAGCCACGGTCAAGGTCCTAAACGATATCATAACTGCCATCGATAAGAGACAATACTGTGCAGCCGTATTCATCAACCTGGCCAAGGCTTTAGACTCTGTCAACCACCACATTCTTATTGGCAGACTCAACAGCCTTGGTTTCTCAAATGACTGCCTCGCCTGGTTTACCAACTACTTCTCTGATAGAGTTCAGTGTGTCAAATTGGAGGGCCTGTTGTCCGGACCTCTGTCAGTCTCTATGGGGTTGCCACAGGGTTAAATTCTCTGGCCGACTCTCTTCTTTGTAAACATCAATGATGTCGCTCTTGCTGCTGGTGATTCTCTGATCCACCTCCACGCAGACGACACCATTCTGTACACTTCTGGCCCTTCTTTGGACACTGTGCTAACTAACCTCTAGACGAGCTTCAATGCCATACAAAACTTCTTCCATGGCCTCCAACTGCTCTTAAATGCAAGTAAAACTAAATGCATGCTCTTCAACCGATCGCTGCCCGCAACTGCCCGCCCGTCCAGCATCACTACTCTGGATGCTTCTGACCTAGAATATGTGGACAACTACAAATACCTAGGTGTTTGGTTAGACTGGAAACTCTCCTTCCAGACTCACATTAAGCATCTCCAATCC
Organism: Oncorhynchus mykiss; assembly: GCF_013265735.2. Classification (NCBI taxonomy): domain Eukaryota; kingdom Metazoa; phylum Chordata; class Actinopteri; order Salmoniformes; family Salmonidae; genus Oncorhynchus; species Oncorhynchus mykiss. Next base: position 18,221,227 of record NC_048565.1, on the reverse strand, counting down.
AAAATTAAATCTAGAATTGGCTTCCTATTTCGCAACAAAGCATCCTTCACTCATGCTGCCAAACATACCCTCGTAAAACTGACCATCCTACTGATCCTCGACTTTGGCGATGTCATTTACAAAATAGCCCCCAACACTCCACTCAACAAATTGGATTCAGTCTATCACAGTGCCATCCATTTTGTCACCAAAGCCCTATATACTACCCACCACTGCGACCTGTACGCTCTCGTTGGCTGGCCCTCGCTTCATACTCATCGCCAAACCCACTGGCTCCAGATCATCTACAAGTCTTTGCTAGGTAAAGCCCCGCCTTATCTCAGTTCACTGGTCACCACAGCAGCACCCACCCGCATAACGCGCTCCAGCAGGTATATTTCACTGGTCACCCCAAAGCCAATACCTCCTTTGGCCGCTTCTCCTTCCAGTTCTCTGCTGCCGATGACTGAAACGAACTGCAAAAATTGCTGAAGCTGGAGCTTCTTATCTCCCTCACTAACTTCAAGCACCAGCTGTCAGAGCAGCTCACAGATCATTGCACCTGTACATAGCCCATCTGTAAATTGCCCATCCAACATCCAATCCCCATACTGTATTTATTTATTTATTTTGCTCCTTTGCACCCCAGTATCTCTACTTGCACATTCATTTTCTGCGCATCTATCACTCCCGTGTTTAATTGCTATATCGTAATTACCTCGCCACTATGGCCTATTTATTGCCTTATTGTATCTTACCTCATTTGCACACACTGTATATATACTTTTTTTTCCTACGGTATGTTTGTTTATTAACTTTGCTCCAGCCTCTAACACTCATTTTTTAAAGGTGTGTGTGTGTGCACACGTGTGATTGTGCACGTGTATGAATGAATCTTGTTTGATTAATAGTGAGTTGTCTCCTTCTTTGCTGTTATGAGAGACATGTCATGTCTTTTACAGTCTCCATGTGGCTTCAATAGAACAGTGTAATCTGGTTACGAACAACAAAGGTTTTGTGAGATTTTGTGATGATGTTAGCGCTAATACCAGCCTAATACCATCCATGTATAATATCAACATCAATGTAGTATGACTCAGACCCAGTGGTACTGTCAATCAGCCTCACACAACCAGAGGATGGCCCATAGAGCCTCAGGAGGACCTAGCTTCTAAAGGACCCCATTGTATTCAGGTCAATAGTACCTCTCAACATCATCACGTTACAGGGGCATATCATGAACTTTGATCTGGGAAATTACATTTACAACCCTGTAAGGACTTTAGTAAGCCTCACACACAGCATGGCATTGTGTGTGTTATCCGAGCCCTTCGTTTGGCTGAGACATGGTGCGTTAGGATTACAGTGAGCCATGCTGGAGCTGCACTGTGCTGTGTGTATGCGTGTGTTTCTCTCAGTATGACTTGGATTTCTTTGTCAGCTGTCTCTCTGCAGCCTCTCATTGCTAGAGTTCATAACCAGGACCAAGCACATACCAGACTGTACAGTATCTGCTTACGACAGCCTTTTTGTCTGCTGTACCTCATATCCATCCCAGCTTGTGGGCTTGTGTTGGTTTTTGGACTGTACAAAACATTTTGTAACATTTCATGTAGCACAATAATACTAGGTGAATGTATTTAAATTTCATTCATGCAATTATTCTGGCACATGCTCACTCTAATATATACAGTACATCACAAAAGTGAGTACACCCCTCACATTTTTGTAAATATTTGAGTATACCTTTTAATGTGACAACACTGAAGAAATGACACTTTGCTACAATGTAAAGTAGTGAGTGTATAGCTTGTATAACAGTGTAAATTTGCTGTCCCCTCAAAATGACTCAACACACAGCCATTAATGTCTAAACCGCTGGCAACAAAAGTGAGTACACCCCTAAGTGAAAATGTCCAAATTGGGCCCAATTAGCCATTTTCCCTCCCCGGTGTCATGTTAGTGTTACAAGGTCTCAGATGTGAATGGGGAGCAGGTGTGTTAAATTTGGTGTCATCGCTCTCACACTCCCTCATACTGACTGGTCACTGGAAGTTCAACATGGCACCTCATGGCAAAGAACTCCCTGAGGAAGGGAGCTACAGTTCATTGAGGGAACCATGAATGCCAACATGTACTGTGACATACTGAAGCAGAGCATGATCCCCTCCCTTCAGAGACTGGGCCTCAGGGCAGTATTCCAACATGATAACGACCCCAAACACACCTCCAAGACGACCACTGCCTTGCTAAAGAAGCTGAGGGTAAAGGTGATGGACTGGCCAAGCATGTCTCCAGACCTAAACCCTATTGAGCATATGTGGGGCATCCTCAAACGGAAGGTGGAGGAGTGCAAGGTCTCTAACATCCACCAGCTCTGTGATGTCGTCATGGAGGAGGACTCCAGTGGCAACCTGTGAAGCTCTGGTGAACTCCATGCCCAAGAGGGTTAAGGCAGTGCTGGAAAATGATGGTGGCCACACAAAATATTGACACTTTGGGCCCAATTTGGACATTTTCACTTAGGGGTGTACTCACTTGCTCCCCATTCACACCTGAGACCTTGTAACACTAACGAGTCACATGACACCGGGGAGGGAAAATGGCTAATTGGACCCAATTTAGACATTTTCACTTAGGGGTGTACTCACTTTTGTTGCCAGCGGTTTAGACATTAATGGCTGTGTGTTGAGTCATTTTGAGGGGACAGCAAATTTACACTGTTATACAAGCTGTACACTCACTACTTTACATTGTAGCAAAGTGTCATTTCTTCAGTGTTGTCACATGAAAAGATATACTCAAATATTTACAAAAATGTGAGGGGTGTACTCACTTTTGTGATATACTGTATACTCTGGGTTTTTCATTAGACCTGTTCTGTCATTTTTCTTTTCTTGTTTAGATTTTAAAAATGATTTTTGTATTTGTATTGTATTTGCGATACATTCTACTGCCCTTTTGGTGCTAGTAACATAAGTATTTCACTTCACCTGCTATAACACCTGCAAATATTTGTAAGCGACCCAAAAACTTTTGATTTGATTTGATTAGATTAACACTATGCATGTTCCGTCCAAGCTTATAAGAGCAGCTTGACATATTACAGCATGTCACATTTGTGAGTGACTAATGGGAGGCTATGTAATTAAGATAATATTACATCACATCAAGTGTCTTTTCCCTTGAATTCTATTTCATAAGAGATTACTCTGACAGCCAAAATTATTTTGAACCAGTGAATAACCTTGAAACGGTCATAATAATCCATAATGTTTCAGTTTAAAGTGTGTAAGTAAGACTGATTGCCGCAGGATGGATGGCAAATTTGACCAGTTAATAGGGGAACTGTAAAACACAAACAACAAAAAGAAAGCAGGAAATGGCTCTTCACAGTGTCATGTCTGCTTCTGCGTTTCTGCACGCATCCGATGTCCTGCTGGTCTGTGATATGTGCCAACTGAGGAAGTAAAAAGTTAACAAAAAACTGTGAACTTCCTTCTGACTAACAAACATTGAGGCTGACAGATGCAGTACCGTACAATGCATCATGGTACAATACATCATGGCACTGTGCCTCATTAGAATCAGCTGATATTCTGAGGAACTGGGCCTCTTTTGACACCCAATGGCTATCTAGTTTCAGTTGACAGGTACAGGCTAACATTTTCAGTATTCATAATCAAAAATCTAACATTTGTTTTGCTTCCATTTTTGACTATGATAAGATGATAAGAAGATGTGTAGTTTTAATAGAGAAAGCAAAGCTATATGTAAGGTGTGAAACGAGGAGACATCAGACAACTGACCAAGTTTTTTGTATCATCTTAGCATCCTCGCTGGCCAAGGAGAGATCAGGGACTTCATCCAGACCAAACGTCTCTTTATAAAGTCTCTCTGTGGAGGTGAGAAAATTATTTGGCTTTCTTTAGGCATGCGCATATCTCCCGTTCTTACATCCACTCAGAGGTTGCAAGCAACTGAGGGAGAGCTTAAATCACCTACGTGTGGAAAATATGAATCCATCAGAACTCAGAGAAGTTAGCTTGCAGACCCAGTGCCCATCATAATACTTTTATGACCGCCCTACAGCTGCCCCAGTGGGATGAAGCCTTGATCAAATACTTAGAAGTTTGATCAGAGATTTATGGTAACTTCAATCTGTGAATCACCTGTGTGTAATGTATGATAAATGCATGTATACATCCATATTAAGCTCTTCTAGTGACCATTAGCTGTTATAAATACTTATACAGTACATTGTAGGTCTTAAATGTACAGTTCCTGTAAATCCTTTATACTGGGTCAAGGAAAAACTTTTCTAGTAGTATAGGTAGTATTTATTGGGATCCCCAATTATTCTTCCTGGGGTCCAAAAAGGAAATTAAACACACTAAATAGAAGAATAATAATATACATAACACTACATAATATCCTGCCTCTGCCTCACGCTTCAGAAACAGGAGATAGCTCCTGCCCTATGCGCCAATTCCACTCGCACAAGTCAAGGCTCGTGCAAGGCCACCCACCTAGATGATACAATACATAACACAGTGTAAATTACAATAGAGAATATATCAAAATATCTGTGTCTCTTCACAGTCCCCGGTGTGCCGTAAGGTGTTCTTTATCAGTTGTAGTGTTGACCCATTCAATACAAGTTGCTTTGACATTACTATGGCTTCCTGAATGGGAAGACTGAGGCATTGCATACAGATCCATTTTATTATCAATTATCCTTCTTTCCATTCCAAGCCCATTCAAGATATGCAGGGCTCTGAAAAGCATGTGAACGTATGTGTGCTTTGTCATAACGGTTTAAGATACACAGCACAGGCTATTGAGGAAGTTGATATTGTTATTGATAGAATTTTCGGGGATGTTGATTCAATGTACAATTGTTGAGCAAACTCACAACAAAACGTTTTTGTGTGAACATTTTGTTGAACAAACTCACAATCCTATTGCAGCTGGTTGCCTTACAATTGTACGTTGAATCAACATCCTTTATTGTTTTTGCAATGACAGCAGCCATCCCTCAGGAGTGCTTCCTGTAACAATATCTTCTCAATGAACACCAGACATTTAAATAGTGTCATAAAATGGCTTGCGTGTATGTAGTTCATGATCTTTGTGGTGTAATTATGCATGAAAAGCACTATATACAAATAAAGCCTATCAATATTGTCAAAATGTAAAATATACTACAGTAGCTAACTGAGATTGAATATGATTTCTCTTGTTCCCAGTCCTCATCTCCAGTCCTCCTATCATTGGTATTCTGTGGGAGAGCTGCTCGACCGCTGGGAGGATATGGTGGGCTGTGTACGATACGCTGTGCATTCACTGCTGATGAGTTGATGATGGTCACAGAGTTAAACAGAGTATGAAAACACCATCTCCCCTGGACGGACGTGACGGCCATCTTAACTTGTCCAGCACAGCACAGGTAGTAGAGTCAATGGGGAAATTTCTGGAGACCTACTGTCGCCCTTCTCTCAGTCCCACACTGACAGTATGATCCCATGTTTCCTAGTGGTCATTAGTTGTAGGGCCAGAGGCGTAAACCGACATAGTACATAAAGTATTAACCAAACAGCATTTGTCATTATAACTTGTTGTTTTATGCCTATGAAGTCTCTGTGTGTGAGTGAGGAAAGAATACTAACAGGATAAGGTTGATTTATAAGATACATGGTTGTGTTCCCTAAAAGCAGCATTTCCATCATCATCACTCCTCATCTTCACTGGGGCTCTGAATAGACCAGCCACAGATGTGTTGAGCTTGTGATTAACGGCACAATGGGCTGTTTGTTGCTGCCTCTCTCTCTCCACCTGGGCCTCTGTAGATGGAATCATCCCTGGCAGCACTCATGACCAGCTTGAATCAGCCCTTCTGTTTGGGTCTGTTAATGATGTTGTCATTTCTATAGTACCTTCTGTCTTTATCCACTCTGATCTACCTGGCTTGGCTTGGCTTTAGCTAATGATCCATTTGAACAGCTGGACGTGTTAGTAAGGATGTTAGTGCCTTGCCTTGCTTAAGGGTACGCAGACCAACGAGCCAATGTGGCCCTTCATGATCAAATCAAATCAAATTGTATTTATCACATGCGCCGAATACAACAGGTTTCACCTTACAGTGAAACGCTTACTTACAGTGCCTTGCGAAAGTATTCGGCCCCCTTGAACTTTGCGACCTTTTGCCACATTTCAGGCTTCAAACATAAAGATATAAAACTGTATTTTTTTGTGAAGAATCAACAACAAGTGGGACACAATCATGAAGTGGAACGACATTTATTGGATATTTCAAACTTTTTTAACAAATCAAAAACTGAAAAATTGGGCGTGCAAAATTATTCAGCCCCCTTAAGTTAATACTTTGTAGCGCCACCTTTTGCTGTGATTACAGCTGTAAGTCGCTTGGGGTATGTCTCTATCAGTTTTGCACATCGAGAGACTGGTTTTTTTCCCCATTCCTCCTTGCAAAACAGCTCGAGCTCAGTGAGGTTGGATGGAGAGCATTTGTGAACAGCAGTTTTCAGTTCTTTCCACAGATTCTCGATTGGATTCAGGTCTGGACTTTGACTTGGCCATTCTAACACCTGGATATGTTTATTTTTGAACCATTCCATTGTAGATTTTGCTTTATGTTTTGGATCATTGTCTTGTTGGAAGACAAATCTCCATCCCAGTCTCAGGTCTTTTGCAGACTCCATCAGGTTTTCTTCCAGAATGGTCCTGTATTTGGCTCCATCCATCTTCCCATCAATTTGAACCATCTTCCCTGTCCCTGCTGAAGAAAAGCAGGCCCAAACCATGATGCTGCCACCACCATGTTTGACAGTGGGGATGGGGTGATGAGCTGTGTTGCTTTTACGCCAAACATAACGTTTTGCATTGTTGCCAAAAAGTTCAATTTTGGTTTCATCTGACCAGAGCACCTTCTTCCACATGTTTGGTGTGTCTCCCAGGTGGCTTGTGGCAAACTTTAAACAACACTTTTTATGGATATCTTTAAGAAATGGCTTTCTTCTTGCCACTCTTCCAGAAAGGCCAGATTTGTGCAATATACGACTGATTGTTGTCCTATGGACAGAGTCTCCCACCTCAGCTGTAGATCTCTGCAGTTCATCCAGAGTGATCATGGGCCTCTTGGCTGCATCTCTGATCAGTCTTCTCCTTGTATGAGCTGAAAGTTTAGAGGGACGGCCAGGTCTTGGTAGATTTGCAGTGGTCTGATACTCCTTCCATTTCAATATTATCGCTTGCACAGTGCTCCTTGGGATGTTTAAAGCTTGGGAAATCTTTTTGTATCCAAATCCGGCTTTAAACTTCTTCACAACAGTATCTCGGACCTGCCTGGTGTGTTCCTTGTTCTTCATGATGCTCTCTGCGCTTTTAACGGACCTCTGAGACTATCACAGTGCAGGTGCATTTATACGGAGACTTGATTACACACAGGTGGATTGTATTTATCATCATTAGTCATTAGTCACCATCCCGACCATGAAGCACTGGGATTTGCTTTGCTGCAGGAGGGACTGGTGCACTTCACAAAATAGACGGCATCATGAGGCAGGAAAATTATGTGGCAATATTGAAGCAACGTCTCAAGACATCAGTCAGGAAGTTAAAGCTTTGGGTCTTCCAAATGGACAATAACCCCAAGCATACTTCTAAAGTTGTGACAAAATGATTTAAGGACAACAAAGTCAAGGTATTGGAGTGGCCATCACAAAGCCCTGACCTCAACCCTATAGAAAATTTGTGGGCAGAACTGAAAAAGTGCATGCGAGCAAGGAAGCCTACAAACCTGACTCAGTTACACCAGCTCTGTCAGAAGGAATGGGCAAAAATTCACACAACTTATTGTGGGAAGCTTGTGGAAGGCTACCTGAAACGTTTGACCCAAGTTAAACAATTTAAAGGCAATGCTACCAAATACTAATTGAGTGTATGTAAACTTCTGACCCACTGGGAATGTCGTGAAATAAATAAAATCTGAAATAAATCATTCTCTCTACTATTATTCTGACATTTCACATTCTTAAATTAATGTAAAATGAATGTGAAAGACTGAGTTTACATGAACTTGGCTAAGGTGTATGTAAACTTCTGACTTCAACTGTATGCATGTATGTGTGTGTCTAATGGGGATAAGGTAGTAATGCAGAGGGGGATAGCACTCAGATAGACAGACAGCCAGTCCCTAATGAGCTTTAGCACAATCTGCTCCCTGACGCATTATCACTGCACCAAGAACACAGGATGTGTACAAATGCCGCTGTAATCCTCACTTCACTGAGTCCTCACGAACACTCCGTCTGTGGAGAAGCCTGGGAGAGGACTTCATTAATTCTTCTTTATTAATGTTCTTCTTCACTCACAACTTCTGCTGTGGCCGTCTGTGCTGGGAGTACATGGGGACAACCTGGGACACATTCCCTTTATCGCCACTTCCTAGAATGCAGGAGGATTAGATCCTAGGAGGGTTCCTTAAAGGACCCCATGTGAGTGGTGGTTGCATTACCCACCCAGCAGGCTTAGAGCAATGAGATTAGAGCAGGGCCCGTCTAAATTTAGCCTGTTCAAAAAAGAACAGACAAACACAAATAACATTTAAAAAAACTAAATGGTGGCGAGAGGAAGGGCACACACTGACACATCGCATGGGGTTCCTGGCATACACCGAGAAAGAGAGAGAACATGTTCGTGTCCTGAAGTATTAGATCATGCTCTAACTCCACCATCTCTGAAGCAAATTGCATACGGCAATTTAGGGGTGGTCTTACTCTTAAGATCATATGAGGATGATACTGTATTCAGGTGAGATATTTCATATAGTACCTTTCATGTACTTATTAACTGGATTACCCATTGATGTATGCATATTCTGACCATAGAGACACACATTTTCACATTTCAACTTCAGCATTTCAACGTCAACTTCCCTCCTCTGTTCTTCTTTGTTCTCCTCACCTCCACCTTCTCCTCTTCCTCCTGCCCCGTTCCTCCTCCTCTTTAGTCCAGGCCTCCTAAATCATGTTAGCTCATCTAAGGAGCTCAGTGGCTATGTTGTATACACTGTATCTCCTGCCATGAACAAAACAGCTGCTCGTATTTTAATTAAAGTTCTAACCAGGTTTTAAAGCTCTACTGTATTTGTTTACCGTTACATAAAAGTAAAACAAGATTAAAAAAAGCTTATATTTTGGGTTTTGATGGGGTAAGACTAAGCACATGAGGCATTTATAAGTTATATGCTTCAATAATCGATGGCTATCATTGAATTAGAAGTACAAAAATGGATGTACCAATCCTGGATTTCCCTTTTCATTTTTTTGTCCTCCATTCACATCAGTGCAGGACTGAGTGGAAGTTTGTCTTGTGGAAGTGTGTCCCTATTTGAACTCTGACATACCCTATACACATAAATGACATACATCATGCACGTATATCACCCATCTATTGATTACAGGATGTGCTAACAGAAAGTGAATTACTGACAGCAGTTTCACCTTCACCTAGCATGTTAACTCTCGCAAGGCTACCGGCCCAGACGGCATCCCTAGCCACGTCCTCAGAGCATGCGCAGACCAGCTGGCTGGTGTGTTTACGGACATATTTAATCAATCCTCATCCCAGTCTGCTGTTCCCACATGCTTCAAGAGGGCCACCGTTGTTCCTGTTCCCAAGAAAGCTAAGGTAACTGAGCTAAATGACTATCGCCCCATAGTGCTCACTTCCGTCATCATGAAGTGCTTTGAGAGACTAGTCAAGGACCATATCACCTCCAGCCTACTTGACACCCTAGACCCACTCCAACTTGCTTACCGCCACAATAGGTCCACAGACGACGCAATCATACTGCACACTGCCCTAACCCATCTGGACAGGAAGAATACCTATGTAAGAATGCTGTTCATCGATTATAGCTCAGCATTTAACACCATAGTACCCTTCAAACTCGTCATTAAACTGGAGACACTGGGTCTCGACCCCGCCCTGTGCAACTGGGTGCTGGACTTCCTGACGGGCTGCCCCCAGGTGGTGAGTGTAGGAAACAACATCTCTACTCCGCTGATCCTCAACACTGGGGCCCCACAAGGGTGCGTTCTCAGCCCTCTCCTGTACTCCCTGTTCCCCCATGACTGCATGGCCATGCACGCCTCCAACTCAATCATCAAGTTTGCAGACGACACTACAGTGGTAGGCTTGATTACCAACAGCGACGAGACAGCCTACAGGAAGGAGGTGAGGGCCCTCGGAGTGTGGTGTCAGGAAAATAACCTCACACTCAATGTCAACAAAACAAAGGAGATGATCATGGACTTCAGGAAACAGCATAGGGAGCAGCCCCCTATCCACATTGTTGGTACAGTAGTGGAGAAGGTGGAAAGTTAAGTTCTTCAGCGTACACATCACAGACAAACTGAAATGGTCCACCCACACAGACAGCGTGGTGAAGAAGACGCAGCAGGGCCTCTTCAACTTCAGGAGGCTGAAGAAATCCGGCTTGTCACCAAAAACACTCACAAACATTTACAGATGCACAATTGAGAGCATCCTGTCAGGCTGTATCACCGCCTGGTACGGCAACTGCTCCGCCCACAACCGCAAGGCTCTCCAGAGGGTAGTGAGGTCTGCACAACGCATCACCAGGGGCAAACTACCTGCCCTCCAGGACACCTACACCACCCGATGTCACAGGAAGGCCAAAAAGATCATGAAATACAACAACCACCCGAGTCACTGCCTGTTCACCCCGTTATCATCCAGAGGGCGAGGTCAGTACAGGTGCATCAAAGCTGGGACCGAGAGATTGAAAAATAGCTTCTATCTCAAGGCCAGACTATTAAACAGCCATCACTAACATTGAGTGGCTGCTGCCAACATACTGACTCAAATCTCTAGCCACTTTAATAATTAAAAATTGGATGTAATAAATGTATCACTAGCCACTTTAAACAATGCTTTTTTTATATAATGTTTACATACCCTACATTACTCATCTCATATGTATATACTGTACTCTATACCATCAACTGCAACTTGCCTATGCCATTCGGCCATCGTTCATCCATATATTTTTATGTACATATTCTTATTCATTCCTTTACACTTGTGTGTATAAGGTAGTTGTTGTGAAATTGTTAGATTACTTGTTAGGTATTACTGCATGGTCGGAACTAGAAGCACAAGCATTTCGCTTCACTCACATTAACATCTACTAACCATGTGTATGTGACAAATAACATTTTATTTGATTTATCCTGGTAGTAAACACACCTGACAGTTACTTCTCTCTGTTTTCCCTCAAAACCACTCTACCGTTATGTACAATATTTACTGTCATTGATTAATAGCTTCTCCTTTTCTTTCATTACAGTAAGTTTGGAATGTAAATGTCCTCTTTCGACTTCCTGTATCCACTTATTGCAGTCAGGGTAACTTATTATTCAGAATTGCATACTCCAGGGAGGGGTCAAAGGGGACTTTGATCTATATCTTGACAGTAGGTCTAGGTCTGAACTCTAATCAATGTTAGTGCTTTCTAGTCAACTAGTGATGACTACGTTGTTGTAGCTTTAACTCCTCACTGTGTCCATTCCAGTTGGTGTGTGTTTTGACCACTGGGAGGTAGTAGTGGGGTTTTCTCCACACTCTCTGCAGCACTCACTCACCAGCATACACTTGTCTGGGGGATACACTGCTTCACTGACAGTCAAATAGTGGGAAACATCCTGAGAACAAGGCAACGTACACATCTGATACACTGGCTGTGTGTGTGTGTGTGTGTGTGTGTGTTTGCGTGTGTGTGTTCGTTCTTAGAATGTTTGTGGAAAAACGTTCACTTTCTCTGGTGAGTGTCTTTGTGAAGGTAAAGGGAAATGTATTGTGACAGAGATCTGATACTTCCCCTACAGTTATGTTGTATTGTGAGAGAGATCTGATACTTCCCCCACAGTCCTGTTGTATTTCCCTCTTTCATTCCTTTCTGTAGTTCCTCTCTCCTCTGTGCTCTCTTTATCTTTCTCTTGGACTGGAAACACACTCATGTGCATGCAAACACACTCACACTCTCATCTGCAATCACACACACACACTCAAACACACGCAAACGCACGCACACATGAACACACACGCACGCATGAACACACGCGCACACACACGCACACACACACACACACACACTCCATCATAAACCTGAAGTGAAACCAGCCCCACAGAGGTTAGATACATCTTGGGTAACACCAATCCTAATGGAGGCAAAGGGCCTGCGTGCCTGGTTCTCACTCTCCAGATAAGGTGAGTATTATTGACAACCACTGCTGGGTGAATTTGATCCCGGGCTATGTAACTTTAAGTTCAGCAGGGTATCAGCCCAAAAATGTTTGGAGACTTTATGATGTAACAGATTTTTCTTCCTTCATGGATTTTGGGAATTGCAAGGCTGGCTAGCTTTCGTCTGGGTTCAAGGGCAACGTGACTGGGGGCACCACTCAACGCTCAACCTCAGGCCTCAACTCCTCAAAGTGCTCATATCACACCAGGCCAGCCACCTCCAATCCAGGGTCACCCCAACAATCTCTTCAACCCGCCCCTCTCTCTCTCTCTTTCTCCCTCTCTCTTTCTCCCTCTGTCTCTCTCCCTCCCTTTCTCCCCTTCTCTCTCTCGCCCCATCTCTCTCTCTCTCTCTCTCTCTCTCTCTCCCGCTCTCCCCCTCCTCTCCCCTCACCTCTTATAGATCCCAGAGTCAATGTTCTTTTCATCTTTGGAGTGCAATATGCTTTTTCTCTGATAAAAGCTTAATCGAGAAAAGCCCAAATGAGTCTTTTTGAAGTGGTGAGAAAAAGACCATCGCCACAGTCCAGAGGAGAACAAGTGGGAGGGGTTAGACACAAGATGAAGGAGCTCTTCTTCTGTGTCTGCATCGGACGTCCTCTGACGTAGCCAGCCTCTGAGTCATCTCGTGAAAAGTCTTCTATCGTTTCTAGGTTTATTTCAGAAGTGTTTTGACTGTGTCTCTCTCTAGACTGAATAATAAATGCATTGGTGCATCAGATGGTACTTGGGTTTTATTGCCCATGCAGGTAATGGAGGGGTGGCGCATTGTTGGCAGGCTGGCATACCACCTCTCCGTACAGTTTTTTACAATCACTTTGGCACTAATTTCAGAACCTTGTGGTCATTTTTCAAAACTCTAGACACAAAACTCAAAACGGTCATCACTTGTAACACAGGCTGTCCACTGTTCAAAACATTGCATTCATATCTTTAAAGAAACCTTGCACTTGCAGAATCATTGGTTCAAATAACTAATTTGTCATGAAATATCAAAGGAACATTCATTTAGATCACCCACACACAAGATACCGATAGTTTCACAGTGTAGTTGTTCGTACAATCATTAAATATTGTAGTACAAAATATGTGATACATGTTTCGTTATGCTTCTACACGTAAATACATCACTGTAAAAGGACTAGTAGAGAGAATACTACAGCCACAGTGGAATCATTGAACAAAATATGAATTTTATTGATGAAATACAATGTCACGACTTCCGCCGAAGTCGGCCCTTCTCCTTGTTCGGGTGGTGTTCGGTGATCGACGTCACCGGCTTTCTAGTCACCATCGATCCATGTTTCAGTTTAGTTTTGTCTGTATTACACACACACCTGGTTTCTATTACATATCGCGTTCCTTATTTAACCCTCTGGCATACATTCCTGTTCTGTCCATGATTGTTTATGTCGTTAGTGGTTGTGTTTAGTGCTAGTGTTTTTTGTATGTTCCTATTTAGAATTTTGCTTGATATTTTGAGTAAACTCAGTTATGTTACTCAATACCTGTGTCCTGCGCCTGACTCCGCTATAACTCTGCACCCAATCGCTGACATGCAATGAAATCACAACATCGTTTTCTTTGAATCAAAGCAAAAATAATTAGCTCCAAAAAAACTACAAAAACTACAGTAAAACCTCAAATGCAGTGTTCCTCACCTGGCTTACTGTAAAAAGCTAAACAAAGGATTGATTACTGTACTTCTATATTTCCCTCTACCCTGTCTTGTGGATTTGGCCATAGGTTCTCATCCACATCACAATGGATGTTTTCATTAGCCAAACATCTTGGGAAGAATCTTCGGGCATGGCGAATCCAGGCCTGACACTGGTCTGCCGTGATGTCATTGCATGCGTCATCCATGGCCTGGAGAGGGTGGCTTGTTCGTGAGGGCGCCTATCATATACCTTGCACCTCCACGTGGAGAAAAAATCCTCAATCAGGTTAAGGAAAGGAGAGTATGGGGGTAAGTACAGGGTGGTAAATTGTGGATGGGCCTGAAACCATGCTTGCACCATTTGAGCATGGTGGAACCTGACATTGTCCCACACAATGACATCAGCTCTACAGACCTGATTTAGCTCATCAAGAAAGGTTACATTCAAACAGTGAATCATGTGGCTGCCTGCAACTCAATATATAGAGTATATAGAGTAGAGAGCTTTAGATGTTGTTCGACCAAACATTAGAACAGGCAAGATGAGTAATCTAAGCAACATTGACCGTGGTATGATTGATTGTTGATGCCACACATGGTGTTTCCAGCATCTCAGAAACAGCTGCCCTCCTGGGATTTTTACGCACTAAAGTCTCCAGAGTTTACAGAGAATGGTGCAATAAACAAAACACATTCAGTGAGCTGCATTTCTGTGGGCAAAAACACCTTGTTAATGAGGTCAGAGGAGAATGTCCAGACTCATTCAAGCTAACAGAAAGGCCACAAATGCTCAAATAACAGCTGTTTAAAACAGTGGTGTGCAGAATGGCATCTCTTACCATACAACCCCATGAATAATTCAGGCTGTTGTGGAGGCAAAAGGGGGGTTCTACCCAGTACTAGATAGGTGTACCTAATAAAGTGGCCGGTGAGTGTACAGTAATGTCAAATCTGAAAACATGTTCTTGAAAAGTGGTACATGGGAACATGGAAACAGTGTCTGATAAAGATTGGTGATGAAATATTACATCCATAGATAATGTAGTCCAATTGGTTCATGTTCCACGATAAATGATGTCAATGGATCTCATTATCCTGAAACTTGTTTGTCAGTTTCCATAAAACTATGCATTAAGAGTAATGCAACAGTTACTTATCATTTTGAGCAGTTGTATCAATTGATAGTTAGATCATTGTAATGAAATGAATAGACAGTCATTTCAGATGTAATGTGTGAATTGCATTTTGAAATGACAATACTTTGATGTCAAGTTGTGTCATTTTGAACAGGTGATTTTAGTTCAATGAACAAATGATCTTAGTTTTATGTGTATTGTATCCAAGCAATTGGAAAAAGTGTTAGAGTTTTGAAAACTTTGCATTTTGATCATTGGTTGTGAGTTTTGTGTCTAGAGTTTTGAAACATGACATCAAGGTTCCGAAATTAGTCCCAAAGTGATTGTAAAAAACTGTAACGTTAGAGCTTATGCAGATTGTAATCTACCAGCGTTAGAACTAGGGTATACAGTATAACACCTCCTCACTGCAGCGAGGAAAACCATATCAGTTGGTCTCGATGTTTCTGAATTAATTTATGAGTATAGGTGTCTTATGCGCTCATGATATACAAATTGTGTTTGATATACATATGTGTTTGTGTGTGCGTGTGCATGTGCGTGTGTGTGTGTGGGTGAGTGCGCGAGTGTGTGTGCGCATGCAGGTACACACAGCTATGTTGTCACGACTCCGACCGAAGTTGGCTCCCCTTCTGGTTCGGGTGGCGCTCGGCGGTCGTTGTCGCCAGGTCTACTAGCTGTCACTGATTATTTTCTCCCCCTCCTTATGTGTTTATTGATTACACCTGTTTTGAATTTGTTGCAATTAGTTGGGCTTTATTAGTCCTCCGGCCCGCCCGTTTCTTTGTGCGGGATTGATTATTGTAACCCTGGTGTTTGATACAGACGAACGTGTTGGTTTATGATCATGTATAGTGCTGGACTGTTTTCGTTCCCCGTGTCTGGGGCATTTTGTTTTGAGCACCCAGTGTTTAGTGGGGTGGCCGTGGTTCACCGTGTCTGGGGCATTTTGTTTTGAGCACCCAGTATTTAGTGGGGTGGCTGTGGTTCACCGTGTCTGGGGCATTTTGTTTTGAGCACCCAGTATTTAGTGGGGTGGCCGTGGTTCACCGTGTCTGGGGCATTTTGTTTTGAGCACCCAGTATTTAGTGGGGTGGCTGTGGTTCACCGTGTGTGCATTAAAAGTGCACTATATTGAACTCTCTGTTTTCCTGCGCCTGACTTCACACTCATGACACCCAGTACCTTACATATGTGTGAAGTGTGAATGGGCGCGTTTGTGTAAACATGTGTGTGTGTGAGCATGAGTGTGTGTGTGTGTGTGTGTGTGTGTGTGTGTGTGTGTGTGTGTGTGTGTGTGTGTGTGTGTGTGTGTGTGTGTGTGTGTGTGTGTGTGTGTGTGTGTGTGTGTGTGTGTGTGTGTGTTTGCTGCAGTGGCACCTAGAGAAAGCAATCATCACTAGCAGTGGCAATTTTAGCATGTAATTCTTGGTGGGACAAATTCCTTCTTTTTTTTTTAGATGCATGCCAGCAAATCCACAACACAACACAACAGGGCCTACATAAAGCTGTCCCAATAGCAGAGCTTCTTTTCAACAGCATGGAGAAAATCCACAACACAACACAACAGGGCCGACATAAAGCTGTCCCAATAGCAGAGCTTCTTTTCAACAGCATGGAGAAAATCCACAACACAACACAACAGGGCCTACATAAAGCTGTCCCAATAGCAGAGCTTATTTTCAGCAGCATGGAGAAAATCCACAACACAACACAACAGGGCCTACATAAAGCTGTCCCAATAGCAGAGCTTCTTTTCAGCAGCATGGAGAAAATCCTTACCACAACTACACCTGACTATCAGCGGATCCTTGTCTGGCAGTGAAACAGTTCAGTCAGCCTCATTTTCTGCCTTAAAAAAACGTAGCTGATATAGTTGACTTGCTTAAACAAATGTGGTTTCTACTGACAATTGAGATGTATAATCTATGGCATAAGGGAACGATGACCGGATAAGAGGTGATACGTAATTTCGATTAAGACATTAATGAGCAAGCTAAGACGAACGTAGTCAATATCAGTGGTGTAAAGTAGAGTGGAGCTCTTTGTCTTCAACGAAAGTCTGAGATTTCCCAGTTCCGAGTTTCCAGTTGTTATGAATGCGGCATAAGTCATGCTGGATTGACAGCATGGCCAATGTATTCAATATTTTCTGGAACATGGTGTTGCTTGTGAATGTTTATCCCTTTAAGCTTGGAGAAGAGACCCTTAAACCCAGACTTGGACCATACACCCTCTCCACTGAATAGCAGGCAGGGGAAGCAAAATAGTGATTGCTATGCAACACTAACAGTTCGCCACTGATTCCTTCCAAACCACATATTGTTGAATTTGTGATTTCAACTTGTTGTGTAATGTTTATGTCCAATGGCCAATGAGCACCGATACATTTTATCTATAATTTATCTTCATATGACAACGATTGAAAAGGATTTGCCAGTAGATTGTTGACATGATTCATGATAATGACTGCTTGTCTAGCTTGCTAGCTAAGATTATGAAAGTATGATGTTGACATGATCAGTCCAATCAAAGCTATGTTAGATATAACATGATTTGACATAATTGTATCTGTGGCCAATGACCTTTAGCCTTCTTGGATGGGCACTTCTAATGTAAATCTATGGCAGCACCCAAGGTGGGTTGACCTTTCTGTCACTCCCTGTAGATTTTGTGGTGACATAGTGTCCCCATAACTGACAGAACACTGAGCCAATCACGGCGCAACTAGAGAAGAGAATAAAAAAATAAAAAATGTTGCTTAACAGGTGGGGCTTCTTAAGAGTAGTGGAAACAGAAGGCGATGCCATTTAGCAGACTCCAGTCGATGCTATGGTCAGATGACATGAAAATAGAGTGCTTTGGCCATGCTAAAGCCCCTAGTTGTATCACCTGTGGAAGGTGGGGCTTCCCACATCAGAATAGTCTTATTTGGTTTTGGAGGGAGTACGGAGCCTTGGTAACCCTCCAAAGAGGGAATCTTTGTTTGTTTCCCATGCTTCACCCCTTTATCTCAGAGTTCAAACTGGAAGCTTCGCAACACATCCTCATTCCTGAGTCAAGTACAAGGCTGCCTCCTCTCAGATTTTGGATGATATCGAAGTCCTTCGCTGAATTATTTTGCAGACACAATTCGTCTGGTTTATTATCTGTCGGTGTTTCGCAGTCTCCCTGTTTCCAGAATGTTTAGATGCAGTGATTGTTACATGTAACAAGGGGGGCCTGTCTTTGTGAGAAGTTTCACACTTGGCCCGGTATGGTCATTGTGGGAAACCGATGCATCACATAGCACAGCGTATACACTGAGTATACTGACTATGCCAAACATTAGGAACACCTGTCTTATATTGAGTTGCCCATGTTGACTCCAATGCTTCCCACAGTTGTGTCAAGTTGGCTGGATGTCCTTTGGATGGTGGACGTTCTTGACACCCACAGGACACTGCTTAGCATGAACAATCCAGTAGCTTTACAGTTTTTGACACAAACCGGTGCGCCTGGCACCTACTACCATACCCCGTTTAAAGGCACTTAAATATTTTGTGTTGCCCATAAACTCTCTGAATGGTACACATAATCCATGTCTCAATTGTCTCGAGGCTTAAACATTGTTCTTTGAATTGTCGCCTCCCCTTCATCTACACTGATTGAAGTGGATTTAACAAGTGATATTGATAAGGGATCAAAGCATTCACCTGGATTCACCTGGCCACTATATGTCATGGAGAGAGCAAGTGTTCCTAATGTTTGTTTTATATACTTGTATATGTGTATATCACCACAACATCTGCTCAGTAATCTGCAAAGCCTCCTCTCTACCAGGGATATTCTCCATTAGCACCCTAACCAATGACCTTATAATGAATGAACAACCTAATCTGACCTCCTCCTTTTCCGCAGCAACCAGTGATCCGGGTCAACAGCATCAATGTAACAGTATAGCTTCTGTCCCTCTCCTCGCTCTTACCTGGGCTCTAACCAGGGACCCTCTGCACACATTGACAACAGCCACCCTCGAAGCATCGTTATCCATCGCTCCACAAAAGCCGCAGCCCTTGCAGAGCAAGGGGAACAACTACTTCAAGGTCTTTGAGCGAGTGACGTCCCTTTTATTTTTGTCCACTTAAACTATCTGAGAACTGTTGGTTTCAGATTTTCTATAAAATGTTGTTCTTGTGCCGTTTTGCACTAATAGTCCTCATGCTTTCCTTCCCTTTAGGTCACCGTCTTTTTTATTTTTGGCTGGAGTGAATGTACACCTGTTTATATTACATGGCCTATATTCTTTGATGAATGGAATTACTATATAAGTGGGGGCTGGAAGAAAATATAAAAATAGTGTATTCTGGGATAAAAATCCACGATACGATCTGAAAACAAATAACTGTATTTTCCAATTCAACACACTGAAACCTGTTTGCCACTATCTTTCTCATAAAGTAACCTCCCGACCTTGGATGGTGGGTCAATGATTTTCATCATTAGTAACAACATTCAATCAAACAATGGATCCTTTTTGTTCAATTATGTGTTGAAATTCATTGACTGCATTAGATATTGTTTATCGTTTTCATGCTTGAATACACTTGAGGCGTCCATGTCAAACCACGTTTCCATTCTTAACTGATTTATGGGGCAGCATGTCCAAATCCCCAAAGAACAGCTCAACCAATTCCTTGGGTAAACATAGGTTCTTCAAATAAAAGTGCCTATAAATATCCTGTTGGTACTCGTTGCAGTGATGGTTGTCTTGTTGCTTTACCTCAGGGGCTTAACAGTCAATCCCTGTTATGCTACTGTTGATTCTGGATTCCTCTCCATGCAGATGGCCTTGCTTCATCTGGCCACATGAGCAACCTGCACTCAGGGGTAGACGTAACATAGTAAAGGTATTCCAAGAAACTCCAGTTAATATTATATGTTACGTTTTGTATGGTATGTATTAATTTGTGGATGACCATCATCCATTTCATATGAGATGCTATGAATTATAATTAGTATGATATGTTACAAATCGCAACTCGTACAATTTGTTATGAATTTGCAAAACGTATGATGTTACATATTCCAATTTGTTGTGGCCAACATTAGCTAGGTGGCTAACACTAATGTTAGCTAGGTTAGGGGTTAGGGTTAAGGTTAGGAGTTTGGTTAAAGGGTTAAGGTTAGGTTTAGGGGAAGGGTTGGCTAACATGATAAGTAGCTGCAAACAGCTAAAAGTAGTAAGTAGTCACAAAGTTGCTAATTAGCTAAAATTCAAAAGTTGTCTGTGATTAGATTCGTACACACAACCTTTTGATTGCTAGACTTTCATTATACGCCCACCCATCCATCCATCCCGACCGACCAACCATCTTCCGTTCGTTTTGGCTTTAAGTAACCTTCTGTTTTGAGTAACCTTATCAAACATAACCTATCACACTCGTTTGATTGTCCCGGTTTACTATGTTACATCTAGTCTATGAGACCAGGCTGACATGAGACGTGGGTAGTATCGCTCTTGATTAATGTAAACACTAACGAACATGGCACTGCCACCCGCCTTCTCTAAGGGCCCCTGCTGGAGGATGGGAGCCAGGGTCGTCCTGATCTCTGTGTGGTAGTGGAGGAGGGAGAGGAACACAAACATGACGAATAGAGGGAGCAGAGTGGCCCCAGATTGCAGAGCCTCCAGTGAAGGATCGGGCAGTCCTCTGAAAGTCAGGTGGAGAGGGGACCAAGAAGCTGCTCCATTACCGGATATGATGTCACCCTCCATTGTTTCAAGGGCATGTTTTTTTTTTTTCTTCCTTCCATCGGCCTTGGAGGGGGATCTCTGCAGGGCTTAATTTGGCTGCCACACTGCCTGGCTTCCAGTGGCCAGCTCATTTGGAGAATGATAAATGTTGTGTCTAATTATTGTCTCCTCTTCATCCCAAATTGTTCCACCCTGATGAATTTGTATAAACATGCCGATTAATTACATGCACCAAAATAAAGGACGCAAATACCGTTTGAGATCAGAGGTATGATGGGAAATGGATGGACATAATCCAGTTCTCCATAATGGAAGAATGCAGGGCTGTCCAAATCAGCAACAACAACATCATCAACAGCAACAATAGCACAAAAACAACACTTCCAATAGGGTAATGAGAAAGCTGATATAACAGTCAGAACAAAGTCCTGCCCATATTTTTCCAAGAATAACAAGATTGGCCTCACAGCATGGCATTCATTCAAGATGTCATGTTAGGACACAGCCCTGGTGCGTAGCCCACACACATCTAGCTCATTATTCTCTGACCCTAACCTTAACCCCAGCCTTGACCCTTACCTGAACCTCTGATGTAAGGTTAGCCATAACAGATGGCAAAGCGTGTTACAAACTGGCCTAAACCCTGAACAGGTGATCATAGAGAGCCCACACTGAACATGTTGAGCTAGGATGTTGTTGAGCACAGCACTCTCTAATATGTTTGTTGTAAAGAGAGAAAGCTAAAGATGCAAATTTGGTTAGCGTAAGTGTAGTTTGACTTGCCTAGTTAAATAAAGGTTAAATCAAAAAGTAAAATAAAAAAGTGTAGTTTGACATTGTTTTTTAAAACACATCTTTGTGTCTTCAGCCTGCAATGTCACCACTCCCTTGTCTTACAATAAACAATAGTTCCCTAATGTAGACGTTTCAAGGATTTTCCCTTCTGGCAGACTGGTCTCCCATTGTACTCCAGTCGCACTCATAACATCTGGGTTATTAAAAGTACACTCCTTCTGACCTTCTGATCCCGGATCCGGGAGCGTAATCATCACCTCAAACTAATTAGCATAACGCAGCGGACATAAATATCCCTAGAAAATTGTCCTATTCATGAAAATCACAAATGAAATATATTGAGACACAGCTTAGCCTTTTGTTAATCACACTGTCATCTCAGATTTTCAAAATATGCTTTACAGCCAACGCTAGACAAGCATTTGTGTAAGTTTATTATAGCCTAGCATCGCATTATGCCCTGCTAGCAGCAGGCAACATTTTCACGAAAATAAGAAAAGCAATCAAATTAAATCATTTACCTTTGAAGAACTTCGGATGTTTTCACTCACGAGACTCCCAGTTAGATAGCAAATGTTCCTTTTTTCCAAAAAGGTGATTTTTGTAGGCAAAATAGCTCCGTTTGTTCTTCACGTTTGGCTAAGAAATCGACCGGAAAATGCGGTCACTACAACTCCGAACTTTTTTCCAAATTAGCTCCATAACATTGACAGAAACATGGCAAACGTTGTTTAGAATCAATCCTCAAGGTGTTTTTCACATATCTATTCGATAACATATCCACCGGGACAATTGGTTTCTCATAAGAAGCGATTGGAAAAATGGCTACTTCTGTACTTTACGCAAGATTTTCTGCGGGAGCCATCATGTGACCACTTGCTCAATGTGGTCCCTTACGGCTATTCTTCAACAGAAATGTGTAAAAAGACGTCACAATGCTGTAGACACCTTGGGGAATACGTAGAAAGCGTAAGCTCATTCGTAGCCCATTCACAGCCATATAAGGAGTCATTGGCATGCAATGCTTTCAAAATATGGGGCACTTCCTGATTGGATTTTTATCTGGCTTTCGCCTGTAACATCAGTTCTGTTGCACTCATAGACAATATCTTTGCAGTTTTGGAAACGTCAGAGTGTTTTCTATCCAAAGCTGTAAATTATATGCATAGTCGAGCATCTTGTCGTGACAAAATATCCTGTTTAAAACGGGAACGTTTTTTTTTTATCCAAAAATGAAAATACTGCCCCCTAGTTACAAAAGGTTAAAAAAAAAGTATCAACACAAAAACTACAGGCTGCATTATATCTTTAGCCTGGTTGTCCAAAATAGCACAACTAGTGTATTTTAATACCAATAAACTCAACCATTAAAAAATGTATTTAGTTTATGTCAATCTAGCAAACCAGGTAACTAAAATCAACTTTTTAAACAATGTTTTGGTTTGTTTCTAACTTGTTCACTAGCTAGCCAATGTTAAGTTAGCTGGCTAGCCAGTTCAAATATTACAGTTTTTTTTTTTGATAACCATCACATACACATATTTAGCAGATGTTATTGTGGGTGTAGCGAAATACTTGTGTTCCTAGCTCCAACAGTGCAGTAGTATCTAACCATATCATATAGCTAACGTCTTCACTTTAGCTCATTTTTTGTAATTATTACAGGAAAATAAACTCGTAACAAGATCATTATTTACAAGTTAACGGCGAGCTAATTACAGAAAATAGCTTACGGTTGTGAGTGTGATTAAATAAAATCAGGGCATTCTACAGGAGAATTTTAGAACTTGGACACGTTTTATCCTAATTTGACTTTGATGCAGGTCATGTTCTTCACATTACTCTGGGAAACACATACTATATCAAATAAAACCTTGTTTATCTGTTACATGCACTGATACAGAAGGTTTAGTGAAATGGTTACTTGCATAGTGCAGTCTTTTGTTTAGACATGTAGCTAGCTAGCTAAACAATTAACAATAATCCCAATTTATAACGTTACTACCGTGCATTAATCTGCAGGTAGTTAACCAACCAGGTTCAATGTTAGCTGTCCCTCTCTGTCACGGATGCCATTGTTGCCCTTTGTTTGAAGATGTTATCCGGTGTATTATACAACAGCCTTCTGTGTGTTCTCTTTTTGACTCCCTCTGCATATTTGCAATCAAACTCCAGATTTTCTCTCCTTAACTATCACAATCTAATTCCACCGGGCATTCCACTGGTTTCAAAACTCTGTCCTCCAGAAAATGGAAAGCAACACTTTTGAAGTTCTACTACGTGAGATCTTTCAGAAAGTTTGTTTTAGAAAGGATTACCTACACATACTGACCAGCTCATGCTATAGACAGAAGCGTGTTCCATGGCAGACCAATCTGAACTCATCTCTCAGCATGTCCAGCCCAGGCATTGTCTCAGCCAATCATGGCTAGCGGGAGGCTCCTGTCTTTTTCTGTGGCTAAACCAACTAGGCTCGTAATTTAACAATTTTATTTGTATTTACAGATGGCATTGTAATGTGGTCTGTGTGTAGCTTGTGCAGAGGAGTCAGGCGCAGGACAGCAGAAATTAGTAAATAAATGTAATTTACTCAAAATAGACAAATATAATACAACAAAGCAAGCCCACATAACATAGAAACAATTACTCACAAACAAACATGGGGGAACAGAGGGTTAAATAATGAACAAGTAATTGGGGAATTGAAACCAGGTGTGTAAGACAAAGACAAAACAAATGGAAAATGAAAAGTGGATAGGCGATGGCTAGAAGGCCGGTGACGTCGACCGCCGAACGCCGCCCCCGAACAAGGTAGGCGACCGACTTCAGTGGAAGTCGTGACAGGCATACAAGTTTGTTATTAAGGCACATGAAAGTTCACATGTTCCAGAAGGCATTTCTACCCAAAAACGGATTTAGATTTTTTTAAACAAAGTTTATGTTCGAATGCATCTCCTGTGAAGTAGCATACGCGCGACGTACACCTAGTTTCCTGAAACGAGTCACATATCTGATTAATATCACAATGTTATTACTGAACCACTATGTTGTAGTGTTTGAGTGTTCGTATAAACGCTGCGCCTCTATAGCTGGCTTATGTTTTTATTGAAAGCTATAAAGTAGTGTCAGCTCAGGGACCTAAAGGATTGATCCTGGATTGGTCCTGTTCATGTTAGAAGACCTCTATGGTGACATCAAAGGGGATGATCCCGCTTTGTTTGCCCGCAGTCTGCCTCCTGAGCCAGTAACATCTTCTTCTTAGCCTCGCAGCCGTCCAATGCGAGGAAACAGCTTAGGAGGTTGGAGGAGCTAACTATATCGTAAGGCGCTGGGCTAAAATTAGACGTCCCTCTCTTGCGGTAAAAGCTGACTGTCCACAGCCAGAATGCCGTGTGGCAGTGAGTCAGCCTTCATGTACGACGTACACCACTCAAAAAACACCCAAAGATGCCAAGCCCACACTCAACCAAAACAAAGCTCTTAAAAAGGAATCAGGATTGGTTTTATGGCGACAACTGGGTGTTTTGTGGCTGTGCAGTCACAAGCTTCCTGGTACAAGTGCCTTACTACTTATCATACAATGTGTGCCTGGCTAGAATAGTGTATCTGAAGAAGAGTGGTTAAAGTTGAAGTTGAAGAATAGGTCTAACTCACTGCAGAGCGGTAGGACCAAAATAGAGCTCACCTGCAGTGTCCAAGCCTACGCATTAAATTAAACTTCCTTCCTCTGTTCTTTCTCTCTAAGTACACGCTCACTCTCCTCCCTGTGGGGTTCTGGTCTGATGGAGAGACATTAAGGTTGAGAGAGTGAGAGAAGGAGAGAGAGTGTTGAGGACTGCTTGGGCTCAGAATTAATTGACTACGTAAAAATACATTTTGACGATTGCTTCATCCTTGTTTTCCTCCTAGTCGTCTCATATACACTACAAACACATAAGAGGATGATGAATAAAATGAAACATTTGAGCCAATGTGTCACGTCTTCGTTAATGATGTCTCTGGAACAGAGTCTTAAGTAATCCTTAGGATTTAACTGCTGGGAGCTTTTAGTAGGAAGCAGCAGCGCTCATTGAACATGTACTGTAATCATCAACCCATTGACATGTAACAGTCAACAAAATGCAAATGCTAAACCACTTTATCCCGCTAACGCTGTAGGATTGAATTGCAATGGAATCTTATTAATTGTATTCCATTCATGTGTTCACTTATTGAAGTGATAGCATCATCTAGCAGTACTGAGACAAAAATAGCTGATCTGGCTGAGCTGACAGACTGTTAAAGAACTATAATCATAGTGAGGTGCTTTTTGAAAGGTTCCCTTAATCCAAGAAGTTGATGCAACTGTGCTGCAACAGGCATAACATATATATTGGCTCATGTCTCAGTGTGTTCATAGCTCACCCTGTCATCCAGTCACAAGTGGGTTGTTTCTCTCTCTCTCTTCAGTATCCCGTCATGCTCACAGGCTGGCTAATTTTTGCTGCCTGCCAACACACTTACCTGTTACACGTTCTATATGTATCAATGCTGACACATAGTTACAGTACTGTATGAGTCAAAGTAATCAATGTGAATTTGTGAATTAGCCGTTTCCAAACCCAGACTATGTGTTTTTCTGTGGAAAAATTCTGAAATACTTTGAATAATAAATATATTTTCTGTCTATGTTAAAACTTTTGTGGAAAATAGAAATCAAACTGGATGGTCTTTAGAAATAGATAGGAGGGGTTGAGGGTAGCGGAAGGAAAGGAGTAAATACAAACAAAAGATAACTAATGTAAATACATTGTGTCTGTAAAATGTATATAGTATGTAGAAGCTGGAAGTAGAAAGTGTTGTTGTTCATTAGTTTACACCAATTATGGGAGGGGTGGTAGGGTTAGTAGAAAATATATTTTTAAAAGATGTGTAAATATATATACAGTTGAAGTCGAAAGTTTACATACACTTAGGTTGGAGTCATTAAAACTTGCTTTTCAACCACTCCACAAATATCTTGTTAACAAATTATTGTTTTGACAAGTCGGTTAGGACATCTACTTTGTGTATGACACAAGTAATTTTTCCAACAATTGTTTACAGACAGATTATTTCACTCATAATTCACTGTATCACAATTGTAGTGGGTCAGAACACTAAATTGACTGTGCCTTTAAACAGCTTGGAAAATTCCATAAAATTATGTCATGTCTTTAGAATCTTCTGATAAGCTAATTGACATCCTTTGAGTAAATTGGAGGCGTACCTGTGTATGTATTTCAAGGCCGACCTTCAAACTCAGTGCCTCTTCACTTGACATCATGGGAAAATAAATTGTAGACCTCCACAAGTCTGGTTCATCCTTGGGAGCAATTTCCAAATGCCTGAAGGTACCACGTTCATCTGTACAAACAATAGTACGCAAGTATAAACACCATGGGACCACGCAGCCGTCATACCGCTCAGGAAGGAGACGCGTTCTGTCTCCTAGAGATGAACGTACTTTGGTGCAAAAAGTGCAAATCAATCCCAGAACAACAGCAAAGGACCTTTGCTGAGGAAACCGGTACAAAAGTATCTATATCCACAGTAAAACGAGTCCTATATTGACAAAACCTGAAAGGAAGCTCAGCAAGGAAGAAGCCACTGCTCCAAAACCGCCATAAAAAAAGCCAGACTACGGTTTGCAAATAAACATGGGGACAAAGATCGTACTTTTTGGAGAAATGTCCTCTGGTCTGATGAAACAAAAATGGAACTGTTTGGCCATAATGACCATCGTTATGTTTGGAGGAAAAAGGGGGAAGCTTGCAAGGCGAAGAACACCCTCCCAATCGGGGGGTGGCAGCATCATGTTGTGGGGGTGCTTTGCTGCAGGCGGGACTGGTGCACTTCACAAAATAGATGGCGTCATGAGGCAGGATAATTATGTGGATATATTGAAGCAACATCACAAGACATCAGTCAGGAAGTTAAAGCTTGGTTGCAAATGGGTCCTCCCAAATGGGACCCCAAACATACATCCAAAGTTGTGGCAAAATGGCTTAAGGACAACAAAGTCGAGGTAATGGAGCCCTGACCTCAATCCTATAGAAAATTTGTGGGCAGAACTAAAAAAGTGAGTGCGAGCAAGGAGGCCTACAAACCTTACTCAGTTACACCAGCTTTGTCAGTAGGAATGGGCCAAAATTCACCCAACTCATTGTGGGAAGCTTGTGGAAGGCTACGTAAACTTCTGTATGTTAACTTCTGACCCACTGGGAATGTGATGAAAGAAATCAAATCAGAAATAATTCTCCCTGCTATTGTTCTGACATTTCACATTCTTAAAATAAAGTGGTGATCCTAACTGACCTAAGACATGGCATTTTTACTTGGATTAAATGTCAGGAATTGTGAAAAACTGAGATTAAATGTAGTTGGCTAAGGAGTATGTAATCTTCTGACTTCAACTGTATATGTACAGTGCATTCAGAAAGTATTCAGACCCCTTGAGTTTGACATTTTGTTACATTACAGCTTAATTCTAAAATGTATTCAATTGTATTTTCCCCTCATCAATCTACACACAATACCCCATAATGACAAAGCAAAATATTTTTTCTTTTTTTTTTAGCAAATTTCTACACATAAAAAAAACGGAAATATCCATTTACATAAGTACTCAGACTGTTTACACTGTACTTTGTTGAAGCACCTTTGGCACCGATTACAGCCTTACATCTTCTTGGGTATGGCGCTACAAGCTTGGCACACCTGTATTTGGGGAGTTTCTCCCATTCTTCTCTGCAGGTCCTCTCAAGCTCTGTCAAATTGGATGGGGAGCGTCACTGCACAGCTATTTTCAGTTCTCTCCAGAGACGCTCTATCTGGTTCAAGTCCAGGCTCTGACTGGGCCACTCAAGGACATTCAGAGACTTATCCTGAAGCCACTCCTGCGTTGTCTTGGCTGTTGCGTATGGTCGTCGTCCTGTTGGAAGGTGAACCTTCGCCCCTGTCTGAGGCCCTGAGCACACTGGAGCAGGTTTTCATCAAGGATATCTCTGTACTTTGCTCCGTTCATCGTAGGGATGGTGCTTGGATTCCAGAAGTCACAATTGGCATTCAGACCAACAAGTTCAATCTTGGTTTCATCAGACCCGAGAATCTTGTTTCTCATGTTCTTAGAGTCCTTTAGGTGCCTTTTGGCAAACTCCAAGTGGGCTGTCATGTGGCTTTTGTCTGGCCACTCTAACATAAAGGCCTGGTTGGTGAGTGCTGCAGAGATGGTTGTCCTTCTGGAAGATTTTCCCATCTCCATACACAAACTCTGGACCTCTGTCAGAGTGACCATCGGGTTCTTGGTCACCTCCCTGACCAAGGCCCTTCTCCCCCAATTGCTCAGTTTCGCCGGGCGGCAAGCTCTAGATATAATCTTGGTGGTTCCAAACTTCTTCCATTTAAGAATGATGGAGGCCACTATGTTCTTCTGGACCTTCAATGCGGCAAAAATGTTTGGTACCCTTCCCCAGAACTGTGCCTCAACACAATCCTGTCTCTGAGCTCTAGGAACAATTCCTTCGACCTCATGGCATGGTTTTTGCGCTCATGCACTGTCAGCTGTGGGACCTTATATAAACAGGTGTGTGCCTTTCCAAATCATGTCCAATCAATTTAATTTACCACAGGTGAACTCCAATGAAGTTGTAGAAACATCTCAAGGATGATCAATGGAAACATGATGCCCTCGAGCTGAATTTCGAGTCTCATTACAAAGGGTCTGAATACTCATGTAAATAAGGCATTTCTGTTAGAATTTTTTTATACATTTGCAAAAATTATAAAAAACTGTTTTCTCTTTGTCATAACAGGGTATTGTGTATAAATAGATGAGGGGACACATTTGTTTTTATTTTAGTAGGCAGGTCATTTAAGAACAAATTCTTATTTTCAATGAAGGCCTAGGAACAGTGGGTTAACTACCTTGTTCAGGGGCAGAAAAACAGATTTTTACCTTGTCGGCTCGGGGATTTGTTCTTGCAACCTTTCGGTTATTAGTCCAACACTCTGGAAACCATGATGCTGCCACCACCATGTTTGACAGTGGGGATGGGGTGATGAGCTGTGTTGCTTTTACGCCAAACATAACGTTTTGCATTGTTGCCAAAAAGTTCAATTTTGGTTTCATCTGACCAGAGCACCTTCTTCCACATGTTTGGTGTGTCTCCCAGGTGGCTTGTGGCAAACTTTAAACAACACTTTTTATGGATATCTTTAAGAAATGGCTTTCTTCTTGCCACTCTTCCAGAAAGGCCAGATTTGTGCAATATACGACTGATTGTTGTCCTATGGACAGAGTCTCCCACCTCAGCTGTAGATCTCTGCAGTTCATCCAGAGTGATCATGGGCCTCTTGGCTGCATCTCTGATCAGTCTTCTCCTTGTATGAGCTGAAAGTTTAGAGGGACGGCCAGGTCTTGGTAGATTTCCAGTGGTCTGATGCTCCTTCCATTTCAATATTATCGCTTGCACAGTGCTCCTTGGGATGTTGCTTGGGAAATCTTTTTGTATCCAAATCCGGCTTTAAACTTCTTCACAACAGTATCTCGGACCTGCCTGGTGTGTTCCTTGTTCTTCATGATGCTCTCTGCGCTTTTAACGGACCTCTGAGACTATCACAGTGCAGGTGCATTTATACGGAGACTTGATTACACACAGGTGGATTGTATTTATCATCATTAGTCATTTAGGTCAACATTGGATCATTCAGAGATCCTCACTGAACTTCTGGAGAGAGTTTGCTGCACTGAAAGTAAAGGGGCTGAATAATTTTGCACGCCCAATTTTTCAGTTTTTGATTTGTTAAAAAAAGTTTGAAATATCCAATAAATGTCGTTCCACTTCATGATTGTGTCCCACTTGTTGTTGATTCTTCACAAAAAAATACAGTTTTATATCTTAATGTTTGAAGCCTGAAATGTGGCAAAAGGTCGCAAAGTTCAAGGGGGCCGAATACTTTCACAAGGCACTGTATATATAGGAAATGATGCAGACAATTACGTGTATGGAAGCCACACACTATCTGCAATATTCAAGCTGATCTACCCCCCAATTAAAAAAATAATAATAATTATAATTAAAAAAACTTCTGTGTAGCTGTGTCTCATCTTTAACCTTCTCTCTGTACAATACATATGCATATTCGGTTTAAGTGCTCTATTCATTCTATAAAGCTGAAGCGTTACAGATTCCGCTACATACAAATAAAGGTAATTTTCGATTCAGGCGACATATGCAGCGTTTACCGTGAATGCGGGCTCCTAAAGAGGGAACATTTCCTTTTTTTTCAATCGCACTGTAATGCTGAACTTCAGCAATGTGGATTGAGCGGAGTCCTTAATGAACCCTTTACTGCAGTGGGCTAAATCAGGGTCACACAGAGTTTCTTGAAAGTCTTAAACAAATCTACAAATCTACTAAACACAAGTATACACCTCACACACATGGTTATGGGCACCTGTACCATGCCAGATATAGAGTTGAAATGTATTACATTTTGAGTTTGCATCCCAATCTTATACGTTATATGTATCACAGAAGACTGAAATATAACAAAACTGTTTCACATAGAAACACCAAACTTTCAGCGCAAAAAAAAAATGTAATTATTAAATTATGAAAAATATGAATAACTTTCCACCCATGAGGCCACTAGGTCATTGGACTGCTAGGAGGGGCTACTATTTTTGAGAATTCACACACAACAAGCAGAATTATTTAAGATGCATCAGAGAAGAAGACAGCATAACCCACAGTTCATTTCATGAGCTACTGTGTAACGATGTACGCTGAGAGTTGGGAAGCAAGTACAGGGAGTGAGTGTTTAATAAATAAACAGTACATAAAACAAGAAACACAAACATCACACTGACATGAAACAGAGTCAATAACACCTGAGGAAAGAACCAAGGGGAGTGACAAACATCATGAGGCGCTAGTGCACGTGACGATGGTGGCAGGTGTGCGCATTAATCAGCAGCCTGGTGACCTAGAGGCTGGAGAGGGAGCACACGTGACATACTGCTGCATTACTGATGCATTACTTAAGCCTCCTCTACTTTCCCTCTTCTCCCTCTTTACAGTCTCTCTGTCTCTCTCTCGCTCTGTCTGCCTCTCTCTCTGTCTGCCTCTCTCTCTCTGTCTCTCTCTCATTGTGCTCTAACTCAGTGTAACCCAACAGCCAGCCATATTGGCATCTACATAATGGATAATCCATAACAATTTACAGTACGTTCCTTAATTTTCTTGGCACAGCGATGCTGTTCAATAAACAATCCATTGGGCCTGGAGCCGTGCATGTTAGCAAGCAACTGTGTGGTGTCCCCGTATACCTCATTGTTCCAGCAAATTGTCGTGACAGCTAATGCAAACGAGTGCAGCCTTCCGGACTTTTGTCCTCACCTGTCCTGCCAGGATAGCTGAGTAGGAAATTGTACAGCACCAGTCAATGTTCTCTGATGGTATTTTTGCCCCTAGGCTCCATTTCACTTCACACAAAAGTCTCATTTGATTTTAAATAGGGGCTTAATACCTGCTGTGAGAGGTTATCCTCGTATGACCTAAGTTCGTTCTTGGTTTCCGAGTCACAACTAATCATGATCACCAGATATCACCACTTGTCCTCATTACACACAGAAGAAGAGGAGAGAAGTAGCTGAAGGTTTTCCCACCAAAATACCTTGAAAGACTGTATTCATTCTGTGTATTCTATCCAATAATCTTTCTCGCCCACTCTTTCTGAGTCCTTCTGTTTGTATCCTTAATTTATTTGGTGTCTTCCTCCAGTCTTCTTTTGTGTGTTGTGTAGTTGCACTATTTTCATGAACGCTATCTTGAAGCTTCATGGCCATGTTAACTTGCTACTGTCTACTATTGCAATAAACAACCAGTGACATCTTGGTCAAATTCAATATACTGTAGATAGACTGAACAAAAAATACCAATATGGGTTACTTGAATCGTGCTTTCTAAAATATTCACCTTGAGATTATGTCAATCAATATTAAAACATATCGAGCAATGCAAACTCTGTGACCCAGTTTTGATTTATGTCCTGTTTGGTGTTTTTCTAATAAACTTGAACTTGAACAAGCTGCCACTGATGTGACTGGAGTATGGCTATATGTAGTCATTGGTCAAGCACTAGTGTTTTGGTTATTTTTGAGTTATACATGTCTTTTCTCAAGGTCTGGGTCAGAAATCTCCTCAAAAACATCAGTAATATTGTTCATTTCAATTGGAGCATAATTTCAAGTTTTCAATCTGACATCATCATACATCGCTTTTAAAATTCAACATTTGAAAGGTCACTCTGGCTTTATATTGGTGGGCAGTCTATATCTGATCCAGAGTCCTTAATCCTGCTATTAATGTGACTCAAATGGTTCATGAATCAATAGCTATGCTCAAAGGGGTGAAGATGAAGCCACTGTAATGGTGTTGAGGAAATTAGTGGCATTATGAAGACAACATTCATCATCATGGCAGAGACGTCTGGGTCAGAGCAGTGTGCGTCAGAAGAATCCTGTAGATGTGGTGGTGCCAAAGTCTGGCTGTCAAGATACACAGTGTTAAACTAAGGATGAGAGATGAACTTAGAGGAAGCTCAGATCAGTCCCTCTAGAACAGGTATTCCACAACTGGGGTATGCTGGGGGTACGCGCAATGCCGTCAGTGGTACGCCAAATAAAAATGTGATTCACATTTGTAAAAACATTTTTTTTAAATGGTCAAACAGTCCATTTATATTTTCCAACCGGGCTATACATTTGGGTGAGGTTTTTTTCTCACCTGAGTAGCCTTGTTTCACTGCCAAGAATAAAATGAAACCATCTAGGGTTCAGCAAAATATCAACACAATGTCAAATACAGGTAGCCTAGTCAAATAATGAATGTCCAATCACATTAACCTTACTCTCTCGTGGGAATTCCACTAACGGTCCGTATGTAGTCAAATGTAGCTGCTGCTCATTCCGTTTGGTCGAAAATTGATAAATGGTTAAAAAAGGTAAGGCCCACGTCCATAGAGACACATACCAGCTCTACTGGTAGTACTGCTACTACCAGCAGTACTACACCTGCACCTGTCGACGACACAAGTTGTTCTGCTTCCTCGAGCACATCCAATGCTAGCGTCAGTAATTCTAGATTTGTTGTTCGCCCAGCTAGCATGGACACTTACAGTTGTGAATCTGATGCAGCCGAAGAGCTACTGCCACCTTACCCGGGAAAGCACTGAACAACAACAGTGTAATTGGACCATCGAAGAGGTGCAAATATGATGAGAACTACATTGATTTGTGGTTCACTTATATTGGGAGTAGTGCCTTTTCTCAGCCATAGTGTGCTATACAGTGAGGGAAAAAAGTATTTGATCCCCTGCTGATTTTGTACGTTTGCACACTGACAAAGAAAGGATCAGTCTATAATTTTAATGGTAGGTTTATTTGAACAGTGATAGACAGAATAACAACAGAAAAATCCAGAAAAGCGCATGTCAAAAATTGTATAAATTGATTTGCATTTTAATGAGGGAAATAAGTAGTTGACCCCCTCTCAATCAGAAAGATCTCTGGCTCCCGGGTGTATTTTATACAGGTAACAGGCTGAGATTAGGAGCACACTCTTAAAGGGAGTGCTCCTAATCTCAGTTTGTTACCTGTATAAAAGACACCTGTCCACAGAAGCAATCAATCAATCAGATTCCAAACTCTCCACCATGGCCAAGACCAAAGAGCTCTCCAAGGATGTCAGGGACAAGATTATAGACCTACACAAGGCTGGAATGGGCTACAAGACCATTGCCAAGCAGCTTGGTGAGAAGGTGACAACAGTTGGTGTGATTATTTGCAAATGGAAGAAACACAAAAGAACTGTCAATCTCCCTTGGCCTGGTCTTGGGTGAGAACCTCCTTCCCTCAGCCAGGGCATTGAAAATGGGTTATGGATGGATATTCCAGCATGACAATGACCCAAAACACACATCCAAGGCAACAAAGGAGTGGCTCAAGAAGAAGCCCATTAAGGTCCTGGAGTGGCCTAGCCAGTCTCCAGACCTTAATCCCATAGAAAATCTGCGGAGGGAGTTGAAGGTTCAAGTTGCCAAACGTCAGCCTCGAAACCTTAATGACTTAGAGAAGTTCTGCAAAGAGGAGTGGAACAATATCCCTCCTGAGATGTGTGTAAACCTGGTGGCAAACTACATGAAATGTCTGACCTCTGTGATTGCCAACAAGGGTTTTGCCACCAAGTACTAAGTCATGTTTTGCAGAGGGGTCAAATACTTATTTCCCTCATTAAAATGCAAATCAATTTATAACATTTTTGACATGCGTTTTTCTGGATTTTTGTTTTTGTTATTCTGTCTCACTGTTCAAATAAACCTACCATTATAATTATAGACTGATAATTGCTTTGTCAGTGGGCAAACGTACAAAATCAGCAGGGGATCAAATACTTTTTTTCCCTCACTGTATGTGCAAAAGTACTATCTCACAACTCGATGAAAGCACTCTTGTGCAGACATTTAGATACAAAACATGCCATTTTGAAAAATAAGCCACAGGAGTTTTTTGAGGGAGAATTAAGACTATGTTCTACATGTATAAAAGCAACACATACCATTAATAAGAAGGGTCTAGAAGTGTCTTATATGGTGAGCTACCGAGTGGCTAGGACAGGCAAGCCCCATATTATTGTGGAGGACTTAATTCTTCCTGCTGCCGCAGATATGGCTGGGACAATGCTGGGGGAAAAGGCCAAAAAACTATACAGACAATGACTTCATCAAACAACACTGTTTCACGATGCTTCAGTGACATGGCAGGAGATGTTTTGAAACAATTACTGCATCGCATACAAGCCAGTGAATTATATGCGTTGCAGCTGGATGAGTCAACAGACGAGGCGGACCTGGCACAGATTCTGGTATATGTCCGTTACGTTTATGGGGGGTCAATTAAAGAAGACATCCTCTTCTGCAAACCATTGGAAACCAAATATTTTTTTAAAGTGCTGCATAGCTTTGTGACATTAAATGGACTTTGGTGGTCAAGATTTGTTTGTATCTGTACTGATGGCGCTAAAGCCATGACAAGGAGACATAGTGGAGTGGTAACGCGTGTGCAAGCAGTTGCTCCTGACACCACTTGGGTGCACTGCAGCATCCACCGAGAGACTCTTAACTGCCAAGGGAATGCCTGACAGCTTGAAAGACGTTTTGGACACTACAGTGAAAATGGTTAACTTTGTTAAAGCAAGGCCCCTGAACACCTGTGTATTTTCATAAAGAAGTGCGCTGGTTATCAAGGAGCAAAGTATTGACACGTTTTTTGAATTGAGATACGAGCTTCAAATGTTCTTTACTGACCATAATGTGGTCAGATTGGCCTACTTGGGTGATGTTTTTTCTCTGCCTGAATTATCTTTATTCTAGGATTACAGGGACTCTCTGTAACTATATTCAATGTTATATATTCAAAATTGAGGCTATTATTAAGAAGTTGGAGCTCTTCTCTGTCTGCATTAGCAAGAACAACACACAGGTCTTTCCATGATTGTATGATTTTTTTGAGTGCAAATGAACTCAAGCTTACGGACAATGTCAAATGTGATATAGAGAAGCGCCTGAGTGAGTTGGGTGCGCAATTACGCAGGTACTTTCCCGAAACGGATGACACAAACAGCTGGATTCGTTATCCCTTTCATGCCCTGCCTCCAGTCCAAGAGAGCGTCATCGAAATTTCAACAAGCGGTTCTGTGAAAATTGAATTTAATCAGAAGCCACTGCCAGTATCCTGCCTTGGCAGATCGCACAGTTAAGACACTGATGCCCTTTGCAACCACGTACCTATGTGAGGGTGGATTCTCAGCCCTCACTAGCATGAAAACTATATACACTGTGTGTGGAAAATTATTTAAGACTGAGACTCTCTTCCTATTCCTAGATATTCCTCGTTGACCAACCCACAATCACTACGTCATCAGAGCATGACGTATGTTTGTTGTTGTTGAACGCTGTCAAACGCCGAAACCTGAACTAAAGACATCAGTTTAAAAGCTGACAGTGTTTTTATATGACAGTGCTTTTATATACTTTTATTTAATTTTGAATCCTGCGACTATGTTGGGCTAAATTGCTGTGAGCATGGCAATCTGTCCCTGTATCCTGCCAGATTCCATATGGGGGAGAGACCCGAAAGCCCAGCTAGCCTAGCTGGCTGGGCGGTCTTAAATGGAGGCCACTATTGAACGTTTCCAGCGTTGCAGGAGCTGTGTTTACTTTGCTTTGTTCCGGGAAAATGTGGACCGCGCTGACTTTCAATGTAGCAACTGCTTGCTTGCGGAGGACTACAGGAGCGAAGTAGCTACTCTTAGCAAACAAGTAGCAATCCTACATAAGCTGTTGGGGAACCCAAACCCACCTACTTTTTATTTTTCTGGTGGAAGTTTTGCCAGGGTAGATCAATCCCCTGGCTCTCCACAGCCGACTGGCCGGTGCTATGCAGGGTTCCATCCCCAAAGGGGTCTCCCCCTTCCCTGGAGAATGGAGCTGTTCTCGACCCAACCAACCAGCCATGGAGGTACCTCACTAGCCGTGGAAGTCGAAGAAGGCGTCGTCTGGCAACGGGGGTCTCCATGGAGATGTTGAGCATGGAACTAACACAGACTAGAAACAACTTTGCCGCCCTGGATCCAGAGGTTCCGGCGCCTTCGGCCTTGGTGGTTTCCCAATCAAGATCGGATCCAGAGGTATCTGCGTCTTCATCCTCGGTTCACCATCTCTGGTGGCTTCTACCTCGGGTTCAGATCCTCGGCGCTCCCAGCCTCACCAAACCGTGAGGCTGCCTGAGATACCGAACCATTCAACATCACCAGCTGTCATCATAGGAGGCTCTATGGTGAGAAACATCTCGGTCCCCAAGGCAAAAACTCTGTGCTACCCAGGAGCACGAGTGCAGGACATAACATGGCTGCTTCTGACTGTTCTACCACAGATGTCGGGAGCTGACACTGTCGTAGTCCATGTGGGGTCAAACGACATGAGGAGGGCTAGCTCGGAACATTTGAAAATTGATTTTAAAGAACTGATTTTAGCATTAAAAGACTCCAAAAAACGGCCCATAATTGCACACCGCGGGTGTGAAAGATTCAGCAGACTGCTGGCATTACACATCTGGCTAAAAGACTACTGTAGCTCTGCTGGAGTCACGTTTATTGATAACTTTGACACCTTTTGGAAACAGAAGATACTCTACAGGAATGACGGAGTCCATCCAAATCATCTTGGCTCCTGGACTCTGTCCACACATTTCAAGGCTGCATTGAAACAATGACTGATAAATTATCCAAGACCAGCTCAGTTAATCCCTACCATTGTGACAATGAGTCATCATAATGCTGCATCAAATCTACATGATCTTAGGGGCATTGGCAAACACAATGTAAGGAATTCAATGTATGTACCCCTAATTTCACCGAATACATCTGATTATCCCACAGCTATTGTAAGCAGTAATCATGGGACTATAATCCAACGTTACATTGTTAGCACTGAGGTGGTGTGCAATAGTAGGAAGACCACTTTATGAATCTCAACCTGCACTATCAGCTCCAATGTAAATAGCATGAGTAAGTCTACCTTTGAAAAGCTTCCCAGTAAAGCATTAAAAACAATCAAGCAACCCAGAAAAGTGCTCAAAATAGCCCATATTAACATATGTAGCCTAAGAAACAAGGTCCATGAAGTCAATAACTTGCTTGTAACAGATGACATTCATATTCTGACTATATCTGAAACTCACTTAGATAATACCTTTGATGATACAGTGGTAGCAATACATGGTTATAACATCTACCGAAAATACAGAAATGCCAGCAGAGGACGTGTTGCGGTCTATATTCAGAACCAGATTCCTTTAAAGCTTAGAGATGACCTAATGTCAAATACTGTTGAAGTAATATGGCTCCAGGTTCATCTGCCTCACCTAAAGCCCATTCTTGTGGGAAGCTGCTATAGACCAACAAGTGCTAACAGTCAGAATCTGGATAATATGTGTGAAATGCTTGATGATGTATGTGATATCAACAGAGAAGTATATTTTCTGGGTGATTTAAATATTGACTGGCTATCATCAAGCTGCCCACTCAGGAATTAACTGTAACCAGTGCTGCAACCTGGATCAGGTTGTCAGTCAACCTAGAGTGCCAGGGTAGTTACAAACAGCACAGGAATTAAATCATCAACATGTATTGATCATTTCTTTACTAATGCTGCAGATATTCACTTTAAAGCAGTATCCAAATCCATAGGATGTAGTGATCACAATATAATAGCCATATCTAGGAAAACCAAAGTTCCAAAGGCTGGGTCTAATATAGTGTATAAGAGGTCATACAATACGTTTTGTAGTGATTCATATGTTGATGATGTGAAGAATATTTGCTGGTCTGTGGCGTGTAATGAGGAGCAACCAAACACTGCACATGACGCATTTATGAAAGTACTTATTCCAGTTACTAATAAGCATGCACCCATTAAGAAAATGACTGTAAAAACTGTCAAATCCCCTGGGATTGATGAAGAATTTAAAAATGGTATGGTTGAGAGGGATGAGGCACAAGGTATTGTCACGACTTCCGCCAAAGTCGGTCCCTCTCCTTGTTCGGGCGGCGTTCGGCGGTCGACGTCACCAGCCTTCTAGCCATCGCCGATCAGCTTTTCATTTTCCATTTGTTTTGTCTTTGTTTTACACACCTGGTTTCAATTCCCCCAATTACATGTTCATTATTTAACCCTCTGTTTTCCCCAATGGTTTTTGTGCGTGATTGTTTTATGCATGTTCGGTCCGTTACTGTGGGCTCGGTATTACAACATGTACACTGCTCAAAAAAATAAAGGGAACACTAAAATAACACATCCTAGATCTGAATGAATGAAATATTTTTATTAAATACTTTTTTCTTGACATAGTTGAATGTGCTGACAACAAAATCACACAAAAATGATCAATGGAAATCAAATTTATCAACCCATGGAGGTCTGGATTTGGAGTCACACTCAAAATTAAAGTGGAAAACAACACTACAGGCTGATCCAACTTTGATGTAATGTCCTTAAAACAAGTCAAAATGAGGCTCAATAGTGTGTGTGGCCTCCACGTGCCTGTATGACCTCCCTACAACGTCTGGGCATGCTCCTGATGAGGTGGCGGATGATCTCCTGAGGGATCTCCTCCCAAACCTGGACTAAAGCATCCGCCAACTCCTGGACAGTCTGTGGTGCAACGTGGCGTTGGTGCATGGAGCGAGACATGATGGCCCAGATGTGCTCAATTGGATTCAGGTCTGGGGAACGGGCGGGCCAGTCCATAGCATCAATGCCTTCCTCTTGCAGGAACTGCTGACACACTCCAGCCACATGAGGTCTAGCATTGTCTTGCATTAGGAGGAACCCAGGGCCAACCGCACCAGCATATGGTCTCACAAGGGGTCTGAGGATCTCATCTCGGTACCTAATGGCAGTCAGGCTACCTCTGGCGAGCACATGGAGGACTGTGCGGCCCCCCAAAGAAATGCCACCCCACCCCACACCATGACTGACCCACCG
Organism: Oncorhynchus mykiss; assembly: GCF_013265735.2. Taxonomy (NCBI): domain Eukaryota; kingdom Metazoa; phylum Chordata; class Actinopteri; order Salmoniformes; family Salmonidae; genus Oncorhynchus; species Oncorhynchus mykiss. Next base: position 18,180,942 of record NC_048565.1, on the reverse strand, counting down.
CCAAACCGGTCATGCTGGAGGATGTTGCAGGCAGCAGAACGTTCTCCACGGCGTCTCCAGACTGTCACATCTGTCACATGTGCTCAGTGTGAACCTACTTTCATCTGTGAAGAGCACAGGGCACCAGTGGCGAATTTGCCAATCTTGATGTTCTATGGCAAATGCCAAACGTTCTGCACGGTGTTGGGCTGTAAGCACAACCCCCACCTGTGGACGTCGGGCCCTCATACCACCCTCATGGAGTCTGTTTCTGACCATTTGAGCAGACACATGCACATTTGTGGCCTGCTGGAGGTCATTTTGCAGGGCTCTGGCAGTGCTCCTCCTCCTCCTCTTTGCACAAAGGTGGAGGTAGCGGTCCTGCTGCTGGGTTGTTGCCCTCCTACGGCCTCCTCCACATTTCCTGATGTACTGGCCTGTCTCCTGGTAGCGCCTCCATGCTCTGGACACTACGCTGACAGACACAGCAAACCTTCTTTCCACAGTTCGCATTGATGTGCCATCCTGGATGAGCTGCACTACCTGAGCCACTTGTGTGGGTTGTAGACTCCGTCTCATGCTACCACTAGAGTGAAAGCACCGCCAGCATTCAAAAGTGACCAAAACATCAGCCAGGAAGCATAGGAACTGAGAAGTGGTCTGTAGTCACCACCTGCAGAACCACTCCTTTATTGGGGGTGACTTGCTAATTGCCTATAATTTCCACCATGTTATCTATTCCATTTGCACAACAGCATGTGACATTTATTGTCATTCAGTGTTGCTTCCTAAGTGGACAGTTTGATTTCACAGAAGTGTGATTGACTTGGAGTTACATTGTGGTGTTTAAGTGTTCCCTTTATTTTTTTGAGCAGTGTATTTGGAATATTTGAGTAAAGTTACTTGTGTTACTCATCTCTGCTGTCCTGCGCCTGACTCCTCTGCACGAGCTACACCCAGACCATTACAGGTATGGCAATTAAATCTGGCAGTCCAACTGGTTGGCAAACGAACTGCAAATTCAGAAATCATGTGACTAAACTAAATAACAAGAAAAATAAACTACACTATGAAACAAAGATAAATTATATAAAGAATGATAGTAAAAAGACGATATTGCCACTCCTATTTGCCACATCTTCAATTTAAGCCTACTAGAGAGCGTGTGCCCTCAGGCCTGGAGAGAAGCTAAAATCATTCTGCTAACCAAGAATAGTAAACCCCCCTTTACTGGCTCAAATAGCCGACCAATCAGCCTGTTACCAACCCGTAGTAAATTTTAGTAAATTGTGTTTGACCAGATACAATGCTATTTCACAGTGAACAAGTTGACAACAGAATTTCAGCATGCTTATAGGGAAGGACACTCAACAAGCACAGAACTTACACAAATGACTGATGATTGGCTGAGAGAAATTGATGATGAAATTATTGTGGGGTCTGTCTTGTTATACTTCAGTGCAGCTTCTGACATTATCGATCATAGTCTTCTGCTGGAAAAACGTATGTGTTATGGCTTTACACCCCCTGCTATAATGTGGATAAAGAGGTACTTGTCTAACAGAACACAGAGGGTGTTCTTTAATGGAAACCTCTCAAATATAATCCAGTTAGAATTCGGAATTCCCCAGGGTAGCTGTTTAGGCCCCTTGCTTTTTAATTTTTTTACAAACAACATGCCACTAACTATGAGTAAAGCAAGAGTGTCTATGTATGCAGATGACTCAACAATATACACGTCAGCTACTACAGCGACTGAAATGACTGTAACACTCAACAAAGAGCTGCAGTTAGTTTCAGAGTGGGTGGTAAGGAATAAGTTAGCCCTAAATATTTCTAAAAATAAAAGCATTTAAATTTGGAACAAAACTCACTGAACCCTAAACCTCAACTAAATCTTGTAATAAATCATGTGGAAATTGAGCAAGTTCAGGAGACTAAACTGCTTGGAGTAACCCTAGATTGAAAACTGTCATGGTCGAAACATATTGATGCGGTAGTCTGTCGAGAAGAAGTCTATCGATAATAATGCAGTGCTCTGCCTTCTTAACAACACTATCAACAACGCAAGTCCTAAAGACCCTAGTTTTTTCGCACCTGGACTACTGTTCAGTAGTGTGGTCAGGTGCCACAAAGAAGGTCTTGGGAAAATTACAATTGGCTCAGAACAGGGCAGCACGGCTGGCCCTTGGGTGTACAGTACACAGAGAGCTAATATTAATAATATGCATGAGAGACTGACTTCATCGCTGACTTCATAGAGCCTTACTTCATAGAGCCATGACTACATGGAACTCTATTCCACATCAACACCCCAATCACACACACACACTTGATCACACATGCCTCAAGTACAGTACCTGTTCCACTTGGCTCGATATAGCTGCAGCTGGGGAAGGGAGAGGGAAAGGAGGAGGGAGAGGGGGGTAGAAGGAGGAGGGAGAGAGGGGAGGAGGGGTGAGGTAGAGGATAGGGAAAAGAGGTGAGAACAAATTCTTTGCAATTATGTTGCCAGCAAAGACTCTCTCTTTGTGTTCCTCACCCAGTTCACATAGAGACCAAATATAAGAGGTAAGGGATACACCTGTGGCTGTCGGGGCAATGGCAGGAAGCAACATATCAATTGTTTAAATGAGGGCACCTGACTCTTTAATTCAGTTAACGTTATTTATCTAGTTCTAAACACATACCCTCCACTATTATATGATACAACAACAACAATCATTAAAAGGCATTGAGAACAGAACAAAAATAATGTGACAGACTTCAGTCCACTGTGTTGAGGACATGAGTGTGAAGGAAGCCCCAGGGTGTTGAGAGAGAACAACAACAACAGCCAGAGGAAACATCTGTGGACAGAGGGTCAGCCGCACATACTGTCGTTTCCGCACACAGATTGTTAGAGAGACTGACTCATGTCTGTTTCCTCTAAAAGTTAACATCTCTGATATGGCTGTTTTTTCCCGTGGTTCAACGACCACGTTACAGTACATAACATCCACAATTTTGGATCCTGTACAGATCAATTGTCTCGGTCTGTTCAGAAAGTCCTGCTGAAGGTATTTATCTCTATTTGTATTTATTAAGGATCCTCATTAGCTGTTGCCAAGGACAGCAGCTACTCTCCTTGGGGTCCAGCAACATTAAGGCAGTTATGCACAGTTTAAAATATTATATGACATTACATTTCATAACACTTTACCCAATACATTTAGTGTGTTCCCTCAGGCCACTACTCCACTAGCACATGTTTACAATACAACATCCATGTGTACAGTATGTTTGTGTAGACTGTGTGTCTTACTGTTTCATGTCAACACTTTTGATCTGCCAATATACCAGCTGTATCTCCCAACTGGCACAGTTGTCTAAGGCACTGCATCTCAGTGCAAGAGGTGCCATTACTGTCCCTGGTTTGAATCCAGGCTGTATCACATAGGGTGGCACACAATTGGCCCAGCGTTGTCTGGGTTTGACTGGGGTAGGCTGTCATTGTAAATAAGAATTTGTTCTTAACTGACTTGCCTAGTTAAATAATATAAAGTCCATTTAAAAAAATTAGTAATACAGTAACAAGCTCTTGAATTTCTCTGGTGGACTCGCAGGCAGGTCTCAGAGCAAGAGTGTCATGACACTTCTGAAGATGAATTAACCAAGAAACGAACTAGGGTTAAATGAACACAGTACACTACGTCATCCACATTCCTCTGGAAAATTCTCAGAAAATGAGCACTGCGACTAGCTTGTACTGAATATGACTGCAGGAGACCATCTAATGCTCAAAGCCAAATGTAATGTGTCCCACTGTGTTGTGTCTACGTGTGAGTATGTTTGTACGCATCTCAATTCCTGGAGGGAAGCGAGACGTCAATACTCACAGGTCTTCCCTCAGTCACTCTCTACACACCATAGCGTTGGTGTGCCTATAGAAAAAGGCTTGACTGTTCTCTAGATGCCTAATGTTATCCAATCTACAGCACATCAGGTGCCAATTAGATTGCTTCTGACTAGCTTTTATTCTCTGTCCTGATTTAATTGCCTCACAAGGTCAGTTTCTATAAATCGCAATTACATTGAACACTGACTGCCCTGCTACACTCAGTGTGATTCTACCCTTCTGCAGCACTGCAGCTAGCGTCACTGCTAACTTTCACCTGCAAAAAAAGATTGTTAATATTAGATATATCAAATATCAAAGATTCATTTATTTGAACAGTTATAGAGTACAAGGTCACCAATCGTTGAAGGTTTGCGATCACCTCTTTCTGCGTAATGTACATTGTAGAAATTTCTATCTTGAATTATTGTAAATGGCAACCCCCCCGATAACTGTTGAATGCATACAACTTCACGTGTTCAATGGAATGTCACATCTTCACATACACAAACAATGTGTAGATGGCAAGGGTTTGGTTCCCTTTTCAACTCACAGGAAAACACACCATTGGTCTGAGCCATGAAAACACTGACCTTCATTATACCAAAATTAGTGTGTTCATTGCCTTGTCATTCTTGCATCAGTTAGGGAATAAATTATGATTTTCTCTCAGTCCCATGGAGAAAACAGTGGCTTGCTTTGATCACAGTGTGTTATAATTTCCAGTCATCAAATTATAAATGTCAGTGTTGCGATTGGAGGTGGCATTTATGTGTTCCTGCACACAGGCATCTTCCCTCCCTGACCTAGTAATCATTCTATTCCACAAGAGAGATGCTCAAACCGCCTCTTTATTCATTGTAGCGGGGGAGAACCCTGCATAAACCACTTGTTAACTTTCTTTATTAAGCTTGTGTGTTATAATTGCCACCTCAAATGTTTTATACATCTCTCTCACTTTTTTCTAACAAATACGCATCTGCAAATGCTCACACACATCCCAGTCCAGTTATTAATAGTGCTGTAGTATTTTGGTATTTTATTAAGATCCCCATTAGCTGTTGCAAAAGCAGCAGCTACTCTGTATCACACTGTATGTCTGAGGCGAATCTGATAAAGCCACTAAAATTTGTGTATCTAGCTATCTATGTGGACTAAATAAATCAGTTACCCAGAGCAACAGAGAATCAGATATAAAGTAAGTATTACTTTTTATGGACTTTCCTTTTAAGGGCCTTATGGCAAGCGTTGTTGCTGTAGATACCATGGGAGCCAGTCAACCCATTATCTTTTCAGCAATTCCAGGTCCTCTGTAGCTGCCATCAGATATAGGGATATACTGTAGCTTAGGAGCAGACTGTATTGTACACAGGATGCTGTCAGATCAATAGTTTGGCTCATGATGACCTGGCGATCGGGTTCATGTACTGTTCATGTACTCGATCGGGTTCATGTAGTATCTGTAACTGAGTCCACCAGCACCAAGGTCAACCAACACATTAAAGAAGACATACTGCTGCTGCTATTAGAGAAGGCTGACTGACCAAGGCTTCCCTGCAATGGAACATCCATTCTCCATTAAGTTTATGATTTGGCAGATTTAGACCTGCCACTACCCAGGACTGAAGGCCTGCAGATGGTTATGAAACACAGTAGTCCTCTGCATGCCCCACCCCACGTGGCTGGTTGTTTACACGGCAGAAGCAGCCATAATGGATAGGCAGTGTTGCGTGAGAGATGGACTGTGTGCCATTGAAAATCAGTTTGTCATCTTAATCTATGTGACCAGGTATTGTGTACTAATGAACACAGAACATGACAAAGCTCCATTAAATACATAGACGCCATCCTTAAAAATTAACTCAATGGACAGATCATCCATCAGGAAAAATATCTGTTTTTCATTCAATCATCACCATGGTGTTGCAAATAATAGAATGGAATCAATGGAACGGATTCAAACTTGTTTTCCATATGTTACCATTCCATTTATTCCATTCCAGCCATTACAATGAGCCCGTCCTCCTTTAGCTCTACTCCACTGTGCTCAACGTAGATTAATTTGGTCCACGTTTAAAGAGCGGCTGAACTCACCGATTCCGCATGTTCGATAAGTAGACCAGAGCCAGCTGTTATTGAACAGTTTATCATAGAAAATGTGGAAGTTTGACATGTGGCAGTTGTGATGCAAGTGTGCATCGTCTCAATTCTCCTTTTGCCCAAACAGTTGGAGACTTGAGTGATCACTATCAAATACAGTGAGCTCAAAAAGTTTTGGGACAGTGACAATATTATTGTTGTTTTTGCTCTGTACTCCAACACTTTGGATTTGAAATGATACAATGGGACCAACACTTTACAAGTTGTGTTTATATTTATGTTCAGTATATACACTACCGTTCAACATTTTGGGGTCACTTAGTTTTTTAACCTTTCTGATCTCCCCATCCCGGATCCGGGATCGTGAATACAGACTCAAGCTCATTACCATAACGCAACGTTAACTATTCATGAAAATCGCAAATGAAATGAAATAAATATGCTAGCTCTCAAGCTTAGCCTTTTGTTAACAACACTGTCATCTCAGATTTTCAAAATATGCTTCTCAACCATTGCAAAACAAGCATTTGTGTAACAGTATTGATGGCTAACGTAGCATTTAGCGTAGCATTTAGCATTAGCATTCAGCTGGCAACATTTACACAAAAAAACAGAAAAGCATTCAAATAAAATCATTTACCTTTGAAGAACTTCAGATGTTTTCAATGAGGAGACTCTCAGATAGCAAATGTTCAGTTTTTCCTGAAAGATTATTTGTTTAGGACAAATCGCTCCGTTTTCTGCGTCACGTTTAGCTATGAAAAAACCCCTGTATCCAGGATTGTGTAAATCTATCAGCAAGCTCATTAGCATAACACAACGTTAACTATTCATGAAAATCGCAAATGAAATGAAATAAATATGCCATCTCTCAAGCTTAGCCTTTTGTAAACAACACTGCCATCTCAGATTTTCAAAATATGCTTCTCAACCATAGGAAAACAATAATTTGTGTAAAAGTAGCTAGCTAGCGTAGCATTTAGCGTTAGCATTAGCGTTAGCATCCAGCACGCAACATTTCAACAAAAACATAAAAGCCTTCAAATAAAATAATTTACCTTTGAAGAACTTCAGATGTTTTCAATGAGGAGACTCTCAGTTAGATAGCAGATGCTCAGTTTTTCCAAAAAGATTCTTTGTGTATTAGAAATAGCTCCGTTTTGTACATCACATTTGGCTACCAAAACAAAACGAAAATTCAGTCCTCAAAACGCGAACTTTTTTCCAAATTAACTCCATAATATTGACTGAAAACATGGCAAACGTTGTTTAGAATCAATCCTCAAGGTGTTTTTCACATATCTCTTCGATGATATATCGTTCGTGGAAGCATGGTTTCCCCTCTCAATCAAATGGAAAAATGCTTGCACGTGGCTTTACGCACCAGTTTCGACGCAGGACACCAGGCGGACACTTGGAAAATGTAGTCTCTTATGGTCAATCTTCCAATGATATGCCTACAAATACGTCACAATGCTGCTGACATCTTGGGGAAACGGCAGAAGGTCTAAGCTTATTCCTGTCGCATTCACAGCCATATAAGGAGACATTAGAAAACAGAGCTTCAGAATTTCTGCTCATTTCCTGTTTAACGTATCATCTTGGTTTCGCCTGTAGAATGAGTTCTGGGGCACTTACAGACAAAATCTTTGCAGATTCTGAAACTTCAGAGTGTTTTCTTTCCAAAACTGAATATGCAGAATATGCATAGTCGAGCATCTTTTCGTGACAAAATATCGCGCTTAAAACGGGAACGTTTTTTATCCAAAAATGAAATAGCGCCCCTAGAGATGCAACTGGTTAAAGAAAAGCACATTGCCAAGAAATTGCCAAGAAACTGAAGATCTGGTGTTTATTGTTTACTCCATGTGTAACTCTGTGTTGTTGTCTGTTCACACTGCTATGCTTTATCTTGGCCAGGTTGCAGTTGTAAATGAGAACTTGTTCTCAACTAGCCTACCTGGTTAAATAAAGGTGAAATTTAAATGTAAAAAATTAAAATACGTGCTTCAGCATTGCTTGCCTCGAAGCGAGCATAAAAGACATTTAGCTCGTCTGGTAGGCTCTCGTCACTGGGCAGCTCGCGGCTGGGTTTCTCTTTGAAGTCCGTAATAGTTTGCAAGCCCTGCCTCATCCAACGAGCATCAGAGCCGGGGTAGTAGGATTCGATCTCAGTCCTGTCTTGACGCGTTGCCTGTTTGATGGTTCATCAGAGGGTGTGGTGGGATTTCTTAGAAGTGTTCAGATTAGTGTCCCGCTCCTTGAAATTGGCAGCTCTAGCCTTTAGCTCAGTGCAGATGTTGCCTGTAATCCATGGCTTTTGATTAGGATTTGTACATACGGTCACTGTGGGGGTGAAGTCCTCAATGCACATCTTAATTAAGCCAGTGACCGATGTGGTAAACTCCTCAATGCCATCAGATGAATCCCAGAACGTATTCCAGTCTGTGCTAGCAAAACAGTCCTGTAGCTTAGCATCCGCCTCATCGGACCACTTCCGTATTGAGCGTAGCACTGGTACTTCCTGTTTGAGTTTTTCCTTTTTTGCTTGTAAGCAGGAAAGATAGAGTTATGGAAACATATAGATTAAAACTGTCTAGCTAAATATAATTGCCTACAGCTAATCATGAGGTATTCAAGGGAGCAGAACATCGAGACTTCCTTAATATTAGAGATAGCTCACCAGCTGTTGTTAACAAAGAGACACAGCTTCCCCTTGAGCTTACCAGATGCTCCCGTTCTGTCAAGCCAATGCATAGAAAAACCAGCTAGACATATATTATTCATGTCCTTGTTCAGCCATGACTCCGAGAAACATAGGATATTACAGTACTTCAGGTCCCGTTGATAGGATAGTCTCGAAATGAGCTCGTCCAGTTTGTTCTCCAGTGATTGTATGTTCACCAATAGAATGAAGGGTAGAGGCGGTTTATATACTCGCCAACATAGTTTAGTCAGGGTACCCTCACGTTGGCCTCTCACACGCCGCCTTTTTATTTTCCATGTCTCTGTGATTAGGGCCTGGTCCGGGGTGAGCAGTATGTCCTGCACCTCCGACTCGTTGAAGTGGAAATCTTCATCCAAATCGAGATTAGTGATCACTGTTCGGATGTCCAGTAGCTATTTTCGGTCATAGGAAACAATGGCGGAAACATTATATACAAAAAAAGTTAAGATCAGCACAAAAATACACACAAAATTGCAGAATTTGTCAGGAGCCCATAAAACAGCTGCTATCCATTGCAGCACCATTCTCTATATATTTAATACATTAACACTGTACAAATAACATGATTTGAAACTCTATAATCACAAGTGTCTTAAATACAACTCCACAATGACATGGTGTTAGCCTCGCTATTGTTATTTTACTGCTGCTCTTTAATTATTTGTTACTTGTATCTCTTACTTTTTTTTAGGTATTTTCTTAATACTGCATTCTTGGTTAAAACTTCTTATGGCTGGGGTCAGTATTGAGTAGCTTGGATGAATAAGGTGCCCAGAGGTGCCCAGAGTAAACTGCCTGCTACTCAGTCCCAGAAGCTAAGATATGCATATAATTGTATTTGGATAGAAAACCCTCTGAAGTTTCTAAAACTGTTTGAATTATGTCTGTGAGTATAACAGAACTCATATAGCACGCAAAAACCTGAGAAAAATCCAACCAGGAAGTGGGAAATCTGAAGTTTGTAGTTTTTCAACTCTTGGCCTATCAAATACACAGTGGGATATTGGTCATATTGCACTTCATAAGGCTTCCACTAGATGTCAATAGTCTTTAGAACCATGTTTGATGCTTCTACTGTGAAGTGGGCGAGAATGAGAGGGGAATGAGTCACGGCTCTGGCAGAGTGCCATGAGCTGACCATGCTCGTTCACGTGAGAGCGAGCTCTGTTCCATTGCATTTCTACAGACAAAGGAATTCTCCTGTTGGAACATTATTGAAGATTTATGTTAAAAACATCCTACTTCCTTTGTCATGTTTCTTCGACCTGTAATATAACTTTTTGGACTCACCTAACATAATCGTTTGTGGTGCTTTCGCCGTAAAGCCTATTTGAAATCGGACACTGTGGTGGGATTAGCAAGAAGTGTTTCTTTAAAATGGTGTGAAATACTTGTGTTTGAGGAATTTTAATTATGAGATTTTTGTTGTTTGAATTTGGCGCCCTGCACTTTCACTGGCTGTTGTCATATCGATCCCGTTAACGGGATCTCAGCCCAAAGAGGTTTTAACATAACATACAATAGAACAAGTATAAATATAATTGCATGAAATTGTCATTTCCATACCAACCCCAGGGGATGAAAATGTTTACGAAGTCTTTAAAAATGTTATAAAGGTGGGGCTCCTACAGACAATTGGTAATGAGTTGACAAAAACGTAGTTGCCCCACTTCTATTCTGGACCAGAATGAGCCTCATTACTCAGTAGTGTCCTGTCTTTAGACAGCCCCCCGCCTCCTCTCAATGTGCTGTAGGGGAGAGAATAATTCATGGTGCTATAAATACCTGATGGTGGGTAATATTACCCCACCTGGAGACAGGTAGTGTGTGTAGGTGTAAATATAGCAGAGTTTCTCACCTCTCCTACATATCCATCCTCATTACCATAGCGGTAGCCCTTTGCCATTTCCCCAACAACTGGAAGTTCCAGTTTTCAGAGGAAATGGAAAGACAGCCTGTGATGCGACTTCCGCTTTTGGACATTTATGTGACAAGCTTTGCATGCGTATGTAACAAGTTTTCTTGGGGACAGAACTCTTTGTAATAAAAATCTTTCTGAATTCTTGTGAGATTCCAGGGAGCACGGACAGACTGTGTTTGTGTGTGTGTGTGTGTGTGTGTGTAAAGTATGTTTTACAGTAATTTTACCTTCTCTGTTGCCAGCACTACATGAACACCCTTCTTTGTTTATGTAACTTGAGCATGGCGATAAATAGAGTACAGTGTCAAATGCTTGGGCTCCTTTTGCACTGTCTCTGGAGAACAACGTTCCACGAAGAACAATCTCCATTGGAAAATCCTTGCAACGTGCACTGTACCTGTGTGTATTTGTGTCCCATAGTGCGTGTGTGTGTGTGTGTGTGTGCATACTGTGCATTATATAACCATGACTGGAACATGGCTGCAGGCTACATGTTGGGCCCCAGCTGTAGACACACTGAGAAATGCCAGCGTGTGACAGGCAGATCTCTACCATAATAAGGCAATGACTGCTCTTACACTGCATAGTAGGCAATCATTAACCAACACACCTACAGGCAACTCACCTACCTGGAAGTGCAAGTGTAATCTCACTGATACAAGCACTCAAGTAAGACCATGAACAGTCCGTTGAAAAATGAGTTGACACAGACATGCTCTCTGAGAAAGGTTCTTTGCTAGTAGGCCAGTTATCCAGTATATAGCTCAACACTTCAGTCAATTTGACCTCACTAGATTGATAAAACCTTAAAACGAAAAGACAGTTACAAAGCAGAACCTATTTAGAATGTGAAACTTTAATGTCCACTATCTCCGAACTATCCTTTCCCAGATAGAAAACAGTCCTCAACTGATGTTTGTTTTCTATGGGATTAAAGAGGCAGATCATTTCTCTGCGTGCTACCCAGTTGGGCTCCCCTCAGTCGGGCTCCCCTCCAGGGCACAGTGCTTCCTGCAGTGTTCCGTCCATTTCTGCTCTCTGTCTGTTTCCATTAGTGGAGGCTGGTGGGAGAAGCTACAGGAGGACGGGCTCATTGTAAAGGCTGAAATGGAATAAATGGAACAGTATCAAACAAATCAAACACATGGAAACCACATGTTTGACTCCGTGCCATGAATTCCGTTCCAGCCATTACAAGTATCCTGTCCTCTTATTGCTCCTCCCCCCAGCCTCCTCTGGTTTCCATCCTTTATTATGGCTTTGTCTTCACACAGCTGCCTGTTTGGATGCAAGGCCACAAAACAAGTGAACTCCTCAAAAGATCTGTGACCACCCTCATTATATTCAGTCTCACATAAACACAGTTAGAGGAGCTGTGTACGGTCACTGCATTACACATGGGATTGTAGGACCATGAACACTGCTAACTAGATAGCTCTGTGAACTGTGGCATGAACTTTAGCACTCTAATCAGTCAAAAACATCTAATGTCCTTAAATTTATTCCACAAACAACACACATTAAAGTCACTGAAAGTTTGAGGTGAAAAAGAGAAGCTCAACAGTATGTTACTGTACAATAATTCAAACATGTTTCTCACAGTGTGGATTATCTGGGCATAAGAGCATCTCCTTTTATATGTGGGAGAGTTAAAAAGGTTATTCCATCAAACTTCAAATTATTAGAATAGTACACAACGCAGAACAGAACAAACAGGTTGAGGGTCAGTGGCCCAAGCCCACGAACAGGAATATTCCAAGTTCAGACAGAAGGGGGGAGTCAGATCGCTATGATCGCCAGGAACTTTACTTTTGATGTCTATTTTTAATTGTTGCACTACTGGTGCTGCCTGTTGATGTTAGGTAGGCAGCTACAGTAGCTGAATGATGTTAACATGTTTGGGTTTTGTTTCAATACATTTATTTTATTTCATCTGGGTGCTTGCGTCACCTGTGTGTATGTGTGTGTGTGTGTGGATTCTTCTTATGGCACTGTCCTCTCTGTGGGGAACATGCTGGCTGAGCAGCCCATTAGTATGCTTGTCTAAATCAGGCAGGGTGGATACAGTGAGCTTAGTGGGCTAGTCCCTGGAGGCTACAAGCTCAAACAAACATAAAAACTCCATCTGCCCCCACTCTGTCCATTTATTGCCCGCAGCAACGACCCTCACAAACCCTGCATGCAGTATTCTTAGCTCTGGTCTATGAGGCGATAAGCAATTGATGGATTGTGACATCTGTGTGTGTGTGTGTGTGTCTGTTTGCATGTCTGCGTGCATGTCTGCGTGTGTGTGTTTATGTGTACCATACCTGCCTGTGTGCATGTGTGTGTGTGTGTGTGTGCATACTGTACGTGCTAGAGGTTGACCGATTATGAATTTTCAACGCCGAGACCGATACCGATTATTGGATGACCAAAAAAAACGTTACCGATTAATCGGCCAACTTTGATATATATACTGTATTTGTAATAATGACAATTACAACAATACTAAATGAACACTTATTTTAACTTAATATAATACATCAATAAAATCTATTTAGTCTCAAATAAATAATGAAACATGTTCAATTTGGTTTAAATAATTCAAAAACAAAGTGTTGGACAAAGAAAGTAAAAGTGCAATATGTGCCATGTAAAAAAGCTAACGTTTAAGTTCCTTGCTTAGAACGTGAGAACATATTTTTATTTATTTCAACTTTATTTAAGCAGGTAGGCTAAGATAAAGCATAGCAATTCGGCACATACAACAACACAGAGTTACACATGGAATAAACAAAACATAGTCAATAATACAGTAGAACAAAAGAAAACAAAAAGTCTATATACAGTGAGTGCAAATGAGGTAAGATAAGGGAGGTAAGGCAATAAATAGGCCATGGTGGTAAAGTAACTACAATATAGCAATTAAACACTGGAATGGTAGATGTGCAGAAGATGAATGTGCAAGTAGAGATACTGGTGTGCAAAGGAGCGAGATAAATAAATAAATACAGTATGGGGATGAGGTAGTTGGATGGGCTATTTACAGATTAGCTATGTACAGGTGCAGTGATCTGTGAGCTGCTCTGATAGCTGGTGCTTAAAGCTAGTGAGGGAGATATGAGTCTCTAGCTTCAGAGATTTTTGCAGCTCTTTCCAGTCATTGGCAGCAGAGAACTAGAAGGAAAGATGACCAAAGGAGGAATTGGCTTTGGAGGTGATCAGTGAGATATACCTGCTGGAGCGCGTGCTATGAGTGGGTGCTGCTATGGTGACCAGTGAGCTGAGATAAGGTGGGGTTTTACCTAGCAGAGACTTGTAGATAACCTGTAGCCAGTGGGTTTGGCAACAAGTATGAAGCGAGGGCCAACCAACGAGAGCGTACAGGTCGCAATGGTGGGTAGTGTATGGGGCTTTGGTGACAAAACAGATGGCACTGTGATAGACTGCATCCAGTTTGTTGAGCAGAGTGTTGAAGGCTATTTTATAGATGACATCGCCAAAGTCGAGGATTGGTAGGATGGTCAGTTTTACAAGGGTATGTTTGGCAGCATGAGTGAAGGATGCTTTGTTGCGAAATAGGAAGCCAATTCTAGATTTAACTTTGGATTGGAGATGTTTGATATGGGTCTGGAAGGAGAGTTTACAGTCTAACCAGACACCTAGGTATTTGTAGTTGTCCACGTATTCTAAGTCAGAGCCGTCCAGAGTAGTGATGCTAGACGGGCGGGAGGGTGCGGGCAGCGATAGGTTGAAGAGCATGCATTTAGTTTTACTTGCATTTAAGAGCAATTGGAGGCCACAGAAGGAGTGTTGAATGGCGTTGAAACTCGTCTGGTTTGATAACACAGTGTTCAAAGAAAGGTCAGATGTATACAGAATGGTGTCGTCTGCATAGAAGTGGATCAGAGAATCACCAGCAGCAAGAGCAACATCATTGATGAAGAGAGTCGGCCCGAGGATTGAACCCTGTGGCACCCCAATAGAGACTGCCAGAGGTCCTGACAACAAGCCCTAGTAGTTGGTAAACCAGGCGAGGCAATCATTTGAGTAACCAAGGCTGTCGAGTCTGCCAGTAAGAATGTGGTGATTGACAGAGTCGAAAGCCTTGGCCAGGTCGATGAATAAGGCTGCACAGTAATGTCTCTTATCGATGGCGGTTATGATACCGATTAGGACCTTGAGCGTGGCTGATGTGCATCCATGACCAGCTCTGAAACCAGATTGCATAGCGGGGAGGGTACGGTGGGATTCGAAATGGTCGGTAATCTGTTTGTTAACTTGGCTTTCGAAGACCTTAGAAAGACAGGGTAGGATAGATATAGGTCTGTAGCAGTTTGTCATCCCCTTTGAAGAGGGGGATGACTGCGGCAGCTTCCCATTGGGAATCTCAGACAATACGAAAGAGAGGTTGAACAGGCTAGTAATAGGGGTTGGAACAATTTCGGCAGATTATTTTAGAAAGAGAGGGTCCAGATTGTCTAGCCCGGCTGATTTGTAGGGGTCCAGATTTTGCAGTTATTTCAGAACATCAGCTATCTGGTTTTGGGTAAAGGAGAAATGGTGGGGGCTTTGGCAGGTTGCTGTGGGGGGTGCCGTTGACCAGGGTAGGGGTAGCCAAGTGGATAGCATGGCCAGCTGTAGAGAAATGCTTATTGAAATTTTCAATTATAGTTGATTTATCGGTGGTGACAGTGTTTCCTAGCCTCAGAGCAGTGGGCAGATGGGAGGAGGTGCTCTTATTCTCCATGGACTTTACAGTGTCCCAGAAGTTTTTGAGTTAGTACTACAGGATGCACATTTCTGTTTGAAAAAGTTGGCCTTAGCTTTCCTGACTGTGTATATTTGTTCCTAACTTCCCTGAAAAGTTGCATACCACGGGGGATGTTCGATACTAATGCAGAACGCCACAATATGTTTTTGTGCTGGTCAAGGGCAGACAGGTCTGGAGTGAACCAAGGACTATATCTATTCCTAGTTCTACATTTTTTTAACATCTTGAAACTAGGGGGCACTATTTTAATTTTTGGAAAAATAACGTTCCCAAAGTAAACGGGCTATTTTGTCAGGACAAGATGCTAGAATATACATATAATTGACAGCTTAGGATAGAAAACACTCTAAAGTTTCCAAAACTGTAAAAATATTGTCTGTGAGTATAACAGAACTGATATTGCAGGCAAAAGCCTGAGAAAAATCCAATCAGGAAGGGACTCTTATTTAGAAAGCTCTGCGTTCCTATGTGCCCCTATTGAGCAGTGAATGGGATATCAACAAGATTCCTTTTTCTATGGCTTCCCTAATGTGTCTAGTGTCACAATACATAGTTTCAGGCTTTTATTTAGAAAAATGAGCCTGAACAACAACATTGCGTCAGTGGTCAGCTGGAGGCTCTCAGAGTGTTTTGTGCGTAATAGACAAATTGCGGCCATTGCTTCTCTCTTTCCTACTAAGAAGCCACCTGTCCCGGTTGATATATTAAAACACCTTGAGGATTGACGTGACCGCAGTTTCCGGTGGATTTCTCAACCAAACGTGAAGTACAAACGGAAGTATTTCGCCTATAAAAATCATCTTTATGGGACAAATTGAACATTAGCTGTCTAACTGGGAGTCTCGTGAGTGAAAACATCCGAAGCTCATAAACGATTTAATTTGATTGCTTTTCTGATTTTCGTGACCAAGCTGCCTGCTGCTAGCTAGGCATAATGCTATGCTAGGCTATCGATAAACTTACACAAATGCTTGTCTTGCTTTGGCTGTAAAGGATACTTTCAAAATCTGAGATGACAGGGTGATTAGCAAAAGGCTAAGCTGTGTTTCAATATATTTCACTTGTGATTTCATGAATATGAATATTTTCTAGTAATATTTTTTGTCCGTTGCGTTATGCTAATTAGTGTCAGTTGATGACAATTCTCCCGGATCCGGGAGAGGGAGTTCCAAGACGTTTTAATGGGGCATGCTTATTTAAAATGGTGAGGAAGGCACTTTTAAAGAATAGTCAGGCATCATCTACTGATGGGATGAGGTCAATGTCATTCCAGGATACCCCGGCCAGGTCAATTAGAAAGGCTTGCTCGCAGAAGTGTTTTAGGGAGCGTTTGACAGTGATGAGGGGTGGTCGTTTGGTCGCAGACCCATTACGGATGCAGGCAATGAGGCAGTGATCGCTGAGATCTTATTGAAAACAGCAGAGGTGTATTTGGAGGGCGAGTTAGTTAGGATGACATCTATGAGGGTGCCCGTGTTTTCGGATTTGGATTTGTACCTGGTAGGTTCCTTGATAATTTGTGTGAGATTGAGGGCATCATGTCCCAGTTTAGGTCAGCTAGTAGCACGAGCTCAGAAGATAGATGGGGGGAAATCAATTCACATATGGTATTTAGGGCACAGCTGGGGGCAGAGGGAGGTCTATAGTAAGCGGCAACAGTGAGAGACTTGTTTCTGGAAAGGTGAATTTTTGGAAGTAAAAGCTCGAATTGTTTGGGTACAGACTTGGATAGTAATAGAGAATTCTGCAGTCTATATTTGCAGTAGATTGCAACACCGCCCCGGATTCATACACGGCTAAGACATCCGGGTTGGCAGAGGGTTGGCAGAGTGTGCTAAAGCAGTGAGTAAAACGAACTTCCAAAACGGCTTCTAATGTTAACATGCATGAAACCAAGACTTTTATGGTTACCGAAGTCAACAAATGAGAGCACCTGGGGAGTGGAAGTGAAGCTAGGCACTGCATGTCCTGGATTAACCTCTACATCACCAGCGGAACAGAGGAGAAGTAGGATAAGGGTACGGCTAAATGCTATATGAACTGGCCGCCTAGCACGTTCGGAACAGAGAGTAAAAGGAGCAGGTTTCTGGACACGATAGCATAGATTCAAGGCATAGTGTACAAACAACGGTAAGGTAGGATGTGAGTACATTTGAGGTAAACCTAGGTATTGAGTAATGATGAGAGAGATATAGTCTCTAGAGACGTTTAAACCAGGTGATGACATCGCATATGTAGGAGGTGGAACAACATGGTTGTTGAAGACATATTGAGCAGGGCTAGAGGCTCTACAGTGAAATGAGACAGTAATCACTAACCAGGACGAGGCATATTGATATTAGAGAGAGGCATGCGTAGTCAAGTGAACATATGGGTCCAGTAAGTGGTTGGGCTGACTGGGAACACGGCGATTCAGACAGTTAGCAGGCCGATGCTAACACGCTAACAGTTAGTAGGCCGGGGCTAAACAAGCTAGCAGTTAGCAGAACAGGTTAGCAAGCAAGCAGTTAGCAGGGGCTAGCAGTTAGCAGACCGGGGCAGGCAAGCTAGCAGTTAGTAGACCGGGGCTAGCAAGTTAGCCTTTGGGGGACGTCGCCATGGGGGTAAGTCTGTTTTTTCCTCTTCGTGCGGTGATGTCGATACACCAGTCGTGGAGTTAGTAGTGTTCCACGTAGCTCTAGGTAGCTAGCAGGCCTAGCAGGTTAGCAGAATGGGCCTTCAGTGGGCGTCGCACCTGAGGGGCCTGTTGGAATCCTCAGGCAGATTATGTTGGTATTCCAGTCGCAGAGGATCGGCGGGGTTCCGTGCCCCATACCAGCAGTAGAAGGGGTCCAGATACTGTAGCCCAGGAGTGAGCCGGGAGATGGATCTAGCATGGGCTAGCCCCAGGCTAGTTGGTGCTAGCTCCGGGATGGAAACGTTAGCCAGGAGTAGTCCATCCGGGTTGCGGTTAGCTAGCTGTGATGATCCAGATGAAAAGGTTCAGAGTTTGTGGTAGGAATTCGGGGATATGGAAAGAAAAATAGGTCCGGTATGCTCTGGTTTGAAATGCGTTGTACGAACTGGCGAGAGCTTTCCGAGCTAAAGGTTAGCTGATGACCGCTAGCAGTGGTTAGCTGACTGATAGCTGGTAGCTAGTTAGCTAGCTTCCGTTGAGGTATTCCAGTTCAGAGGTAAATAGAAATACTTTAAGGGAAAAAAACAGAGACACACCACATTGGGTGAGGCGGGTTGCAGGGGAGTATTTATTCTTTCAGTGAAATGCTGTTACATTGCACAACCTTCAATGTTATGTCATAATTATGTACAATTCTGGCAAATTAATTACGGTCTTTGTTAGTAAGAAATGGTTTTCACACAGTTCGCAATGAGCCAGGCGGCCCAAACTGCTGCATATACCTGTAACGGTCGTCGTATGAAGGAGAGGACCAAAGCGCGGCTCTGGCAGCTCCTGACTGACGGGCGGCTCTGGCAGCTCAGGGCAGACGGGTGGCTCTGGCAGCTCCGGACAGACGGGTGGCTCTGGCAGCTCCGGACAGACGGGAGCACCTGTAGAGACGGAGAGACAGCCTGGTGCGGGGGGCTGCCACCGGAGGACTGGTGTGTGGAGGAGGCACCAGATAGACCGGACCATGGAGGCGCAATGGAGGTCTCGAGCACCGAGCCTGCCCAACCCTACCTGGCTGAATGCTCCCCGTAGCCAGGTCAGTGCGGCGAGGTGGAATAGCCCGCACTGGGCTGTGCTGGCGAACCGGGGACACCATGCATAGGACTGGTGCCATGTACCCCAGCCTGAGGAGACGCACTGGAGACCAGATGCGCTGAGCCGGCTTCATGGCACCTGGCTCGATGCCCACTTTAGCCCGGCCGATACGAGGCGCTGGTATGTACCGCTTTTGGTTTTTAGTAAGAATAGTGAACACTGAAACAAAAACAATAAAACGACAAACAAACAGTTCTGAACGGTGAAACGGTGAAATAAAACACAGAACAGAAAATAATCACCCACAACTCAAAAGTGAAACCAGGCTACCTAAGTATGGTTCTCAATCAGGGACAATCAGGGACAACGATTGACAGCTGCCTCTGATTGAGAACCATAAAACGCCAAACACAGAAATCTCAAATTATAGAAAAAGGAACATAGACTGCCCAACCCAACTCACGCCCTGACCATACTAAAAAAAGACAAAACAAAGGAACTAAGGTCAGAACGTGACAATACCCTGACTCTGCTTGCACAGAATGCAAGAGAAGTGACACAATTTCCCTAGTTAAAATAAATTAATGTTAGCAGGCAATATTAACTAAATATGCAGGTTTAAAAATGCAGTGCCTTGCGAAAGTATTCGGCCCCCTTGAACTTTGCGACCTTTTGCCACATTTCAGGCTTCAAACATAAAGATATAAAACTGTATTTTTTGTGAAGAATCAACAACAAGTGGGACACAATCATGAAGTGGAACGACATTTATTGGATATTTCAAACTTTTTTAACAAATCAAAAACTGAAAAATTAGGCGTGCAAAATTATTCAGCCCCTTTACTTTCAGTGCAGCAAACTCTCTCCAGAAGTTCAGTGAGGATCTCTGAATGTTCCAATGTTGACCTAAATGACTAATGATGATAAATACAATCCACCTGTGTGTAATCAAGTCTCCGTATAAATGCACCTGCACTGTGATAGTCTCAGAGGTCCGTTAAAAGCGCAGAGAGCATCATGAAGAACAAGGAACACACCAGGCAGGTCCGAAATACTGTTGTGAAGAAGTTTAAAGCCGGATTTGGATACAAAAAGATTTCCCAAGCTTTAAACATCCCAAGGAGCACTGTGCAAGCGATAATATTGAAATGGAAGGAGTATCAGACCACTGCAAATCTACCAAGACCTGGCCGTCCCTCTAAACTTTCAGCTCATACAAGGAGAAGACTGATCAGAGATGCAGCCAAGAGGCCCATGATCACTCTGGATGAACTGCAGAGATCTACAGCTGAGGTGGGAGACTCTGTCCATAGGACAACAATCAGTCGTATATTGCACAAATCTGGCCTTTATGGAAGAGTGGCAAGAAGAAAGCCATTTCTTAAAGATATCCATAAAAAGTGTTGTTTAAAGTTTGCCACAAGCCACCTGGGAGACACACCAAACATGTGGAAGAAGGTGCTCTGGTCAGATGAAACCAAAATTGAACTTTTTGGCAACAATGCAAAACGTTATGTTTGGCGTAAAAGCAACACAGCTCATCACCCTGAACACACCATGCCCACTGTCAAACATGGTGGTGGCAGCATCATGGTTTGGGCCTGCTTTTCTTCAGCAGGGACAGGGAAGATGGTTAAAATTGATGGGAAGATGGATGGAGCCAAATACAGGACCATTCTGGAAGAAAATCTGATGGAGTCTGCAAAAGACCTGAGACTGGGACGGAGATTTGTCTTCCAACAAGACAATGATCCAAAACATAAAGCAAAATCTACAATGGAATGGTTCAAAAATAAACATATCCAGGTGTTAGAATGGCCAAGTCAAAGTCCAGACCTGAATCCAATCGAGAATCTGTGGAAAGAACTGAAAACTGCTGTTCACAAATGCTCTCCATCCAACCTCACTGAGCTCGAGCTGTTTTGCAAGGAGGAATGGGAAAAAATGTCAGTCTCTCGATGTGCAAAACTGATAGAGACATACCCCAAGCGACTTACAGCTGTAATCGCAGCAAAAGGTGGCGCTACGAAGTATTAACTTAAGGGGGCAGTTTTTGATTTGTTAAAAAAGTTTGAAATATCCAATAAATGTCGTTCCACTTCATGATTGCGTCCCACTTGTTGTTGATTCGTCACAAAAAAATACAGTTTTATATCTTTATGTTTGAAGCCTGAAATGTAGCAAAAGGTCGCAAAGTTCAAGGGGGCCGAATACTTTCGCAAGGCACTGTATCTACTTTTGTATTGATTTTAAAGAAAGGCATTGATGTTTAGACACACATTGGTGCAACAACAGTGCTTTTTTCATGAATGCGCTTGTTAAATCACCCGTTTGGCGAAGTAGACTGTGATTCGATGATAAATTAACAGGCACTGCATCGTTTATATGCAACGCAGGACAAGCCAGATAAACTAGTAATATCATCAACCATGTGTAGTTAACTAGTGATTATGTTAAGATTGATTGTTTTTTTATAAGATAAGTTTAATGCTATCTAGCACCTTACCTTGGCTCCTTGCTGCACTCGCATAACAGGCAGTCAGCCTGCCACGCAGTCTCCTCATGGAGTGCAATGTAATCGGCCAAATCAGTGTCCAAAAATGGCGATCACCAATTGTTATGAAAACCTGAAATTGTCCCTAATTAATCAGCCATTCCGATTAATCAGTCGACCTCTAGTACCTGCCTATGTGTGTGCGTTCACTGTGCGTCTAAAGAGTTAACCGCACAAGATAATATATCAGACACTATATCCGACGGTCTAACGAGGGTGTCACACCCTGATCTGTTTCACCTGTGCTTGTTATTGTCTCCACCCCTCCAGGTGTCCAGGTGTCGCTTGTTTTCCCCAGTGTATTTATCCCTGTGTTTCCTGTCTCTCTGTGCCAGTTCGTCTTGTATGTTCCAAGTCAACCAGTGTTTTTCCCGTACGCCTGCCTTTGCTATTTTCCTTTTTATAGTCCTCCCAGTTTTGACCCTTGCCTGTTCTGAACTCTGTACCCGCCTGCCTGACCATTCTGCCTGCCTTGACCTCGAGCCTGTCTGCCACCTTGTACCTCCTGACCCTTGCCAGTCCACGACCATTGCTCCGCCTACTCCTTTTTGGATTATTAAACATTTTAAACTCCAACCATTTGCCTCCTGTGTCTGCATCTGGGTCTCGTCTTATATCATGACAGAGGGCCTTTGTTATTAATCTCACCAAGAGCTAAGAGATTTCTCCTGTGGGGCATGTGACTGTGTCAGGGTGGTGGTAATCTCAGTTAACCCAGAACTAAAGTCTTGCATAATTGCTCAGCTGCTCGATTAAGTTTTGGGTCTATATGTGTTATAGATGATAGAATGAGGAGCAGAACCGGACAGAGTAGCTCCACCCTCTCTCTTTGCAAGATAAAGGGCGAATGTCCGGGTGGTGGCAAAATAAGTAAGTTCTGGTGAGGTGTGTTTGCTCTGCATGGCTACATGTGCCTTTTGTGAGAATCTACCTTCTCAAAGACCAATTTAGCCCTATCACCCAAGAGCTCATCAGGTTGTGTAATGGTGAAAAAGGATGAGCAACAAGTCAGGACTATCTGCAGACTCTGGGTCTTAACTGTGTCTCTGTCTCTCGCTCTGTGTGTGTGTGTGTGTGTGTGTGTGTGTGTGTGTGTGTGTGTGTGTGTGTGTGTGTGTGTAAAATAAATTTGCTGCACGTATTACTCATAAAGAGAAGATGATCAAATATGCCTCATTGGAAATTCACTTAAGCTTCCTACTGTATCTGCCACAGGCCCTTGTTACCTGGGGTTGGGATTCAATACTGGGAAAATGGACTTGTCTTTAAAAGGGTCAGTGAACAAAATGCAGGCCTAAAGTCATTATAGTGAGTCATTTCTGTACCATGACCTCGCTCTCACACTCGAGGACATTTTCGTCCTGTGTTATTTTTCCAACAACACAGACAAGAGATGTGTGTATGCGTATACGAGAGTGTGTGTTTGTCTATGCAGGCTTCCCAGAAACAGCAAGCAGCTTGTTATGTTTCCTGAAACTATATAGAGACCTGCAGAGAATCATGCATCCATAATATTTTCTGAATCAGGAACTTAACTTGCAAATCCATTAAACTCCATAATGAATTACCGGTTGGTACCATGTAGAAAGTTATTTTAACTAGAAGCCAATGTTCCTGTAGATTGTTTCTTTGGGGGAAATGTATCCCTCTCTACCAGATAGGTTAAATCACTGCTTGTTGTTGTCATGAGCATTTTCTACTGTAACCTTACCCCAGCTTGTGAGCCTGAGGGACATCTGTTAGTGTAGCACCCTTAGATGAATCTGTGTGTTTAGTAAAAAGGTGTCGGTTTCAACACTCCTATGAAAGGGATACTATTCACTCAGCTCCTGCTGCAAAACCAGGGTGAATAGAACACGACTTCGCTGTTGTGATGAGAAAATCTGTTTACCCATAATCCCCTGCAGACAAAACAAACATATTTTTAGACAGCTGCCTGAAACCGTTAGATGTTCTAAGTTGCATATTTTCAACATCCATGAAAATAGGTCAGATCTTTTTTTGGGGGCTTGTTAGATAAAAGTAGCATGTACTGTAGGCCTACAGAACATTCGATTTTTGAGATAAATAATAGCCTATGGATAAAATTAGAGATTTGATTCTGCATTCTACAGTAAATGGTATGAATCTGACGAGAAAAATAACATAAATTCATCAATTACATATGAACACCAAGTAACCTGTCATGACGTTGGCTTGGGGGTAGGTTTATGACAGTCATAAATACCTCTTCCCCCCGGTTTCCTCTCTCTACCCTACTGATGTGAAATTTGAAAACCCCTTGATTAACATAGAGATTCTGGGAACATCAGAAGGTGGGGGGAAATTAACTATATTCTGGTAATCCGACCAATTGAACATATGCGGTGGTACTTAATGAATATGATGTCAGTTCGGTTGTCATCTGAGACATTCTCATCAATGATAAGATGACATAAACTCTACAGTGGAAAGTCTGCACATTGTAGTTATCGGATTCACATGGAATTGTTGTTCAATTTAAATGTTTGAATATAAAATTATTGGTGAAGAGATGAAATGTAATTTTAGCTTCCAAATGAGAGATTTGGGTTTTCATAAGGTTAGGGCTCTGCTCAATCAGTGGCCCGCCCCTGTGAAGGGACATGGGTTATAAAACTTTTCAAACACGCCCTCCTCTCCCTTCCTATATAAAGTCTTGACGACAATATAACCTCCTGAGTTAGCAACAGCAGCTGCAAATGAGGGTTAGGAAGGAACAGACAGAGTATCCCGTCTATCAATGACGTTACTACAAGGTATCCAATTGACCACCAGAGACATTCTTCAAAGGACAAAGGACTCAGTTTGGCAATACAGCCTTCCATCTACCACCAACCTACCGAAGCGCAGCTCAGAGTAAATATTTATTGCATTTTCCTTTACAAATGGGTGGTAATTTAGAAGGCATAAGATACTGTATTTACGATAGCACAGCTTCTACCTTTGTCCCCCAGTCTCACCGCTCTTTCACTCAAACCCAGCCCTTTTCTTTTGTGTAACCAGCTGTCATATCTGTTCCGCCCGCTAGGGACGTTTTCCTTTATGACGTAATTTATAATCAAGGTATAATTAATTATTTGTATATGTAACTCTGTGTGATTAATTAGGTATTTAGTAAATAAATAATTAAACCCAATTTTGTATTGCTGATTCAACTTGTTAGCCAGGGTTCATGAAGATAACCAAGAATGTACAACTTTCAGATGAGACTGAATTAAGGTGACGACTATTGATGTAAAACATTACTGGGTCTTTAAGAGTTTATTCGGAAGATAACAGCTCTATAATTATTATTTCATGGTGCCTCGACTCTCTAGTTAATTACATTTACATGATTAGCTCAATCAGGTAATGTTAATTACGGAGAAATTATTTTATAGAATAGCATGTCATATCACTTAATCCGGCATAGCCAAAGACACGACAGACCATTTAGTCTCATCTGTGTGTAAGTGGTTTATGAGAACAGTGACAGTTCTCATCTGGCTCTTATGATATAATCCAGGTCTTAGTTCCTGTACATTATTTACAGTAATTTACTGTTAAACCAAAGTTACTTTGGAATTTACGTTAAAAAAACAGTACATTCTTTACAGTAACAGGTTACCAGTAAGTTACCGTATACCGGCTGCCAGTAAGTTACTGTATAAACAAGTTGTTTTTTTTACAGTGTAGCTAGTGTCAGAGTAGCCTCTTTTTAATTTTACAGCTAGAATGATGCTGTATTTTTATAACAGGTAGTGTGTTGTTGCTGAGGACACAGTCACCCCAGAGCCAAATAGTGATTATCAACAGTGATTCATCATACTGTTGAGAATACGGGAGATAGCCTCAACCTAGGACTCGAACCTCTGGTCCAGCGACTGTCAAGCCAACACTTTAACCGTTACACCAAGAGGTACAAACCCCTTGAAGAGGTTGCTAAGTGTTGGGTTAAGGTTGCTACAATGCGCTAAGGTGAACAACCTCAAACATTCACAGAACCTATGCTCATGTGTACCAGTGAGAACTGTTGGTTACTTGTTTTTTCAGTTCGCTATGTACTTAGTATTTATTTACAAAGTTATTACATGATATTACCAGAAATTATTATCTTATAATAACCGCATAATAATGACATCTTAGTGTCTTCAGGATTCATTGAAACAATAACTACAGTCGTGGCCAAAAGTTTTGAGAATGACACAAATATTAATTTCCAAAAAGGTTGCTGCTTCAGTGTCTTTAGATAATTTTGTCAGATGTTACTATGGATAATGAAGTATAATTACAAGCATTTCACAAGTGTCAAAGGCTTTTATTGACAAGTACATTAAGTTGATGCAAACATCCTGACTGATGGCAGCCCATTCTTGCATGATCAATGCTTGGAGTTTGTCAGAATTTGTGGGGATTTGTTTGTCCACCCGCCTCTTGAGGATTGACCACAAGTTCTCAATGGGATTTAGGTCTGGGGAGTTTCCTGGCCACGGACCCAAAATATCAATGTTTTGTTCCCCAAGCCACTTAGTTATCACTTTTGCCTTATGGCAAGGTGCTCCACCATGCTGGAAAAGGCATTGTTCGTCACCAAACTGTTCCTGGATGGTTGCTCTCTGAGGATGTGTTGGTACCTGTGTTGATGTGTTGGTTCATGGCTGTGTTCTTAGGCAAAATTGTGAGTGAGCCCACTCCCTTGGCTGAGAAGCAACCCCACATATGAATGGTCTCAGGATGCTTTACTGTTGGCATGACACAGGACTGATGGTCGTGCTCACCTTGTCTTCTCTGGACAAGCATTTTTCCAGATGCCCCAAACAATCGGAAAGGGGATTCATCAGAGAAAATTACTTTACCCCAGTCCTCAGCAGTCCAATCCCTGTACCTTTTGCAGAATATCAGTCTGTCCCTGATGTTTTTCCTGGAGAGAAGTGGCTTCTTTGCTGCCTTTCTTGACACCAGGACATCCTCCAAAAATCTTTGCCTTACTGTGTGTGCAGATGCACTCACACCTGTCTGCTGCCATTCCTGAGCAAGCTCTGTATTGGTAATGCCCCGATCCCGCAGCTGAATCAACTTTAGGAGACGGTCCTGGCGCTTGCTGGACTTTCTTGGGTGCCCTGAAGCCCTCTTCACAAAAATTGAACTGCTCTCTTTGAAGTTCTTGATGATCTGATAAATGGTTGATTTAAGTGCAATCTTACTGGCAGCAATATCCTTGCCTGTGAAGCCCTTTTTGTGCAAAGCAATGATGATGGCGCGTGTGTCCTTGCAGGTAACCATGGAGGAAGAACAATAATTCCAACCACCTCCTTTTGAAGCGTCCAGTCTGTTATTCGAACTCAATCATCATTACAGAGTGATCTCCAGCCTTGTCCTCGTCAACACTCACACCTGTGTTAACGAGAGAATCACTGACATGATGTCAGCTGGTCCTTTTGTGGCAAGGCTGAAAAGCAGTGGAAATGTTCTTTGTATGACAAAGAGGGACTTTGCAATTAATTGCAATTCATCTGATCACTCTTCATAACATTCTGGAGTATATGCAAATTGCCATCATACAAACTGAGGCAGCAGACTTTGTGAAAATTCTCAAAACCTTTGGACACAACTGTACTTCATACCAGGTAGTTTACAGTTGTGTTATTAAATGATTTTAAATAAGTATCTGAAAGTATCTATATATTGTGACATACTTTTCGGGTAAATACCAAACTAGCTCTAACAGAATTGTAAAATAAAGCATTACCGAACTCTATTAGTATTGAACCCCCATCCTCCAAACACAGAAACAAACAGTGGAAACAAGACACCATACCACCAGGTTGTTTTAAGCACTGGCAAGGAGTAGAATAGACACCACAACTCACTAGAAACAAACATACTTAAAAGAAATTACTGATCAAATGTTGTTTTGTTTGTTATGTACTGTAGCTAGCTACGTATCTCAAATCAAATCAAACTTTATTTGTCACGAACACACCTTAGAGAGGCGTTTTATTTCTCTATTTGGTTAGGTCAGGGTGTGATTTGGGTGGGCATTCTATGTTTTCTATTTCTTTGTGTTTGGCAGAGTGTGGTTCCCAATCAGAGCCAGCTGTCTATCGTTGTCTCTGATTGGGAATCATACTTAGGCAGCCTTTTTCCCACCTATGTTGTGGGTAATTGTTTATTTTCTGTGTGTGTTTGTGTGCGCCACGGTTGCGTCACGTTCGGTTTCTGTTTACCTGTTTTTTTTTGTGAAAGTTTCACTTTATTAAAAGATGTGGAATTACATGCACGCTGAACCTTGGCTCATCTATGACAGGGGGTTTGAAGACAGTGAACATGACAGTCTGTCACGTCCTGACCTTAGTTCCTTTTTATGTCTCTGTTTTTGGTTTGGTCAGGGCGTGAGTTGGGGTGGGCATTCTATGTTTTTGTTCTATGTTTTGTATTTCTGTGTTTGGCCTGGTATGGTTCCCAATCAGAGGCAGCTGTCTATCGTTGTCCCTGATTGAGAACCATACTTAGGTAGCCTGTTCCCACTTGTGTTTGTGGGTAGTTGTTTTCTGTTTTGTGTGTCTTCACATACGGAACTGTTTCGTTTCGTTCACTCTCTCTCTTTGTTGTTTTTTGCTTATTACAGTGTTGAGTTTATATATTAAAATTAACATGGACACTTACTACGCTGCGTTTTGGTCTGATTCTTCCTATTCCTCATCCGAGGAGGACGACGATCGTTACAGAACTACCCACCACCAAAGGACCAAGCAGCGTGGAGGAATGGACTCCTGGACATGGGAGGAAATCTTGGACGGCAAGGGACCCTGGGCACAGGCTGGGGAATATCGCTGAGTGGCGGCGATATGAGGTAAGGCAGCGCAACAGGCACGAGAGGCAGCCCCCCAAAAAATGCTTTGCAGCCCCCCAGTGCTTACCGGAAGAAGCGTAGTACTGGTCAGGCAGTGCAGTGAAGCGCACGGTGTCGCCAGTGCGCGCTCATAGCCCGGAGCGCTATAGGCCAGCCCCCCCTCCGCAAGTGCCATGCAAGAGTGGGCATCCAGCCAGGGCGTATTGTGCCAGCTCAGCGTGTTTGGTCTCCGGTACGCCGTTTTGGCCCAGGGTATCCTGCGCCGGCTCTGCGTGCTGTGTCTCCGGGGCGCTGGGAGAGTGCAGGTCACCCTATGCCTGCGCTCCGCCCGTCCCGGGTGAATGTGGGCATTGAGCCTAAGGGAGAGGTGCGAGTGGTATGCACCAGATCTCCAGTGCTCCCCCACAGCTCGGTTCAACCTGTGCCTGCACTCCGGAGGGTCCGGGCTAAAGTGGTCATCCAGCCTGAAGGATTGCCAAGGTTGCGCACCAGAGCTCCAGTGCTCCCCCACAACCCGTTCCATCCGGTGCCTCCTCCACACACCAGGCCTCCTTTAGGTCTCCCCATGCACCAGGCTGTCTCTCCATCTCCTCCCTCCAGGTTCTCCCGCCTGTCCGGAGCTGCCAGAGCCGCCCATCTGTCCGGAGCTGCCAGAGACGCCCGTCTGTCCGGAGCTGCCAGAGCCGCCCGTCTGTCCGGAGCTGCCAGAGCCGCCCGTCAGTCCGGAGCTGCCAGAGGCGCCCGTCAGTCCGGACCTGCCAGAGCCGCCCGTCAGTCCGGAGCTGCCAGAGCCGCCCGTCAGTCCAGAGGCGCCAGAGTCTCCCGCCTTTTACTCCGGCGCCGCCAGAGTCTCCCGCCTTTCACTCCGGCGCCGCCAGAGTCTCCCGCCTTTCACTCCGGCGCCGCCAGAGTCTCCCGCCTGTCCGGCGCCGCCAGAGTCTCCCGCCTGTCCGGCGCCGCCAGAGTCTCCTGCATGTCCGGCGCCGCCAGAGTCTCCCGCGGTAAGGGTCTCCAGTCCGAGGGTCGCCACTCCAGAGGCGCCACATAAGTGGGCGAAGACTAAGGTGGAGTGGGGTTTACGTCCCGCACCAGAGCCGCCACCGCAGTGAAATGCCCACCCAGACCCTCCCCTATAGGTTCAGGTTTTGCGGCTGGAGTCCGCACCTTTAGGAGGGGGGGTACTGTCATGTCCTGACCTTAGTTCCTTTTTTATGTCTCTATTTTTGGTTTGGTCAGGGCGTGAGTTGGGGTGGGCATTCTATGTTTTTGTTCTATGTTTTGTATTTCTGTGTTTGGCCTGGTATGGTGCCCAATCAGAGGCAGTTGTCTATAGTCTGATTGAAAACCATCCTTAGGTAGCCTGTTCCCACCTATGATTGTGGGTAGTTGTTTTCTGTTAAGTGGTTGTATCACCTGTCAGAACTGTTTTGGTTATTCATTTTGTTATTTTGTATTTAGTGTTCAGTTTCGAATAAATAAAATGAACATGTACCACGCTGCACCTTGGTCCTCACCTTCTTCCTCTGAATGCCGTTACAGTCACATGCGCCGAATACAACCTTACCGTGAAATGCTTACTTACAGGGCCCTTAACCAACAGTGCAGTTGAAGAAAGAGTTTCAAGAAAATATTTACCAAATAAACTTAAGTAAAAAAAATATAAAAAGTAACACAAGAAACGAGGCTATATACAGGGGGTACCGGTACCGAGTCAATGTGCGGGGGTTAGTCGAGGTAATTTGTACATGTAGGTAGGGGTAAAGTAACTATGCATAGATAATAAACAGCTAGTAGTAGCAGTGTAAAAACAAATGAGGGGGGGTGTCAAAGTAAATAGTCCGTGTGGCCATTTGGTTAATTGTTCAGCAGTCTTATGGCTTGGGGGGAGAAGCTGTTAAGGAGCCTTTTGGTCCTACACTTGGCGCTCCGGTACCGCTTGCCGTGCGGCAGCAGAGAGGACGGTCTATGAATTGGGTGATTGGAATCTTTGACAATTTTTGGGGCTTTTCTCTGACATGCCTAGTATATAGGTCCTGGCTGGCAGGAAGCTTGGCCCCAGTGATGTACTGGGCCATACGCACTACCCTCTGTAGCACCTTACGGTCAGATGCCGAGCAGTTGCCATACCAGGCCGTGAGGCAACCTGTCAGGATGCTCTCGATGGTGCAGCTGTAGAACTTTTTGAGGATCTGGGGAACCATCCTTTCTATGCCTATTTGTCAGAATATGTTGTCTTGGGTTTCGTGAATTGCTTTGTATTGTGTTGTCTATTGTACGTTTGTGTATGAACCCAGTAATTTTAGTGATGATGGCCTTAATAAACTAAACCGTTTATTGTATTTTTTTTGTATAGACAATTGATACATTAACACATGCCTAATGCCTTTTGACATAAACACTTAGAGGACTAGTGGAAGACCACACTCCACCACCAGGTACAATCTCTGGCTCCTGTCCCACCACCACCATTCACCCAGGTCCTATCTCTGGCTCCTATCCCTATCATACCACCACAACCCCCAGGTCCTCTTCTCTGACTCCTGACCCACCACCACCCCCAGGTCCCATCTCTGACTTCTGACCCACCACCACCCCCAGGTCCTATCTCTGGCCCCTGTCCTTAGCTTAGTCTTCTCCCTGAAATAGCCTCCGCCGCCTGGCTTTGTTAACTTTGTCCCCCATAACACTTCCTAGCCTCAGCCCATCATAGTAAAAAGCCAAAAGATAGCCAAGGAAGTCTCAGGACAGGGGAGAAGGTGTTTGGATTTCTATTTTTATCAGATAAGTTGAATGAGTACACATTGTAATTTACAGCAACAACCTGGGGAATAGTTACAGAGGAGAGGAATAAGCCAATAGGAAGTTGAGGATAATTAGGTAGCCATGATGGTATGAGGGCCAGATTGGGAATTTAGCCAGCACACCAGGGTTAACACCCCTACTCTTACAATAAGTACCATGGTATATTTAGTGACCACATGGAGACAGCTCCCTATATAGGGCAATATCCCCAATCATTGCCCTGGGATATTTATTTTTTTAGACCAGAGGAAAGAGTGCCTCCTACTGGCCCTCCAACACCACTTCCAGGGCCATCTGGTCTCCCATCCAGGGACTGACCAGGACCAACTCTGCATAGCTTCAGAGACAAGCCAGCAGTGGGATTCAGGGTGGTATGCTGATGGCTGGCTGACAGACATAACACATACTTGGCTCCTCTCCTCTGGCCTGCTCAGACTTTCTCTATGTACATTAGAAACTGCCTGGGATCCCCTTAAAGTAAGAATGTCCAGGCTTCACATAAAATTACTGAGACGATTTACATACTTCATTACTAGAGACGCAAAACTAATGTCTTGAATGTCATAATTGTTTAGACGTGTAAGAGGCATAGCAAATCCATTGTACTCAAAACAAAGCACTACCGTTTCATACTGTTACCAGATTGATGTCTTAGCTTGGCTTAATTGTATCGTCCTTACAGTTTGCCCGGAGGCATAGTAGTAACTATCCATGGCCAGAACAAGTCATGTCTGTGTCAGGAGCAGCCAGCATGTAACCCTATAGGAGGGTTGAAAGGTCAATACTGTACTCAGGGTATTGCTGGTATTGCTCAAACAGCCTGTGTGTTTTCTCATTCTCAGAATATCTTGAGTTGATGCAGGAGAGTGGGCTTGGGGTTGCCTATGGGTGTGTGCCGTCGCACATGCAGTGATGTGTGGGCCAGTGGAGGCTGCTGAGGGGAGAAAGGATCATAATAATGGCCGGAACAGAGCAAACGGAATCGTATCAAACATATGGAAACCATGTGTTTGATGTAGTTGATACCATTCCACTGATTCCGCTCCAGCCATTACCACGAGCCCGTCCTCCCCAATTAAGGTGCCACCATCCTCCTGTGGTGTGAGCATAGGTCGACAGAATGGGAATGTTAAAGCAACGTTTCCTGGTAATTGGTATGTATAGTGTAGATTATTTGCTAAATGTTTTGAACATATATAGTATTCCCGGAGTATTATTAATTTAATTATGTCTTCTTGAAAACAAATGTTGACACCTTCATATCATTGCCTACATACAGCCCCTTCCACTACACACCATAGGTACAAATAGAGAGTCACAACTAACATTACCAAATCCCCATTCTGTTCTCCAGGGGAGTGCTGTCCTCAGCTTTCACGTGCTGTGGTAAGTAGGACTGAGGTGAATCAGAGAGGAGGGGCGTGAGAACGACGACCAGTGTCTGGTTTACAGCGTAGGACTGATGTTCAGGGCTTTTGAAGTACATTAAACCAGTTATGAGTTGTGAAATCTACTAATTCCTCTTCGCTGACGTTGTTGTCAGTGTTGTCACTCACCCTCATGATAAATCTCTATTCCTTCTCCTTTTAGCAGTTAGTTTCACAATACCACAGAGCAAGCCGGTGGCATTGGATCTTTGCTATAAGCATTTAGCTACACCCGCAATAACATCTGCTAAATATGTGTATGTTACCAATAACATTTTATTTTATTTGGTAAGGATGCTATTGTCACGACTTCCGCCGAAGTCAGTCCTTCTCCTTGTTCGGGTGGTGTAAGGCGGTCGACGTCACCGACCTTCTAGCCATCATTGATCCATTTTTTCATTTTCCATTTGTTTTGTCTTCCTACACACCTGGTTCCAATCCCATTCATTACATGTTGTGTATTTAACCCTCTGTTTCCCCTCATGTCCTTGTCAGAGATTGTTTTGTTGTATGTAGGTGTGTTATTTGTTCTGGTGTGCGATGGGTTTTGCACCCTATTATGTTATTTTTGTATACTTTGGTTTTCTGAGGTTTTTTGAATGTTTATTAAACAGCTCCGTTTTTACCAAGTTCATTCTCCTGTGCCTGACTTCCCTGCCACCAGCACGCACCGCATTACAGCTATGTGAACACTGAAGTACAAAAATATATACACCATATTCTTAGGTGCTGCCACATTCCCATGTAATTTATTTTTGCCTTTGCAAAATATCAACTGAATACATTGCTGTAGTATTACTGAATAACTAAAACATTAGATGGCTTGGCATAAAGATAAAAATAGCCAAGAGTATGTTAAAGGGCCAATCAGCAGTTGAAACAATAACAAAGTGTTGTCTCCCCCACTGTTTCGGTAAAAGGACTGACCATCAATAATATAAAAATTATAGTTTTAATCATGTTTTGAGGCTTTATAGTGTTTGTTTGCATTTACTTCATTTACTAACATTGGAGTAAACAAGCTTATATTTTCAGTTCTGATGGGGTACAACAGTTGAATTAAGCTCATGAGGCATTTATAAGTTATATTCTTCAAGAATCTATGGGTACATATCATTAATTTATAAGTCCAGAAATGGATGTAGCAGCTACTGAATGCCCCTTTAAGTATGTCACTCAGAGAGCTGTTTGCACGTGGTTCTTTTGCCACACTCTGAAATGACAGTGATGATAACAAAACTATCTAATTTATCTTATGGTTTTGATGATCTTCCTTAGGGATGCCTTCCTTTCTCTACTATGGCTAAAATAAGAAGGTAACCTTTACAGCTTCCTAACCTTGTTGTTCCTCACATTCCTATTGGCTCTTCTCCAATACGCCCTACCTTCTTTGTGCCTTGTTCAAATAATGGCCAAACTGCTCCTTGTAAATTGATACATTTTTTCCCAGCTTCATTGTAAATCTTGATGTCAAATATTATTATTGCCAAAAATGAAACATAGTGAATATTATTTTGGATTTCAATTTTGTCACTTCCTCCCAGTGCAGTCCTACTTGTCGGTGGTCTTCTTGGCCTGCGGGAGTTTCACACACCCACACACACACACACACCCACACACACAACTCTTGTCCTGTTTCCTGTTTACAATGCTGTGTCGCTGCTGGTTATTTTGATCCACCGGAGAAAAAGTAGACCTCTTGGACTGAACAATAGGGAGAATCTGGGACCAAGAAGAAGAGAGAGAGAGAGAATGTTGGCTCAAAATAAATGTGGGCCTTTTGTTCTATGCACAGAAGTCCTTACAATTATGTCACCAGAGGCTCAGTTTAGACCAGGCTCACTGTTTCAATGATGAGGAGCTCTATGACTTATTTGAGTTTTGAGCAATTGAAGAAACTGGTAATAAGCACATGTGTGCGAACTATTTATAAAAGTACATATCAATGTAATCACTTTTCATGGAGTGCTACGGGTGACCAAAAACCTTTGCTTACCTCTTAAGGGCACTTGGCCAGGGGACGAGGAATGGAAAGCGTGGCCCATAAATCAGGAAAGCGCACTCACAGAGTTCTGTCTTGTCTGTCCTGGCCCTGCTTCCATCCGCTATGACGCCTATTTATCTTACACACTTTGTGCACGTGCAGACCTTGTCTCAGTTACACACACGCACACACGCACACACACGCACACACACACACACACACACACGCACACACACGCACACACACACACACACACACACACACGCACACACACACACACACATGCACACTTGCTCAGACACACACACAAAAATCTAATAAAATAAAATGTTATTTGTCACATGTGCCGTGTCATGACTGTCCTGTGAGGATCCAAATTGGTCAGATCAGCTTTGCAATAAATAACTTCAACCAGACACTAACTCAACTGCAGAGGGAGGAGGAGGAAACTGGTGGGGGTTAATACCTCACACCCTGTTGTAAATCAAGGAGAGAATATTCAGGTTTCCCTCTCCAAATTCACCAGAGGAATGTGCCTTTGTTTCACAGACTTTTCCCACCAAAACGCTAACACGTTCTAAAGAAATAGTTTCTGTAACTGTGCACAGTAAGTAGTCTAGTCACCGCCCTCTTGAATGAGGTCAGAGAGCGTGTCAGCCTAACGGAACCGCCTCTTTTGAATGAACTGTATAAAATGATGGGTTAAGAATTAATATATCAGACCAGAGAGACGTAGAGCTGCAGCTCACGTTTAAAGTTGTTTGAACTCTGAATCTCAACACGAGGCAGAGACAATAAAGTCACCTCCCGGACAATCACTTGTACTGCTGATTAGCTGTCCTAAGTAAAATATCTAGGAAAGCGAATTGAAGTGGGACATTCTACTACTCTTTTCAAACCATCATACTCTCCTCACTCCACTGGGAACCATCGACACGGCTGGCTAGCCTATCTTCAAAGAAGAATATTCCAGAGCGAATGGAAGGAGAACAAACTTGTAGTTCTGTTCAGAACTACACTACAAGTCACCGGATACCGGACGACTGCAGAGGGGAACAATAGTAGGAGACCTTTCGGAACCATTTTGGACAATCAGAGCCTTACAAGCATGCAGCAAAAAGGCTCAACCCCCTTTCCAAGGTGGCCCAGTTAGGAGAGATACGCGGCGAACCAGGGAATTTTTACTTAAATACTGTGGCAAAGAAGGGGGTCGAGTGATAAATGGCAGATATGTGAGAGCAGAAGTAATAAACGGTCTCTGCCCGATCACTAAAATGGCCACCCCTGTCAGAACTACAGATCACAAAATGGCCGACCGCCAAAACTACAAGTCCCAGAAGCAAGGGGAACCCTCAGAAGGTGGAGCCGACCCATAGATAAAGGGTCAAGAAAAACCAGGAAGAGGGAGAGAGAGTGCTGGAAGGATCTATGAACAATAGAGAAAGAGACGATAGAGATTGGCTGGATTTACCGTGTATGAGCTGGATTGTTTTGGACTTACCTGTTGGCGTTTGGACCTGGACCTACCGAGAACCCGATTCGTCTACCGAACCCTGCTATCCTTGACCTCGCCTACGGCCTGGGTGGACCAGGACGGAGAAACAATCGATTATCTCTTTCTCTGTTGTTCATATATCCTTCCAGCACTCTCTCTCCCTCTTCCTGGTTTTTCTTGACCCTTTATCTGTGGGTCGGCTCCACCTTCTGAGGGTTCCCCTTGCTTCTGGGACTTGTAGTTTTCAGTCCGCTAGAGACCTGTTTTTAACATATTAAGTGTTTATATTTATCCTGTGTTACCATTTAGTTAGCTAGTATATAAATAATTAAACCAATTTGTGTAGTAATGAGTCATAAGTAAGGCTCGGGTTTTTGCAGATGCAAGGAGTTTACAACTGTTCAGAATGATGATATGAGGTTATGATTAATAAGTTGACTATTTATAGATGTAATGAGTAAAGACCATTAAAGTTTAATTTGGGAGATGGCAACTCTTTAAAGAACCGCTCTCGTGGTGCCCCAATTCCTAATGAGTTAATTGTTACATAATGAATTTAATCGGGTAACAATTAAACATATTTAGGTTGATTAGATAAATAACAGTCTTCAGATTAATGTAAAAGTCAAGTCACGACAGCCAAATACAGCAGGTGAAGACTTTACTGTGAAATGCTTACTTACGAGACCTTTCCAAACAATGCAGAGTAGCCAGCTATCTAAACTTGTAGTAATCATGGCCAAATACCGAGCGGACATGAAGGGCACGTTCCCACGGGCCCTGACCTCCAAGGGGCCCCATTGGTTTTGCTACTCATTCTCACTCAGATACAGTATCATTAACATGGCATAAGTCATGGCAAAATGTGTAGAATTGCACAAAATTAGCTTTAAAACTGCAAAAATGTCTCCCTGCCCCATGGCATAATGAATAGGATTGTACGAAATGTGTTATAAAATTGCACAATTTTCTTTTTGAGGATCTGGGGGGCCATGCCTATGGAGAGGCAAGAGGAACTGCCCCTCCCTACTTTCAGGCTGTGCTCAAACTCTACACCCCAACTCCGTTCTGCCACCGCTGGTCTTTTGGACCTCCCTCCCCTACGGCAGGGCAGCTCCCGCTCAGCCCAGTCCAAGCTCTTCTCTGTCCTGGTACCCCAATGGTGAAACCAGCTTCCCCATGAAGCTAGGGCAGCAGCAGAGTCCCTGCCCATCTTCCGAAAACACATCCTCTTCAAAGATTATCTTAAATAATCCCGCAGTAGTGTATGGTTACACAGTCGTGGGTGAACAGAGAGAACAAAAGGGTACTAAGCCCGCACCCCGGGGGGCCCCCGTGGCCAAAGGACAGCTAGATTCTGTTCTCCTCTGGGTACATTGACTTCAATACAAAACCTAGGAGGCCCCCTTCCATAGACTTACACAGTAATTATGAGAACTTCCAGAGGACGTCCTCAAACCTATCAGAGCTCTTGCAGCATGAACTGACATATTGTCCACCCAATCAAAGGATTGGAGAATGTATCTAGTACTGAAAGCATAAGCAATAGCTAGCTAACACTGCAGTGCATCAAAGGTGGTGAGTAATTGACTCAAAGAGAGAGAAAGACAATAGTTGAACGGTTTTGAACAAATTAATTTCTTCCAAAATTAGGGAGAAGCAAGAGAGAGAGAAAGATCGAGAGAGATATTTCGTAGTCATTTTTTTTCTCACTTACTGAGCTAGCATCAAATGCAGCTAGCTAGTTTAGCCTACTCAATACCATGTTAGCTAGCTGGCTATGGCTATCCAACACTGGAACTCTTCGAGGGCAAGGTAAGCTTTTGGTTTGATTAATTTATTGCCACCGGGGCCCACCGTTGTAACTGCTAAACTGCTTGCTGCTGACTGTACACTGTACTGCATGATTGTAGTGGGTTAACTAACGCGTTAGTTCTAGTAGCTATGTTGACTGTGATGTGACAATTATGTAGACTGTGTCTAGCGGTTAGCGGTGATAATATGAAGGTGTGACTTGAAAAGGTTTTTTAGCCTGGTCACAGACAGCTGATATGTTGTGCACTGATGTCCACAAGAGAAGACAAAATGTGAGAAGTGGAGAGCACGTAGATAGATGCGAGAATGAATTATATATACAATGAGCTTTTTGTATGTGGCTGCTATGAAAGTGAACTGTGTTTGCATGTGGCCAGGTGTGTATTCATTCCACCGATTCTGTTGAAAAACATTTATTAAATGGAAGCAAACGAAATGGGGATAAACATACCTGAATTTGTCCAATAGAAACTCTTGTTTGCAACTGTTGGACTAAATATAACACCCTAGATCAGCTAGATACAGGCAAGAGTGTGCAAGTCGGTATTGAATGAGTCACTGTCTGTCACTTTGGGTGTGTTCATAAAGTCACTCTGGAGTGCCAGACTGCGCTCAGAGTGCTCTTTGGGCATTTGTACACACACACACACACACGCACGCACGCACGCACGCACGCACGCACGCACGCACGCACGCACACACACACACACACACACACACACACACACACACACACACACACACACACACACACACACACACACACACACACACACACACACACACACACACACACACACACACACACACACACACACACACACACACACACACACACACACACACACACACACACACACAGAGAGAGAGGGATGGCTGCTCTCTCCGTCACAGCAGCTCCATTTTGTATCCCTCCACAGTTCAAACACAACACAGCAGGTCTATATTTAACACCTGTTTTTTCTGAATATGCTTAAAGGTCCAATACAGCTAGTTGTATCTCAATATCAAATCATTTCTGGGTAACAATTAAGTACCTTACTGTAAAATGGTCAAAACAAACAAAAATAGCTTCTTAGCAAAGAGCAATTTCCCAAGCAATAATTTTGCTAGGACTGTCTGGGAGTGGTCAGTGGTATAAAGTACTTAAGTAAAAATACTATAAGGTACTACTTAAGTATTTTTTTGGGGTGTCTGTACTTTACTATTTATATTTTTGTCTTTTACTTTACTACATTCCTAAAGAAAATAATGTACTTTTTACATCCAAAAGAATTAGTTACATTTTGAATACTTAGCAGGACAACAAAATTCCTGCTGCCTCTGATCTGGCAGACTCACTAAACACACATGCTTTGTTTGTAAATTATGTTTTAGTGTTGAAGTGTGCCCCTGGCTATCCGTAAAAGTATAGTCTGGTTTGCTTACAGTTTTTTTTTACAATCGCTAAGACGCATTTCTCAATACTTGGGTCACTTTTTCAAAACTCTTCACACAGTTCACCTAACCAACTTTCAGCTTGGCACAGCAGTTAATTTCACATCCAAAATGTACTAAAACTACCCAAACACTTCATACATGTCTCAAATCAACGTACGTACTATGGTGCGAAAAGATCAAATCAGAACAACAGCAAAGGACCTTGTAAAGATGCTGAAGGAAACAGGTACAAAAGTGTCTATATCCACAGTAAAACAAGTCCTATATCGACATAACCTGAAAGGCCGCTCAGCAAGGAAGAAGCCACTGCTCCAAAACCGCCATAACATAGCCAGACTACGGTTTGCAACTGCACATGGGTCCAAAGACCGTACTTTTTGGAGAAATGTTCTCTGGTCTGAGGAAACAAAAATAGAACTGTTTGGCCATAATGACCATCGTTATGTTTGGAGGAAAAAGGGGGAGGCTTGCAAGCCGAAGAACACCATCCCAACCGTGAAGCACGGGGTGGCAGCATCATGTTGTTGGGGTGCTTTGCCTCAGTAGGGACTGGTGCACTTCACAAAATAGATGGAATCATGAGGCAGGACAATTATGTGGATATGTTGAAGCAACATCTCAAGACATCAGTCAGCTAAAGCTTGGTCGCAAAATGGGTCTTGCAAATGGAAAATG
This sequence comes from Oncorhynchus mykiss, assembly GCF_013265735.2. Lineage (NCBI taxonomy): Eukaryota > Metazoa > Chordata > Actinopteri > Salmoniformes > Salmonidae > Oncorhynchus > Oncorhynchus mykiss. The sequence continues at coordinate 18,140,833 of NC_048565.1, read as the reverse complement.
AACCAAGCATACTTCTAAAGTTGTGGCAAATGGCTTAAGGACAACAAAGTCAAGGTATTGGAGTGGCCATCACAAAGCTCTGACCTCAATCCTATAGAAAATGTGTGAACTGAAACAGCGTGTGCGAGCAAGGAGGCCTACAAACCTGACTCAGTTACACCAGCTCTGTCAGGAGGAATGGGCCAAAATTCACCCAACTTAGTTGGGGAAGCTTGTGGAAGGCTACCCAAAACGTTTGACCCAAGTTAATTAAACTATTTAAAGGCAATGCTACCAAATATTAATTGAGTGTATGTAAACTTCTGACCCACTGGGAATGTGATGAAAGAAATAAAAGCTGAAATAAATAATTCTCTCTACTATTATTCTGACATTTCACATTCTTAAAATAAAGTGGTGATCCTAACTGACCTAAAACAGGACATTTTTACTAGGATTAAATGTCAGGAATTGTGAAAACTGAGTTTAAATGTATTTAGTTGAGGTGTATGTAAACGTCCGACTTCAACTGTATAAAACACAGGAACATAATGTTTTTGCCCGCACTGGGCCTTTACTGTTTGGTAGCATGCTCAGTTAGGACTGTGTTACCCAGAGGGTATATACTCGCTGATTCTTATTTCAACAGTACAGTAAAGTGCATTGACGGACACAGTCAGCGCTGAAGACTGTCTCTCAAAATCTTTTCAATGACGGGACATCTTTATTTGGAATTCATGCATCCTCGACAGTGTAATGGCATCCCTCATGCTCGGTGCAGGGTGCACCACGTCCACCTTAACCTTGTTACAGCCTGGTTACAACACTTGGTCAAACATCAACCATCTCGGCAGACCTGAGCTGTGCTCCCGGCCGAGTGGAATTCTAATTCTAGCTTGTTGCTGTTGTTTTTCACCAGGTTAATGCATATGAAGTCCCAGCTCACCATTTTTATCTCTCTTCTTCATTCTCTCTCTTTTACCCTTTACTCTCTTTTCCTCTTTCTCTGGCTCCCACGCAGGCACTCCACATAAAGCCCTTATGGGGAAGAGAGAACTAGAGGGATGGGACAGAGTAAGGAGAAGGAGGAGTATGGTATACAGGCCCTGGGTGAGTGTAGAAGAATACTACTGAGGTATTTCAAAATGCTGGTTTTGAAATACTGAGAAAGTCTGTGGATTAAGGTTAGGAAGCCCTAGCCGGAGCCAGCTTGAGTTTGTCTACTTGTTCTATTTCTGGACTGGTGAAGTAGGGCCGACCCAACTAGCTGGTGTTAGCAGTTTGAGACCTTTATTATGGTAATATAATGGGTGGGACATTTATTGTGAAGCGGTATTCTGGCTCTTGGGAGAAGAGCAAAGGTTAATGGATAATGCTTGAGTCTTGAGTTGAGAGTGGAAGAAGGAGCCACACTTTATTATTTTTTTCCCCTTTTAAGTTGTGTAGCACTCTGATAATAAACATTGAGTCTAACAGTGAAGTCGCAGCTTTCCTGGTTTACATTATTATCATCAGCCTCACAGTAGTAAGCATGCCAAGCTCACAGATTCAGTGTTGTGCTGCACTGTGCACCCCTAAACTGCCAAAGTCCATTTGATATCAGTCATAAAGACATGTTGTCTTTTGTTTTTAGCACCAGAACTACTCAGATAGAATTTCATGACATTTGTATTACCTTGCTTTACTTATTTCCTGATTTGAACCAGATTTAACGTAACTCTATAGTGTCATATACAGTACATAGAGTATTCGAACTGGGAATATACCATTCAGATGACTTGCTGTCAATAGATATGAACCAAGGCCTCTTACCTGCTCTCTTTTCTCCTATCTCTCCTGTTTTTATATCTCCCTTTCACACATCTCATGTATGTATCTGAATGAACAGACTTCTGTGCCAATATCAAGTGGACCTACAGTATCTAGGTGGGTGTTCTCACTGTAGCCTAGCATTCTAAGAATCTGCATGCAGGTACTCTGAGACATTGCCATAGTGATGAGCCATGGTGATAACATTAGCAGAGCGTGGGAGAGCTGAGCCGCCAGGAGCGAGTGTTGTTTACCTGACCAGAGGGCAAGACAGGGAGTTGTCAACAACAGTATATGGTTTTGCCTCTCTCTCTCTCTCTCTCTCTCTTTCCCTCCACAGGTATTGCAGGGAAGTCAAGGACAATGAAGAGGCAGATATCAGAGGCATTCCTAGCATGCTGACTTCATGAGGTCTGCTGTAGCTACAGGTTAGTCAGTGCTGCAGCATGTTACGTGGACCGATGACAGACGGGAGGGGAGAGCCAGGGACTCAAAGGATTCAACCTTCAACCCTTCAACCCCAGCCAGACACTCACCCTGGCCAGGCACCAGAGAATCTCAATCTCTATCTCTGTCTCTCTCTTCTCTTTATCTATTTTACTCAGGGCCTCTCTGCCCACAAAAATAGTTTATAACAGCAGTCTCAATTAATCTTTGGCTGTTGTTTCCCCCCTAACACATTTGAACATGACCCATTTATTCAGAAGTGTGAGTAAAGCTGGAGTGAGGACATTGTTTGACACTATTCTGATTCAATTTCAGAATGCCACCACCTGTCTCTACATTTCTCAAGAGTGAAGTGTAATATTGTAAACATTTCCCACGGGGAGAGGCTATACGCACAAGCCTGGTGCCCAATATTGATTCCGTATGTCGCACAGCGAGAGTTGCGTGGGTACGAATGGATTAGGTTCAGTCAGTGGTCCTGATGAGCCCTCCCCAGCTATATAGTTTATGCTTGTGGCTGGAAACTTCAACGAGAATTTGAAACTTGTCTGCCGAAGTTGGGACTTGAGAGTGTAAAGAATTATTCAGTAATTGTGTGAAAATTACTACATTAAGTGTGCTTTAGCTGTCACCCTGATTTGATATTAGCTACACTATCTAGCTTTTTGCAGGATAGCAGTGCTTGACAACTTGGCATGTGGGAGCGAAGGACACACTGTGCCCCGCGTTGTTGTGTGCTTGACAACTTGGCATGTGGGAGCGAAGGACACACTGTGCCCCGCGTTGTTGTGTGCTTGGCAACTTGGCATGTGGGAGCGAAGGACACACTGTGCCCCGCGTTGTTGTGTGCTTGGCAACTTGGCATGTGGGAGCGAAGGACACACTGTGCCCCGCGTTGTTGTGTGCTTGGCAACTTGGCATGTGGGAGCGAAGGACACACTGTGCCCCGCATTGTTGTGTGCTTGGCAACTTGGCATGTGGGAGCGAAGGACACACTGTGCCCCGCGTTGTTGTGTGCTTGGCAACTTGGCATGTGGGAGCGAAGGACACACTGTGCCCCGCGTTGTTGTGTGCTTGTAGTGCAAATTTTCCCCATTGAGCAGTAGACTGTATCACGGTGACATCTTGATGGTTACTACCAATATTACAAGTTATTTCTTGTGTAGGCTGCAATCCTATTTTAAATATAATCAAGTGGGATGGAACAAATTGGGGCGTAAGCTACTGCCAGGGACATGTGATAACAGCTGCTTGGTGAAGCAACTCCTGCCAAGTGGGAAGCAACAGTGGCAAGCACCTCGATACAACATCATTGCACTGGTAATTCACACCTGCTTGTCGTTACATTAGATAATTGGTATTTCACGGTGACATCTAGATGGTGACCAATACTACAAGTTATTTCTCCCTCACCCATTGAAAAAAACATCACTTTCTTTTAAAAGTTTTAATTAAAGCCATGCTGCTGTTGTTGCCAGCTAGCCAGGATAAATTAGCTAACTGGGAAGGGCTCATCAGGATGACTGTCTGAACTGACTTAACCTAATCCGTTCGTCTCCTCTGGTCTCTCAGCTGCACGGCTTACTGTACGTCATCAATTTGGGCACCAGGCATTACTGTATAGCCTCTCCATTTCCCACGCCTATCAGGCGTCACTCTGTGTGTGATAGTATGTTCGGGTTATTGAGAGTATTCTGTTGAGACATGTTGATGTCTGTCTTGATAACATGTTCCACCTGTAATTCAGCATTGCAATAATGCAATATGCAATACTCATTTGCATGGGAACACCTTGTTAATCTCAGCAGGAGGGCATGGAAACACCCAGTTGCACGCATGCACATTCACACACACACACACACACACACACACACACACACACACACACACACACACACACACACACACACACACACACACACACACACACACACACACACACACACACACACACACACACACACACAGCGTGCAAGGGAAAACCGGTTTCTTGGAAGGCCTCCAGCAGCCTGCATCTCCACTGTTGAGGAAAAGTGTATGTCAGTGTTTCTCCACCTGATGGATAGGGCTGCATGCTCAGATGACAGGCTCAGCATGCTCACTACAGATGTAGGATCTCAACTGAATCACCCTGTTGCAGAACTTTCCTGCAACGCAGGACATTTAAAACTTGTAGTGCATTTAATTTTGAAAGGCTTCTGAAGTTTGTCATTTGCACCTTGAAATTTCAGACTTGATGAAAAATGTATGAACCCATACAAAAATGTCAGTTAATTATGATCCACATGATAATTAAAAATGTATTTTTCTACAGGATAATTTATCTGCTGTAGCTGTCTGAAATTAAAATCCGACATCTATCTATCTGTATGCAGCAGTTGTGAAAAAAGTTTGAACGGAAATGGCGCCACACCAAACTGTAAGTCTTCCGACTAGCTTGGAAAGACAGTATCGTGCAGTATCGAAGAGCCCTCACTGCTGCTCGATCATCCTATTTTTCCAACTTAATTGAGGAAAATAAGAACAATCCTAAATAAATTTTTGATACTGTCGAAAAGCTAACTAAAAAGCAGCATTCCCCAAGTGAGGATGGCTTTCACTTCAGCAGTAATAAATTCATGAACTTCTTTGAGGAAAAGCTCATGATCATTAGAAAGTAAATGACGGACTCCTCTTTAAATCTGAGTATTCCTCCAAAGCTCAGTTGTCCTGAGTCTGCACAACTCTGCCAGGACCTAGGATCAAGAGAGACACTCAAGTGTTTTAGTAATATATCTCTTGACACAATGATGAAAATAATCATGGCCTCTAAACCTTCAAGCTGCATACTGGACCCTATTCCAACTAAACTACTGAAAGAGCTGCTTGCTGTGCTTGGCCCTCCTATGTTGAACATAATAAACGGCTCTCTATCCACCGGATGTGTACCAAACTCACTAAAAGTGGCAGTAATATAGCCTCTCTTGAAAAAGCCAAACCTTGACCCAGAAAACATTTTAAAAACTATCGGCCTATATCGAATCTTCCATTCCCCTCAAAAAAAATTGAAAAAGCTGTTGCGCAGCAACTCACTGCCTTCCTGAATACAAACAATGTATACGAAATGCTTCAGTCTGGTTTTAGACCCCATCATAGCACTGAGACTGCACTTGTGAAGGTGGTAAATGACCTTTTAATGGCATCAGACCGAGGCTCTGCATCTGTCCTCGTGCTCCTAGACCTTAGTACTGCTTTTGATACCATCGATCACCACATTCTTTTGGAGAGATTGGAAACCCAAATTGGTCTACACGGACAAGTTCTGGCCTGGTTTAAATCTTATCTGTCGGAAAGATATCAGTTTGTCTCTGTGAATGTTTTGTCCTCTGACAAATCAACTGTAAATTTCGTTGTTCCTCAAGGTTCCGTTTTAGGACCACTATTGTTTTCACTATATATTTTACCTCTTGGGGATATCATTCGAAAACATTTCACTTTCACTGCTATTGTCACGGCTGTTCAATGAAGTGGACCAAGTTGCAGAGTGGTGAGCATACATTTTCTTTTATTATAAAAAATTACGCCAACAAAACAATAAACACTACAAACACATAAACGAAAGTCAACTTCCCACAAAGACAGGTGGAAAAAGTATGGTTCTCAATTAGAGACAACGATAGACAGCTGTCCCTGATTGAGAACCCTACCCGGCCAAAACATAGAAATACAAATAATAGAGAATAGAATACCCACCCCAACTCATACCCTGATCAAACCAAAATAGAGACATAAACAGGATCTCTAAGGTCAGGGCGTGACAGCTATGCGGATGACACACAGCTGTGCATTTCAATGAAACATGGTGAAGCCCCAAAATTGCCCTCGCTAGAAGCCTGTGTTTCAGACATAAGGAAGTGGATGGCTGCAAACTTTCTACTTTTAAACTTTGACAAAACAGAGGTGCTTGTTCTAGGTCCCAAGAAACAAAGAGATATTCTGTTGAATCTGACAATTAATCTTGATGGTTGTACAGTTGTCTCAAATAAAACTGTGAAGTACCTCGGCGTTACTCTGGACCCTGATCTCTCTTTTGACAAACATATCAAGACTGTTTCAAGGACAGCTTTTTTTCCATCTACAGTACGTAACATTGCAAAAATCAGAAACTTTCTGTCCAAAAATTATGCAGAAAAATTAATCCATGCTTTTGTTACTTCTAGGTTAGACTACTGCAATGCTCTACTTTCCGGCTACCTGGATAAAGCACTAAATAAACTTCAGTTAGTGCTAAAAACGGCTGCTAGAATCCTGACTAGAACCAAAAAATGTCATCATATTACTCCATTGCTAGCCTCCCTACACTGGCTTCCTGTTAAGGCAAGGGCTGATTTCAAGGTTTTACTGCTAACCTACAAAGCATTACATGGGCTTGCTCCTACCTATCTTTCCGATTTGGTCCTGCATTACATACCTTCACTCACAAGACGCAGCCCTCCTAATTGTCCTTAGAATTTCTAAGCAAACAGCTGGAGGCAGGGCTTTCTCCTGTAGAGCTAAATTTTTATGGAATGGTCTGCCTACCCATGTGAGAGACGCAGACTCTGCCTCAACCTTTAAGTCTTTACTGAAGACTCATCTCTTCAGTGGGTCATATGATTGAGAGTAGTCTGGCCCAGGAGTGTGAAGGTGAACGGAAAGGCTCTGGAGCAACGAACCGCCCTTGCTGTCTCTGCCTGGCCGGTTCCCCTCTCTCCACTGGGATTCTCTGCCTCTAACCCTATTACAGGGGCTGAGTCACTAGCTTACTGGTGCTCTTTCATGCTGTACCTAGGAGGGGACTGCGTCACTTGAGTGGGTTGAGTCACTGATGTGATCTTCCTGTCTGGGATGGTGCCCCCCCTTGGGTTGTGCCGTGGCAGAGATCTTTGTGGGCTATACTCGGCCTTGTCTCAGGATGGTAAGTTGGTGGTTGAAGATATCCCTCTAGTGGTGTGGGGGCTGTGCTTTGGCAAAGTGGGTGGGGTTATATCCTTCCTGTTTGGCCCTGTCCGGGGGTATCATCGGATGGGGCCACAGTGTCTCCTGACCCCTCCTGTCTCAGCCTCCAGTATTTATGCTGCAGTAGTTTATGTGTCGGGGGGCTAGGGTCAGTTTGTTATATCTGGAGTACTTCCCCTGTCTTATCTGGTGTCCTGTGTGCATTTAAGTATGCTCTCTCTAATTCTATCTTTCTTTCTTTCTTTCTCTCTCTCGGAGGACCTGAGCCCTAGGACCATGCCTCAGGACTACCTGGCATGATGACTCCTTGCTGTTCCCAGTCCACCTGGCCGTGCTGCTGCTCCAGTTTCAATTGTTCTGCCTGCGGCTATGGAACACTGACCTGTTCATCTGACGTGCTACCTGTCCCAGTCCTGCTGTTTTCAACTCTCTAGAGACAGAAGGAGCGGTAGAGATACACTTAATGATCGGCTATGAAAAGCCAACTGACATTTACTCCTGAGGTGCTGACTTGCTGCACCCTTGATGACTACTGTGATTATTATTATTTGACCATGCTGGTCATTTATGAACATTTGAACATCTTGGTCATGTTCTGTTATAATCTCCACCCGGCACAGCCAGAAGAGGACTGACCACCCCTCATATCCTGGTTCCTTTCTAGGTTTCTTCCTAGGTTTTGGCCTTTCTAGGGAGTTTTTCCACCTGTATTGTGCTTCTACACCTGTATTGCTTGCTGTTTGGGGTTTTAGGCTGGGTTTCTGTACAGCACTTTGAGATATCAGCTGATGTAAGAAGGGCTATACAAATACATTTGATTTGATTTGATATGGTGGTAGGTGCCATGGGCACCGGTTTGAATGTGTCAAGAACTGCAACACTGCTGGGTTTTTCCACGCTCAACAGTTTCCTGTGTGTATCAAGAATGGTCCACCACCCAAAGGACATCCAGCTAATTTGACACAACTGTGGGAAGCATTGGAGTCAACATGGGCCAGCATCCCTGTGGAACATTTGACAACATTTGGCTGATTTCTGAGGGCAAAAGGGGGTGCATCTCAATATTAGGAAGGTGTTCCTAATGTTTTGTACACTCAGTGTATAGTTATATATAAAAAGTAATAGTAAATGCTGAAATATATTTAAGTATCAAAAGTAAAAGTAGGTGCTATAAATAATTGTTTAATCCTTATATTAAGCAACCCACATGGCTAGATGGATAGCTAAGGGCACACTCCAACACTACAAATTAAGCATTTGTGTTTTGTGAGTCTGCCAGAAAAAAAAGGCAGTAGCGATGAATACATGTTATCTTGATAAGTGTGTGAATTAGAGCATTTTCCTGTCCTCCGAAGCATTCGAAATGTAACAAGTAATTTTGGGTGTCAAGGAAAATGTATGGGAGTAAAAAATCTATATTTTATTTAGGAATGTAGCTGAGTAAAAGTATGTTTTCAAAAAACACAGTATAAATAGTAAAGTATAGATACTTTTACTTTGTTACTTTATGCCACTGCTACGCAGACGCACTAACGCAGTAGACAAAACATGCTGATTAACAGTGCAGTGAGGCAAAACTGTCAATAGACTTTACAATTTGCAGAACTAAGAACAGATACAGCCCTTGGTTCACCCCAGACCTGACTGCCCTCGACCAGCACAAAAACATCCTGTGGCGGACTGCAATAGCATCGAATAGTCCCCGTGATATGCAACTGTTCAGGGAAGTCCGGAACCAATACACGCAGTCAGTCAGGAAAGCTAAGGCCAGCTTCTTCAGGCAGAAGTTTGCATCCTGTAGCTCCAACTCCAAAAAGTTCTGGGACACTGTGAAGTCAATGGAGAACAAGAGCACCTCCTCCCAGCTGCCCACTGCACTGAGGCTAGGTAACACGGTCACCACCGATAAATCCATGATTATCGAAAACTTCAATGAGCATTTCTCAACGGCTGGCCATGCCTTCCGCCTGGCTACTTCAACCTCGGCCTACAGCCCCGCCCCCCCCGCTGCTCCTCGCCCAAGCCTCTCCAGGTTCTCCTTTACCCAAATCCAGATAGCAGATGTTCTGAAAGAGCTGCAAAACCTGGACCCGTACAAATCAGCTGGGCTTGACAATCTGGACCCTCTATTTCTGAAACTATCCGCCACCATTGTCGCAACCCCTATTACCAGCCTGTTCAACCTCTCTTTCATATCGTCTGAGATCCCCAAGGATTGGAAAGCTGCCGCAGTTATCCCCCTCTTCAAAGGGGGAGACACCCTGGACCCAAACTGTTACAGACCTATATCCATCCTGCCCTGCCTATCTAAGGTCTTCGAAAGCCAAGTCAACAAACAGGTCACTGACCATCTTGAATCCCACTGTACCTTCTCCGCTGTGCAATCTGGTTTCCGAGCCGGTCACGGGTGCACCTCAGCCACACTCAAGGTACTAAACGATATCATAACCGCCATTGATAAAAGACAGTACTGTGCAGCCGTCTTCATCGACCTTGCCAAGGCTTTCGACTCTGTCAATCACCATATTCTTATCGGCAGACTCAGTAGCCTCGGTTTTTCGGATGACTGCCTTGCCTGGTTCACCAATTACTTTGCAGACAGAGTTCAGTGTGTCAAATCGGAGGGCATGCTGTCCGGTCCTCTGGCAGTCTCTATGGGGGTGCCACAGGGTTCAATTCTCGGGCCGACTCTTTTCTCTGTATACATCAATGATGTTGCTCTTGCTGCGGGCGATTCCCTGATCCACCTCTACGCAGACGACACCATTTTATATACTTTCGGCCCGTCATTGGACACTGTGCTATCTAACCTCCAAACAAGCTTCAATGCCATACAACACTCCTTCCGTGGCCTCCGACTGCTCTTAAACGCTAGTAAAACCAAATGCATGCTTTTCAACCGATCGCTGCCTGCACCCGCATCCCCGCCTAGCATCACCACCCTGGATGGTTCCGACCTAGAATATGTGGACATCTATAAGTACCTAGGTGTCTGGCTAGACTGCAAACTCTCCTTCCAGACTCATATCAAACATCTCCAATCGAAAATCAAATCAAGAGTCGGCTTTCTATTCCACAACAAAGCCTCCTTCACTCACGCCGCCAAGCTTACCCTAGTAAAACTGACTATCCTACCGATCCTCGACTTCGGCGATGTCATCTACAAAATGGCTTCCAACACTCTACTCAGCAAACTGGATGCAGTCTATCACAGTGCCATCCGTTTTGTCACTAAAGCACCTTATACCACCCACCACTGCGACTTGTATGCTCTAGTCGGCTGGCCCTCGCTACATATTCGTCGCCAGACCCACTGGCTCCAGGTCATCTACAAGTCCATGCTAGGTAAAGCTCCGCCTTATCTCAGCTCACTGGTCACGATGGCAACACCCACCCGTAGCACGCGCTCCAGCAGGTGTATCTCACTGATCATCCCTAAAGCCAACACCTCATTTGGCCGCCTTTCGTTCCAGTACTCTGCTGCCTGTGACTGGAACGAATTGCAAAAATCGCTGAAGTTGGAGACTTTTATCTCCCTCACCAACTTCAAACATCAGCTATCTGAGCAGCTAACCGATCGCTGCAGCTGTACATAGTCTATTGGTAAATAGCCCACCCATTTTCACCTACCTCATCCCATACTGTTTTTATTTATTTATTTTTCTGCTCTTTTGCACACCAATATCTCTACCTGTACATGACCATCTGACCATTTATCACTCCAGTGTTAATCTGCAAAATTGTAATTATTCGCCTACCTCATGCCTTTTGCACACATTGTATATAGACCCCCCCTTTGTTTTCTACTGTGTTATTGACTTGTTAATTGTTTACTCCATGTGTAACTCTGTGTTGTCTGCTCATACTGCTATGCTTTATCTTGGCCAGGTCGCAGTTGCAAATGAGAACTTGTTCTCAACTAGCCTACCTGGTTAAATAAAGGTGAAATAAAAAAAATAAATAAATAAAAATAAAAATTTACAAACATTTCAAAACATTAACATGTAGTATGTGTGTGCATCTATCAGTTACACATACATGTCAGTACATACACACAACAAGTAGGTCACATGTGGGAGAGGTGTTGTGCGTTGAGGTGTTACGTTATTTGTTTTGTGAAACCAGGTTTGCCGGTCACTTGCATTATATAAGATGGAAGGGAGTTCCATGCACTCATGGATCTGTATTATACAGTATGTTTCCTTGAATTTGTTTTGGACCTGGGAACTGTGAAAAGACCCCTGGTGGCATGTCTGGTGGGGTAAGTGTGTGTGTCAGTCTTGTGTGTAAGTTGACTATGCAAACAATTTGGAATTTACAACACATGAATGTTTCTTATAAAAACAAGAAGAGAAGCAGTCAGTCTTTCCTCACATCATAGCCAAGAAAGATTGACATACATAGTCTTAATGTTGATTACAATGAAGAGCAAGACATGCTACTCTGTTCTGGGCCAGCTGCAGCTTAACTAGGTCTTTCTTTGCAGCACTTGACCATATGACTGGACAATAATCAAGATAAGATAAAACTAAAGCCTGCAGGACTTGCTTTGTGGAGTGTGGTGTCAAAAAAGCAGATCCTCTAAAGCTCTGCCAAGTTGGATTGGGAGCGTCGTTTCACAGCTATTTTCAGGTCTCTTCATTGATGTTCGATTGGGTTCAAGTGGCTGGGCCACTCAAGGACATTCAGAGACTTGTTCCAAAGCCACTCCTGTGTTGTCTTGGCTGTGTGCTTAGGGTCGTTGTCCGTTTGGAAGGTGAACCTTCACCCCAGTGTGAGGTCTTAAGCGCTCTGGAGCAGGTTTTCATCAATGATCTCTCTGTACTTTGCTCTGTTCATCTTTCCCTCGATCCTGACAAATCTTCAGTCCCTGCCACTGAATAAACATCCCCACAGCATGATGCTGCCACCACCATGCTGCATCGTAGGGATGGCACCATGTTTCCTCCAGATGTGACACTTGGCATTCAGGCCAAAGAGGCCAAATCTTGGTTTCATCAGACAAGATAATCTTGTTTCTCATGGTCTGAGAGTCCTTTATGTTCCTTTTGGCAAACTTCAAGTGGGCTGTCATGTGCCTTATACTAAGGATTGGCTTCCGCCTGGCCACTCTACCATAAAGGCCTGATTGGTGGAGTGCTGCAGGATGGGTGTCCTTCTGGAAGGTGTTCCACAGAGGAACTCTGGACCTCTGTCAGAGTGACCTTTGGGTTTTTGGTCACCTCCATGACCATTGGGTTCTTGGTCACCTCCATGACCATTGGGTTCTTGGTCACCTCCATGACCATTGGGTTCTTGGTCACCTCCATGACCAAGGCCCTTCTCCACCGATTGCTCAGTTTGGCCAGAAGGCCAGCTCTAGGAAGAGTCTTGGTGGTTCCAAACGTCTTATATTTAAGAATGACGAAGGCCACCGTGTTCTTGGGGACCTTCAATGCTGCAGAAATGTTTTGGTACCCTTCCCCAGATCTGTGCGTTGACACAATCCTGTCTCGGAGCTCTACGGACAATTCCTTCGACCTCATGGCTTGGTTTTTGCTCTGACATGCACTGTCAACTGAGGGACCTTATATAGACACGTGTGTGCCTTTCCAAATCATGTCCAATCAATGGAATTTACCACAGGTGGACTCCAAAAATCTCAAGGATGATCAATTGCAACAGGATGCACCTGAGCTCAGTTTCGAGTCTCAGTTTCGAATACTTATATAAATAAGGTATTTCTGTTGTTGTTTTTTATACCTTTGCAAACATAAAAAAAACTGTTTTCACTTTGTCATGGGGTATTATGTGTAGATTGATGAGTAAAAACAATAATTTAATCAATTTTAGAATAAGGCTGTAACATAACAAAATGTGGAAAAAGGGAAGGGGTCTGAATACTTTCTGAATGTCTTCCAGACTCTTGAAATACTTTGCAAATGCAACTTATTTCTATGTGAAAACTGTAATGGTCTGTTTGTTCATTTTCCGTAGACACTCTTATCCAGAGCAACTTACAGTAGTGAGTGCATACATTGTCATACTGTTCCCCCATGGGAATCAAACCCACAACCAAGAATTTCAAGTGCCAACTGAGCAACATCATCACGTCATCACAAACCACTTGATGTCTCAATGTACTCAATTACAGTATTGGTCATTGTTTTTCTTCATGGTGATGGAAAGTCTACAGGTACAAACCTAGATGACCATATGTACAATACAGTAATGTACATTTACATTAAGTGGTTTGTAAGGATGGTAAATGAATACTTAAATATTTAATTTGATATGGATGTTTTGTGTCTTTGCACCTCATTTTCACCGTTTAATGTCAATGTTTGAGGACAGGGTTTTGTTCTTTCTTTTTAATTGTTTATATATATATTTTGCTTTTTCAGGGGGTGCTGCAGCACCCTCAGCACACCTACTTCCCGCGGCTATGGGAACTTCTTTTTGTTGTTGTTGATGTGCATGCGTGTGTGTGTGTGTGTGTGTGTGTGTGTGTGTGTGTGTGTGTGTGTGTGTGTGTGTGTGTGTGTGTGTGTGTGTGTGTGTGTGTGTGTGTGTGCATTAATGTAGTGTTAAAGAAAATTGTTGGGTTAACTGAGATCGCGTAAATCGCAAAAAGCTGCGTAAACTATGTTTACATGTGTTTACCCTCCACGGCTATGAATATGTGTGTCTACAAGCACCTGCATTCTATGTCCTCCATTCCCAGTGTATCACTGCAGCCCTGCAGCAAAGTAGACAGAAGACGGCAGTACAACCATGTGTCAATACTGCACTGTGGACTGACTGTACACCATGCAAGATGCATAACTTATTTTTTTGTGTGAGCAATTGTTTGTCCTAGAATATATTGTGTTGGGAGGTACTTGAGACATCACATTAATTAAGACTCGAGACAGCATGAAGTGGTAAGAGATTACAGTAAATAGTACACCAATAGATAGTATTGGTAGTGTACTATGGTCTTGTTGTGTCCAGAGGATATTGGCCTCAGTCCTAAGAGTCTCTAAGAGGCTTTGAGTGGGTACCGACCAGGCGACCATCTGTCTCAATGTTCTGGACAGGGTCCTTCTGTGTATCTGGGAGATTAGCCCCCGTAGAACCAAACCAATACCTATTGCATTTTACTTTACTCTGTTCTACTCTGTTCTAGTAAATGCTCGTCCCTATATTTGCTGATGCACAATCAAGCAAGACATGTATTCACTCTCATGGCACTTCTTGTTATTCATGGTGGCTGTTTACATAACTGCTTAGAGTATATCCCCAGCCGCGCCCTCAGAGCATGCGCAGACCAGCTGGCTGGTGTGTTTACGGACATATTCAATCAATCCCTATCCCAGTCTGTTGTTCCCACATGCTTCAAGAGGGCCACCATTGTTCCTGTTCCCAAGAAAGCTAAGGTAACTGAGCTAAACGACTACCGCCCCGTAGGACTCACTTCCATCATCATGAAGTGCTTTGAGAGACTAGTCAAGGACCATATCACCTCCACCCTCCCTGACACCCTAGGCCCACTCTAATTTGCTTACCGCCCAAATAGGTCCGATGATGCAATCTCAACCACACTGCACACTGCCCTAACCCATCTGGACAAGAGGAATACCTATGTGAGAATGCTGTTCATCTGCATTTAACACCATAGTGCCCTCCAAGCTGGTCATCAAGCTCGAGACCCTGGGTCTCGACCCCGCCCTGTGCAACTGGGTACTGGACTTCCTGACGGGCCGCCCCCAGGTGGTGAGGGTAGGCAACAACATCTCCACCCCGCTGATCCTCAACACTGGGGCCCCACAAGAGTGCGTTCTGAGCCCTCTCCTGTACTCCCTGTCCACCCACGACTGCGTGGCCACGCACGCCTCCAACTCAATCATCAAGTTTGTGGACGACACAACAGTGGTAGCCTTGATTACCAACAACGACGAGACGGCCTACAGGGAGGAGGTGAGGGCCCTCGGAGTGTGGTGTCAGGAAAATAACCTCACACTCAACGTCAACAAAACAAAGGAGATGATCGTGGACTTCAGGAAACAGCAGAGGGAGTAGTGGAGTGGAGAGGGTAGTAAGTTTTAAGTTCCTCGGCGTACACATCACAGATAAACTGAATTGGTCCACCCACACAGACAGCATCGTGAAGAAGGCGCAGCAGCGCCTCTTCAACCTCAGGAGGCTGAAGAAATTCGGCTTGTCACTAAAAGCACTCACAAACTTCTACAGATGCACAATCGAGAGCATCCTGGCGGGCTGTATCACCGCCTGGTACGGCAACTGCTCCGCCCACAACCGTAAGGCTCTCCAGAGGGTAGTGAGGTCTGCACAACGCATCACCGGGGGCAAACTACCTGCCCTCCAGGACACCTACACCACCCGATGTCACAGGAAGGCCATAAAGATCATCAAGGACAACAACCACCCGAGCCACTGCCTGTTCACCCCGCTATCATCCAGAAGGCGAGGTCAGTACAGGTGCATCAAAGCTGGGACCGAGAGACTGAAAAACAGCCTCTATCTCAAGGCCATCAGACTGTTAAACAGCCACCACTAACATTGAGTGGCTGCTGCCAACACACTGACTCAACTCCAGCCACTTTAATAATGGGAATTGATGGGAAATGATGTAAAATATATCACTAGCCACTTTAAACAATGCTACCTAATATAATGTTTACATACCCTACATTATTCATCTCATATGTATACGTATATACTGTACTCTATATCATCTACTGCATCTTTATGTAATACATGTATCACTAGCCACTTTAACTATGCCACTTTGTTTACATACTCATCTCATATGTATATACTGTACTCAATACCATCTACTGTATCTTGCCTATGCCGCTCTGTACCATCACTCATTCATATATCTTTATGTACATATTCTTTATCCCCTTACACTTGTGTCTATACGGTAGTAGTTTTGGAATTGTTAGCTAGATTACTTGTTAGTTATTGCTGCATTGTCGGAACTAGAAGCACAAGCATTTCGCTACACTCGCATTAGCATCTGCTAACCATGTGTATGTGACAAATAAAATTTGATTTGATTTGATATATCTGTTGTGGAAATCATCCAATTGCACACAATTAAAAAACAATTATTTTTGCATTTCACCATTATTTATATAGGTAAGTCAATTAAGAACACGTTTTTATTTACAATGACGACCTGTCAAAACATCCACTAACTGCTGTATCATCATCTCCCATAATGCCCTAGGGTAGTAAGGAACCAGCTGAACCAGTTAGCCTAACCAGTGACCAGTCTGCATGTAGCCTTATGATTAACTGGGGTTTCTAAGGTTCATGGGTTCAAGTTTTATACACTACTTTAGTTCATAAGGCTATACTATACTTCTCCAACCTTGAGATTGATACATGTCATTGTAAACACAACAGACGTATAGAAGAGGCCTAGAAGACATCAGGTTTGCAGCTGTTTGCTTTTCAGGCTGAGGCTGCAGGCCACAGGATAAACATTGCTGGGATGTCTGTGGACCAAAGGCCCTTTTTTTTACATTCTTGTCTCAGACAATGCATGGAATGGTTCCTTAGGTCTGCCAGCAGCACACAGTCTATCTAGTACTGTGTTATATGTTCTCTTATGGCTGTTCAGTGGAATTCAATCAAAACTGCCCTGCATGCACTTTTTGCAATTCATAAACAATATTTTTAAATACTGTAAGGTAATTTGTGTGGTGTTTTCCGAGAAAACTCATTATGGTATGAATTTTCTGATGATATATTTAATCCACCTAGACAGTGAGATTCCTGTGAAGGACTGATATGGGGAAGCAGGTGAAAAACAACATCCTCTGATTTGAAGGGGTTATTGTATCCAATCATTCCCATTGAGGAATTGTGAGAACCATGTGAGAACCCATTGTGAGAAACACGTACGTCAGTGAAATAGCACAGATCGATGACACCACCCAGACAGTGCTCACCAGACAGCACGGTAGAACATAACCATGTGTCAATACTGCACTGTGGCCTGACTGTACACCATGTCCTCTTCTAGGCTGATCTAAATACAGTGTAGTCACACTGGCCTATCAAAAATATGACCTGTCTATTATAAGTTATTGCCCATGGAACACTCAGCTCTAGTTTCATATTATCTCATCAATAATGATAGTTCCTAGAATCCCATAGTTAGAAAACAGAATCCCATAGTTAGAAAACATAATTCCACAGTTACAAAACAGAATCCCATAGTTACAAAATAGAATCCCATAGTTACAAAATAGAATCCCATAGTTAGAAAACAGAATCCCATAGTTGCAAAACAGAATCCCATAGTTACAAAACAGAATCCCATAGCTAAGAACACTTGGGGCCAGTTTCCCAAACCCAGATTAAGCCTAGTCCTGGACTAAAATGCACTTTCAATGGAAATTCTCCATTGAGAATGATTTGTAGTCCAGGACTAGGCTTAATCTGGGTCCGCGGAACCTGCCCATACTGACAGGTATACCCAGACTGTACAGTCCATAAAGATATGGTGGCATGTTTTCATCATCACACAGAAACTGATGAGTGATGGACCTCACCTTTGTCACAAAGTGCACAACTGGGGCAAAGTGTAGAGGCTGGCACCAAACAAGATTCCCATATCTGTTCACAACAGTTGTGAGTTTATGATTTCCACTAATGTTAAATAAGAGGGCACTGTACTGTTTTGTTACATCATGCAGCCAGCCAAAATATAGACCTCTAAATAGAAACAAAGAAATCTACACTGAGTGTACAAAACATTAGGAACACATGCTCTTTCCATTACATAGACTGGCCAGGTGAATCCAGGTGAAAGCTATGATCCTTGCACATCCTCATCTGCACATCTATCACCCCAGTGTTAATTGCTAAATTGTAATGACTTCGCCACTATGGCCTATTTATTGCCTTACCTCCTTACTTCATTTGCACACACTGTATACAGATTTTCTATTGTGTTATTGACTGTACGTATGTTAATCCCATGTGTAACTCTGTGTTGTTGTTTTTGTCGTACTGCTTTTCTTTATCTTGGCCAGGTCGCAGTTGTAAATGAGAACTTGTTCTCAACTGGCCCACCTGGATAAAGGTCAAATATATATATTTTTTAAAATCCTTTATTGATGTCACTTGTTAAATCCACTTCAATCAGTGTAGATGAAGGGGAGGAGACAGGTTGAAAATATTTTTAAGCCTTAAAACAATTGAGACATGGATTGTGTATGTGTGCCATTCAGAGGATGAATGAGCAAGACAAAAGATTTAAGTGCCTTTGAACGGGGTATGATAGTAGGTGCCAGGCGCAACAGTTTGAGTGTGTCAAGAACTGCAACGCTGCTGGGTATTTTCATGCTCAACAGTTTCCCAGTGGTCCACCACCCAAAGGACTTCAAGCCAACTTGACACAACTGTGGGAAGCATTGGAGTCAACATGGGCTAGCATCCCTGTGGAACGCTTACGACACCTTGTAGAGTCCATGCCCTTACGAATTGAGTCTGTTCTGACGGCAAAGGGGGTTGCAACTCAATATTAAGAAGGTGCTAATGTTTTGTACACTCAGTGTAGATTTGGCTCAGCAGCAGACCTCCCAGTCAATCTCCCTCAGTGGTTAGTGTATTCTTTACACATCAACACTATATTCCTGTGTCAGCTTGAGACACCAGTCGCCACTAGTCCTCCAACCTGGTCTCAGAGCATTTCGTATTATTCTGTACATAAATGCTAGACACTCCGTTTAGAATACCGTTTCATATGGTATCAATTAATATTCTGGATGGCCTTCACCCATTTTGTATGATATGTTACGAATTTAAAATATATTATGCGGTACCAATTTTCAAAACGTACAATATGTTAGAAATATAACGCAAATGTCTAACAACCTAAAGGTTGCGAGATCGAATATCATCACGGACAACTTCTGAAATATTTACTACTTTTTATCTACTTTGGAACTACTTAGCATGTTAGCTAACCCTTCCCCTAACCTTAACCCTTTTAAATCAAATCAAAT
This sequence comes from Oncorhynchus mykiss, assembly GCF_013265735.2. Lineage (NCBI taxonomy): Eukaryota > Metazoa > Chordata > Actinopteri > Salmoniformes > Salmonidae > Oncorhynchus > Oncorhynchus mykiss. Next base: position 18,121,613 of record NC_048565.1, on the reverse strand, counting down.
CAAATCAAATGTTATTTGTCACATACACATGGTTAGCAGATGTTAATGCGAGTGTAGCGAAATGCTTGTGCTTCTAGTTCCGACAATGTAGTAATAACCAACAAGTAATCTAACTAACAATTCCAAAACCACTGTCTTATACACACAAGTGTAAGGGGAAAAAGAATATGTACATAAAGATATATGAATGAGTGATGGTACAGAGCGGCATAGGCAAGATGCAGTAGATGGTATCGAGTACAGTATATACATATGAGATGAGTATGTAAACAAAGTGGCATAGTTAAAGTGGCTAGTGATACATGTATTACATAAAGATGCAGTAGATGATATAGAGTACAGTATATACGTATACATAAGAGATGAATAATGTAGGGTATGTAAACATTATATTAGGTAGCATTGTTTAAAGTGGCTAGTGATATATTTTACATCATTTCCCATCAATTCCCATTATTAAAGTGTCTGGAGTTGAGTCAGTGTGTTGGCAGCAGCCACTCAATGTTAGTGGTGGCTGTTTAACAGTCTGATGGCCTTAGAAGCTGTATTAGAAGCTGTATTTCAGTCTCTCGGTCCCAGCTTTGATGCACCTGTACTGACCTCGCCTTCTGGATGATAGCGGGGTGAACAGGCAGTGGCTCAGGTGGTTGTTGTCCTTGATGATCTTTATGGCCTTCCTGTAACATCGGGTGGTGTAGGTGTCCTGGAGGGCAGGTAGTTTGCCCCCGGTGATGCGTTGTGCAGACCTCACTACCCTCTGGAGAGCCTTACGGTTGTGGGCGGAGCAGTTGCCGTACCAGGCGGTGATACAGCCCAACAGGATGCTCTCGATTGTGCATCTGTAGAAGTTTGTGAGTGCTTTTGGTGACAAGCCAAATTTCTTCAGCCTCCTGAGGTTGAAGAGGCGCTGCTGCGCCTTCTTCACGATGCTGTCTGTGTGGGTGGACCAATTCAGTTTGTCTGTGATGTGTATGCCGAGGAACTTAAAACTTGCTACCCTCTCCACTACTGTTCCATCGATGTGGATAGGGGGGTGTTCCCTCTGCTGTTTCCTGAAGTCCACAATCATCTCCTTAGTTTTGTTGACGTTGAGTGTGAGGTTATTTTCCTGACACCACACTCCGAGGGCCCTCACCTCCTCCCTGTAGGCCGTCTCGTCGTTGTTGGTAATCAAGCCTACCACTGTTGTGTCGTCCGCAAATTTGATGATTGAGTTGGAGGCGTGCGTGGCCACGCAGTCGTGGGTGAACAGGGAGTACAGGAGAGGGCTCAGAACGCACCCTTGTGGGGCCCCAGTGTTGAGGATCAGCGGGGTGGAGATGTTGTTGCCTACCCTAACCACCTGGGGGCGGCCCGTCAGGAAGTCCAGTACCCAGTTGCACAGGGCGGGGTCGAGACCCAGGGTCTCGAGCTTGATGACGAGCTTGGAGGGTACTATGGTGTTAAATGCCGAGCTGTAGTCGATGAACAGCATTCTCACATAGGTATTCCTCTTGTCCAGATGGGTTAGGGCAGTGTGCAGTGTGGTTGAGATTGCATCGTCTGTGGACCTATTTGGGCGGTAAGCAAATAGGAGTGGGTCTAGGGTGTCAGGTAGGGTGGAGTTGATATGGTCCTTGACTAGTCTCTCAAAGCACTTCATGATGACGGAAGTGAGTGCTACGGGGCGGTAGTCGTTTAGCTCAGTTACCTTAGCTTTCTTGGGAACAGGAACAATGGTGGCCCTCTTGAAGCATGTGGGAACAGCAGACTGGGATAGGGATTGATTGAATATGTCCGTAAACACACCAGCCAGCTGGTCTGCGCATGCTCTGAGGGCGCGGCTGGGGATGCCATCTGGCTCTGCAGCCTTGCGAGGGTTAACACGTTTAAATGTTTTTTACTCACCTCGGCTGCAGTGAAGGAGAGACCGCATGTTTTGGTTGCAGGCAGTGTCAGTGGCACTGTATTGTCCTCAAAGCGGGCAAAAAAGTTATTTAGTCTGCCTGGGAGCAAGACATCCTGGTCCGTGACGGGGCTGGTTTTCATTTTGTAATCAGTGATTGACTGTAGACCCTGCCACATACCTCTTGTGTCTGAGCCGTTGAATTAAGATTCTACTTTGTCTCTATACTGACGCTTAGCTTGTTTGATTGCCTTGCGGAGGGAATAGCTACACTGTTTGTATTAGGTCATATTTCCGGTCGCCTTGCCCTGATTAAAAGCAGTGGTTCTCGCTTTCAGTTTCACGCGAATGCTGCCATCAATCCACGGTTTCTGGTTTGGGAATGTTTTAATCGTTGCTATGGGAACAACATCTTCAACGCACGTTCTAATGAACTCGCACACCGAATCAGCGTATTCGTCAATGTTGTTGTCTGACGCAATACGAAACATATCCCAGTCCACGTGATGGAAGCAGTCTTGGAGTGTGGAATCAGATTGGTCGGACCAGCGTTGAACAGACCTCAGTGTGGTCTTTTAGCCTACTCCTAAAGTTAAACCTAACCTTAACTCTAACCCATAACCCCTAGCCTAGCTAACATTAGCCAACTGGGTAACATTAGCCACCTAGCTAGACTTCGTAACATATTATACATTTTGCAAATTGTACATTTTGCAAATTGTACATTTTGCAAATTTGTAACATATAATAGGAATTGTAATTCGTAACACATCATACGAAATGGGTGATGGATGTCCACAAATCAATACATACCATATGAAATGTAACATATCATACTAAGTGGACTGTTTCGGAATTATGTACAGAATAATACGGAATGCTCTGAGATGAGGTTGAGTCCTCATCAAACGATGAACTCAGTCCCTCTGGGAGAGCATAGCAGAGAGACTCTAGTCTTGTAACCCCTGCTTCTGTCTCCTGGTCATAAACACACTAAAGCTACTGGAGGAATTAATCTAGAGAGTGCATTAGCACATTTTCTAAGAATCTAAGAGATCATCTAGAGTTTCGGGAGAAGTACTGTAATACGATAAGAAGATACTGTACATATTGTAATATTCTCACTGAGTCCACTGTTTCCACATGAATGACAAGGTAGTATTTTAGGAAATTAACATAGCCGCCATGTCTTCCCACACAATCACAAAATGACCTCTTATATTTTCAATAATGATAAGTATCCTGTTCTGAAAATGGCCGTGGACAGATTTTGTTTCGATGGGATCTCCCCAGCCATACAGACAGGTAGTCTATCTGTCAGCCAGACGCGTGATTTCCCTACTTTCCTCCTGTTATTATTCCATTTCCTAACTGCTAACGGAAGGACGCAAATAACCATGGTGAAATGTATGACTCTCCTGGGGGGAACCTTTTGTGTCAGAAACTCTGAAAAACAAGAGCTACTGGCCGCAGAGTGGTGCTCTGGGGGCTCTAGTGTTTCACGGCTCATTACCAGGTGGCCATTATGGGGATAGGACAAGATATGCCTCTCCATGAGAACCTCCCTGTGTCTCAGACTAAAAAGTACTAGTGGAGGGGTCACATTGCCCAAACTACATCTGAGAGCAAAGTGACATATTCATAATGTAGAAGTTGTGTGAGCCTGGTACATTCTCAAGAGGCAATTGACTGAGCAGTGGTTCCCAACCAGTTAAGAATTTGTTCTTAACTGACTTGCCTAGTTAAATAATGCACATATGGGAGTACTTCAGGGGTACTCCTGGCAGAGCAAAATTCAGCTGGTGGTACAGTAAGCGAAAAATGTTAGGCCAAGAATATATCTTTCCAGCTGATGCTGAAATCAGATTGGCCTTTCCTGCTGTGTGCTTCTTCACTTTACCTTTATTTAATTAATGTGAATATTTGTCACATCATTGATGTGTCTGTATTCTTTCGCTACCAGAATAGCATAACAAGTTCTTGTTCCTTTGATGCCAAAATTCCAGAGACACCTCTGAACAAACATTCCTACAAATGTGTCGACATGAAAGTGTCTTAATGCCACAGACGAGCACGCACGGACACACACGCACACGCACACAAACGCTTACACGCCTACACTCCTGAAGGTAGGCTGTCCCAGCCAAAAAATTAGAGTTGTGGCTGGCATTGTGGTGGAGCCTCACACTAATGTCCAGGCTAATGTCTCTCAGAGCTTACCTTCCCTCACACAACCTAGGAATGTAATGGGGAGTGTCAGAAACGATTGTCTTTGTCTTTGACACCTGCCATGTCACTAAACCAGAGCACCCTGTTGTATTATGCCACTGCCAGGGAATGGGGCCACAGGCATACAGATAACATTGAGTCAATACAACCAAAGTTGGCCTTGATTTGAATCTAGCCTATACGTACTGGGTACCGCAAAATGCACTATAATAGCAGCCTTGTTTGAGCTGCAAGTTGATTACTGTAATTGAAGCTCAGTTTGATTATACTGTACCAGTCAAATGTTTGGACACACCTACTCATTCCAGGGTTTTTCTTTATTTTGACTATTTTCTACATTGTACAATAATAGTGAAGACATCAAAACTATGAAATAACAGATATGGAATCATGTAGTAACCAAAAAAGTGTTAAACAAATCAAAACACATTTTATAGTTGAGATTCTTCAAAGTAGCCACCCTTTGCCTTGATGACAGCTGTGCACACTCTTGGCATTATATCAACCAGCTTCATGAGGTTGTCACCTGGAATGCATTTTAAGTAAAAGGTGTGCCTTGTTAAATGTTAATTTGTTGAATTTCTTTCCTTCTTAATGTGTTTGAGCCAATCATTTGTGTTATGACACGGTCGAGATGGTATACAGAAGATAGCCCTTTTTGGTAAAAGACCAAGTCCATAAAACAGCTCAAATAAGCAAAGAGAAACAACAGTCCATCATTACTTTAAGACATTTCACGAACATTTAAAGTTTCTTCAAGAGTGGTTGCAAAAACCATCAAGCGCTATAATGAAACTGGCTCTCATGAAGACCGTCACGGGAAAGGAAGACCCAGAGTTACCTCTGCTGAAGAGGATACGTTCATTAGAGTTAATCGCACCTCAGATTGCAGCCCAAATAAATGCTTCACAGGGTTCAAGTAACAGACACATCTCAACATCAACTGTTCAGGGGAGACCGCTTGAATCAGGCTTTCATGGTCGAATTGCTGCAAAGAAACCACTAATAAAGGACACCAATAAGAAGAAGAGAGTTGTTTTGGCCAGGAAACACTAGCATTGAACATTAGACCGGTGGAAATCTGTCCTTTGGTCTGATGAGTCAAAATTTGAGATTTTTGGTTCCAACCGCCATGTCTCTGTGAGACGCAGAGTAGGTGAACGGATGACACTGTCTATGATTTATTTAGAATTCAAGGCACACTTAACCAGCATGGCTACCACAGTATTCTGCAGCGATACACCATGCCATCTGGTTTGCGATTAGTGGTACTATCATTTGTTTTTCAACAGGACAATGACCCAAAACACCTCCAGGCTGTGTAAGGGCTATTTGACCAAGAAGGAGAGTGATGGAGTGCTGCATCAGATGACCTTACCTCCACAATCACCCGACCTAAACCCAATTGAGATTTTAGAATGAGTTGGAAAGCAAAGTCAGAGAAAAGCAGCCAACAAGTGCTCAGCATATGTGGGAACTCCTTCAAGACTGTTTGGAAAAGCATTCCTTGTGAAGCTGGTTGAGAGAATGCATAGAGTGTGCAAAGCTGTCATCAAGAAAAGGTGTGGCTTCTTTGAAGAATCTCAAATGTTGTCACGACTTCCGCCGAAGTCGGCTCCTCTCCTTGTTCGGGCGGCGTTCGGCGGTCGACGTCACCGGTCTTCTAGCCATCAACGCTCCATTTTTCATTGTTCCATTTGTTTTGTCTTGTTCTCAGCACACCTGGTTTACATTCCCTAATCACACTGCATATATATATTCCTCTGTACCCCCCATGTCTTTGTGTGGAATTGTTTTGTTTTGTGTTTATTGTATCGCACCAGTCTGGTTTTTTCAACCTGGGCATTGCCTGTACCCTACTGAGAAAATTCTGGTGAAACTTATGGTTGTGTTCTTGACGGTATTTTGCGCTTGTCACTTTTGCCAGTTGGCTTGAGTTGTAGCTGTTTGCGCCCGTCTGTTATTGCTCTTGGCAAATAAAGTCGCCTGATCAACTATCTTTGCTCTCCTGCACTTGACTCGAATGACCAGCAGCGAAAACACTGACAAATGTAAAAAATATTTTGAATTGTTGAACGCTTTTTTGGTCACTACATGATTCCATATGTGTAGTGTATTGTTCCATGGTGTTAATGCCTTCACTATTATTCTACAATGTAGAAAATAGTAAAAAATAAAGAAAAAGCTTTGAATGAGTAGGTGTGTCAAACTTTTAGCTGGTATTGTATGTCTCCAGATTCTAAATCATACTCAAAAACAACAACAGTTGAAGTTGGAAGTTTAGATACACCTTAACCAAATACATTTAAACTCAGTTTTTCACAATTCCTGACATTTAATCCTAGTAAAAATTCCCTGTCTTAGGTAAATTAAGATCACCGCTTTATTTTAAGAATGTGAAATGTCAAAATAATAGTAGAGAGAATTATTTATTTCAGCTTTTATCTCTTTCATCACATTCCCAGTGGGTCAGAAGTTACCATACACTCAATTAGTATTTGGTAGCATTGCCTTTAAATTGTTTAACTTGTGTCAAACTTTTTGGGTTGGCTTCCACAAGCTTCCCACAATATGTTGGGTGAATTTTGGCCCATTCCTCCAGACAGAGCTGGTGTAACTGAGTCAGGTTTGTAGGCCTCCTTGCTCGCACATGCTTTTTCAGTTCTGCCAACAAATATTCTATAGGATTGAGGTCAGGGATTTGTGATGGTCACTCCAATACCTTGACTTTGTTGTCCTTAAGCCATTTTGCCACAACTTTGGAAGTATGCTTGGGGTCATTGTCCATTTGGAAGACCCATTTGCGACCAAGCTTTAACTTCCTGATTGATGTCTTAAGATTTTGCTTCAATATATCCACATAATTGTCCTGCCTCATGATGCCATCTATTTTGTGAAGCGCACCAGTCCCTCCTTCAGCAAAGCACCGCCACAACATGATGCTGCCACCCCTGTGCTTCACGGTCGGGATGATGTTCTTCGGCTTGCAAGCCTCTCCCTTTTTCCACCAAACATAACGATGGTCATTATGGCCAAACAGTTATATTTTTGCTTCATCAGACCAGAGGACATTTCTCCAAAAAGTACAATCTTTGTCCCCATGTGCAGTTGCAAACCGTAGTCTGGCTTTTTCATGGCGGTTTTGGAGCAGTGGCTTCTTCCTTGCTGAGCTGCCTTTCAGGTTATGTCGATATAGGACTCGTTTTACTGTGGATATAGATACTTTTGTACCCGTTTCCTCCAGCATCTTCACAAGGTCCTTTGCTGTTGTTCTGGGATTGATTTACACTTTTCGCACCAAAGTATGTATTTCAATTTTTAGTAGGATTAAATGTCAGGAATTGTGAAAAACTGAGTTTAAATGTTTTTGGCTAAGGTGTATGTAAACTTCTGACTTCAACTGTAATTGCATTTTCCCACCAGTGGTGTTCCCACCAAACTGACTTGTTGCGGATAAAAATCTGTGCGTGATGACGTAGCGCACACAACATTTACCTTTTCGCTTAAGTTTTCATGTAGGGAATAAAAATCTAATGTTCAATGTGTTTCCATCGCATTTTCAACTCTACCGATAGTTTTGTTCCAAACTCTTGTGTTAAATAGCAAATGTGCCTATTCTGGTCTTGGCAAGTGCGCTCCAGCCAACGACTTACAGATACAGTCCGGGTAGGCTCTGCAGGTAGGTCAGTCTACACGATGAGAATATTTGTCAAACTGCAGTCAAGCATCAATCATCATGTCACCTGAATAAGACCCTCTGCATTTATTGGAAAGGTGCATCTAGCTCATACTGTGTTCTTTCACCACCCTGTGAAGTTCCTCATAATTTATTTAATCTGTAGCTTAATAAATTGCATGGTTTCCCAAGTCGTAGGGGGAGGACCACACACCATATCATGCGTGACTCCAAGTTTACTTCAATATGATGGTTATTATATCAATATTTGCGCATAAAGGCGTTTCCATCGTCATTTCTCGCATTATAGTTATTACAGACACAAAACTCTCCTGTTGAGTCATATACGTACATTACAGTAGGTTAAGCAAACATTATGCTGTTTGTTTAAAGGTTCCGAACAGTAAAAATCATGTTGTTTAATTTTTTTTTAATTGGATGATATTTGGATGAAACCAGTTCATGGTAGGTAGACCAAAGTATGAAAAATGACTGTAGTTGGTACATAGATGGTCCCCTCCCCCCATGTGAAAAGTTTGGATTCAGGATGCAGGCATTACTTTCGGCTTCATGCAATGTCATGTAAAGCTGGAAATGTTATACACCAATGGTAGGATCCTATAATTTTAACTAATTTAAATACTTAATGCCTTAAAACCGTCATCACATGTAACTCAAGCAGAACGACACTGGTAACTAACCCTTTTCATCTATGTTCTGACTTTTATCTAGCAAATAGTTACCAGCATGCCGGGAAAGAGCACACTGTGTTGTGACTGGATGCCATAGTGTTAATTTAAAGTTTTTCTGAAGAATGAAGAAATCTGACAGCAGTGGCTGCTTTTCATTTCTGGTGGACAGGCTACATTGAAAATTATTATTTTACTTTCAACCTCCTTTTGTCTTTCCTATCAAGTTGTAATGATGGACATTTTAGAAAATTAAACATCTACTCTGTCTGCACAGCTTCCTAGGCAACCACCACAGCAGGAATGCAGTGATACAAAATCAGCTTTCCCAGGACAAAGAAGGGGGGATATGCTGTGAAGCCTTTGAAGACAGACCCAACATCCTATAAGTCATAGTTATTCATTTCAGATCAATTGAGCATTTCAGGCACACCAAAATTCAAAATATAAACATTGAAATGTTTCACAAAAAAGTACACAACCAAATATTGCATATTTAAAATTGAATACTTCAAAAACACCAGAAAATATTGTAGAATGAGTAGATCATTTGATAGAATCATAACTCAGAACAGTAAATCAAAGGAAGCAAAATGTACTACCCATTTAACAAACATTTCCCTTTTCAAAAACATCACAGACAACGTAGACAGGCTCCTGGATCTCCTCTCAACGAGGTCACCCTTGATCCAGCGCCGTATGTGAGGAAACTGTGTGAGCTGTCCATCCCAGGATCCCTGTCTGCTCAGTGTGAGAGGCCATAGCTGGATTTGTCTCCCGCTTCAATCTTGGGGGTGACTGAAGCCACGTGGTTAACTGAAACCTGCTTGATTGATGCCGGGTACATCGGTCCCCCTCCTCTCCCACCCCCCTCCCTGACAATCTCTGTAGTTGGTTGCATTTCCTAAAGTCTAAGTAATTCACTTTTACGTGATATGATGTCACATTTTGTCACTTTGTATTGCTGGTTTTCCAAGCATTCAGACGGGAGATGATTGGACAAATCAATGGGGTCCATCCAGACTGTAGGGGAGTCTGGTGCCTATATTAGGCTTATTTTATTATTTGTTTTATGTCAAATGACGTCGCACTATTATTTCTCACCTGTATTTCTCAATTGTGTTCATGTTTATTAATATGTCAGCTATGCTGGCCTTTTTGTAAATTATTAAATAAATGTCTGATCAATACACACAATTCTGAACATTTTGTCATTTATAATGCTAATGCAGAGGCACCAATAAATTGTCAAATACAGTTAATGTATGCTGTTTTCATGTACATTCCCTTATGTGTAAGGTTCTAAGGTGACTCAGGTTAGACTAATTATTGTGAAGAAGTGTATCAGCGAATTGTATTCTGCAATTAGTTACAAAACAATAGATATGCAGTTGTGTATTGCTGCTGTTTATCTGATATCCAATAGTCCATGAACAGCTCTGTTGACCATGAGAGCATTTTGCAGAGAAATGGGTTGAGGCATACTATTTAGGCTCGGAATGACATGTGGCCCATTGTTAACTGGTCATCAATGACATGTGGCCCATTATTTACCTTGTTTCCTGGCAACAACCACAAGGGTGTTTCAAAGAGCTGTCAGTCAAGGCAAGCTCATGAATATAAGCTCCCCACCCGCTCAAAAATATTATGGGTGATGTTTTGGTCATTCATTGGCTACTTTTACTTGGGAAATAGGATGACTCTGCGGGACCTTTAAGAGGAAATTGTAGGTGAGCTTTGAACATTATAGGGGTTCCCTGAGGGTGCAGCGGTCTAAGGCACTGCATATCTGTGCAAGAGGCGTCACTACAGACACCCTGCTTCAATTCCAGGCTGTATCACAATCGGCTGTGATTGGGAGTCCCATAGGGCGGCGCACAATTGGCTGGGGTAGGCCGTCAATGTAAATAAGAATTTGTTCTTAACTGACTTGCCTAGTTAAATAAAGGTTCAAATTAAAAGCCTGTTTTATTATAATTATCAACACAGAAGGAGAGACAATAAAGTCGGCTCTTTTCCCAGGAGGTTTTAATTACCATATGTTCACATGCACTAAATGTCAACACGTCGTATCCTACTTTTAATCACACGCAGTCAATACACATTGAGAGGATATCCAGGTTACCCTGAGATACAAGAGAGAGAGGAACAACGTGTGATGTTTGGCGGCCCTGTAATAGAGCATCTAAATGGAGCTTGCTGGCACGGAGTGAAAATATACAGGTCACTGCTGCACTAGGGCCAAACTGTCTAGTGATTGCAAGGGGAGCTTTAAATACTATACCAATGGACAGTTTCACTGTCTTTATGAGAGGTTTATAGCTCTAGTTTGCAGTTGTCCACTAATAGCACATCCTGCTGCTTTATTTTCAGGGTGGGCGTGGGCTGATGATGTCGTACTGTCTGTGGTGTAATTATTGTACGGGAGGCTTCAATGAGACAGCAGCTGGAGCAGCATCACATCGAGAAGGGAAACTGTGGGAAACTGTGTGGGTTTTGACCCGCTTGCTATTTCGGTACAGTTTCATACGCTTCCTGATAGAAAAAAAGGAGAGTGAAGTGAGTGACACAGCCCAGTAGTGGAGTTTTGTGTTACCGTGTTCTATGGAGCACCACTGCATCAATTCAAAATGAGAAGTTTAGCCCAAAGCACCGACTTACCATTTTTAGAGCCATGGTAGGCCATCCAGGCCATACATGAAGTGTTGTAAAAGTCTGGAGACAGCCTAGGTTGATTGAGACACTGTTCATATAACAAGACACATCCACACATCACCTGGGTACTAAACAGGGAGCAAGCTCACCTTTCTCCCCTAATCTCTAATTCAGTTCCTATTCGCTACTGAGCAGCTGCAGCAGAGGTAGAAGTGGCTGCCTCTGAAGCAGCATCTCTGCGTCCAGTAGAGGTCTCTTAGGTAAAGCACTGGCAGATAGAATGAGGCTAATGCCGGGCTGGAGTTGCACTGCACTATAGCTGACTAGAATATTAATGTCCACATCAATACAGTAGTCCCCCCACATAGTCAGCCACAGAGAGTAGTGACTCCCCTCAGCTCTTCTCATGAAAAATTATATGAAAAATGCCATGCTTAGTGTGACAGCCCCAGCCCCCGACAGAACACTGCTGTGACCACAGTGGCACTACCGAGTTATTAATACCACTCAGTGTCAGACAGGAACTGTATACATTTGGTGGAATCCATGTGGGCCTGGTGCTAAGCGGGCTTGGTAGTGCATGGGAGGGAAGTAGCCATGCCAGTCCTTTCACTTATAGAAAAGCAGCTAAAGTAGAGTGTGGTGGCAGTGTGTGAATGCACATAGCCTAAGACCTTACATAGCCTAAGACCTTATTCTGTTCAGACGAGACAACCCAGGCTGTAGGCAAGATTTCAAATATCAAACCTGTCAAGATGACATTTGGACTAAGATACAAACATGACTCAGAGATGTACTGATACACATAGCTATTGCAGATATACTTAAGGTACTTAAATCTGTACCAAATTATGCAGTAACTAAGTTGTAATAATAGATGAATAACATTTAGTTTAGTAACTACTATAAAAAAGACTCCTTGGTCTTACATTAAGTATTTGTTTGATGTAACACAATGCTCTATCCTTCATGACTTGAGCACCTTGTGTTGTTGTGGTTTAGCTGGGCCTGCCCTGCCCGTAAGGTTCTATGACTGCAACCATAACAATCATGAAGCATTTCTAGTAATTCCATCATTCCCATGGTGACTGCAATACTGTAGGCACACAGAGCAGGAGAGAAAATAGAGGTGTTGGAGAGGTGTGGCTTGTCGACTCAACAAGTAGCCTAATACAGCTACTATATGTAACATCTTGAAACAGTGACCAAAATAAACTGAGCAATGCAGAATGTCTGTGAGAGAACTGACAGTTGACTAGAAATCACTAGAACAAAATAGTATTTTTCCTTCCCCAGAAGAAATTTGTCCTTGAGATCTAGGCTCTACATGTCTCTCCTATGCATGCCACCCTGTAGCAAAACAATTTCCCCAAAATGATGTGATTCCCAAGAATGAGGGGTGTCATGTCAGCAAATTGATCACTTATCAATCAACAACAAAAAGCAGGCCTTCAAATTTTGAGGTGTGAATGCTGACATTAATGTTTCTATTAATTCATCGCAATTCTAAACCCAGTGATGGATATAATCAGGACTTCATTTGGAGGCGGAACGTTAAGAGCCATCAAATTACAAGGTGCGCTTGATGGAGATGATACCTGATTTGAACAAATAATGTTCCAAATGAGTGCATAAACTATACAAACGCCTGCATGTTATTTTGTTGTTTTTATTTGTATTTTTTTTAGGTTCACATAAACAAACCACATTTTTCTCCTTTAAAAAATAATGGATATTTTTATACACAATGCATTTACTATGTATATCTTAATACATTAGGGTATTGTTCTTTTGCACAGCAAAGATATGACATTTATGTTTCTGATAACATATACGAGAAAACGATATTATACACATAATAAACGTAATACTCGACTGAATTTCACAACAGTGCAAAAACATAATTGTAGAAAAGCGTCCTGAAAGGAGAGTGAGTGACTTCTAATTTAACCCATTGCGAAAAAAAGGAAACGTGCTTTCAAAATGGAATGTTAGGCTACACATTTCTGGACAATGTTGTGCAAGAAAAAATGCATTTCCACGCGGGAAATGGGTTGGGTAAACAAGTTCTAATACAAAGCATCTTATTAAAGTGGGAATCCGCGGTGCATCACTCTCCTGGGACGCACGGTGACTTCGGGGTTCAGTCTCAGCATGCAGTCCTGCCCCTTTTCTGTAGGCTATCAATGTTCGTCAAAATATCATTAAATAACTATAACATAGGCTACCCCTCTAGATCCTTTCAAGTCGGCGAGGGGGTACAATACTACAGGCATAGGCTACACTCACAGCCGACAGCAGAAAATAAACAGAAAAGGAAATTGTTCTTATCCCAGTGGAGGGAATTTTGGCTCCAGGAAAACGTAGACTTCATGATATTTCCTGCATCTTCCCCTCCTCTAATCCGTTTGAGACAGAAATTGGCTCCTGGTTGCTTTCTATTGACGACTCGCTGCCCGTGCTCTCCCCTGAGAGGAGTCGTGTAACCCTAAGGTCAGCTTTTAGTGTTTGTACGTCGTTTCCTATGCTCATCTCTCCAAGGTCACTGATGATCTGGGACAGCTCCTGTTTACCATTGCCCACACAATCGTCATCCGTGTCTAAAATGTCCTCACACTCAAAGTGCATCGCTTTCTCCTCTTCCTCCTCTCCGAGCAAGTCCTCTGTGATAGAGCCCAATTTGGGTGCGCTCCTGCTGCGCTCCACCGGCGGTTTGTAATAACACTGTCCATTTAGAAGCTTCCTGAGGGGCACAAGGGGTATGGTTTGTTCCCCTATCAGCTGCTGTTGCTGGTGCCTTGCATCGTCCCTCCTTTTAAGTCTTTTAAATTCAGAAAGCGCTGTCGCCGAGGTCTGGTACAAAAGCAGTGCCATGGCCTTTGCCTTCTCCGGCTTGGACACCAGCACCGCATGGCACCGCAGCATCACTGCCTTGTGCTTCATCTCATGTCTGTATATCCAAGCGAAAATTTTGGGTAGCCTTGGGTCCGCAACGCAATAGGTTATCCGGTGCAATAAATACAAATGTCCCGGTCTCCTCGCTTTGTCGTCCACATGCACCATTCGGATGCCCTGCGAGCTGATGGTCAGTTTCATCTTCGTGCCATTTTTGCCCATTTCACTCTTGCCCCAAATTTTGCTCACAGCCACGTCCGTACAGCCTTCGCCTTTCGACTGGATGGTGGTGGCATTACCCAGGTAGAGGACCGTGTAGGTTGGGTCCTCACTGGTAATTTTAACCTTTTTCCTTTTTGTCTTGAACATGCTTCCAACCCTGTTCAAAGCACTCTCCGGGCAAGACTTGGCAAAGGAGGTCAGGGCAGAGTAGTTCAAACTCACGGCATAACCCTTCTGCTTCGACTGTTTATCTTCCTCAATCAAGTCGAACTTATTCTTCTTCCAAGGCAGCATTATATGGTCGTGTCACGTCCACAGCAATTACGTACACTATAGCGAACGTTTTACTGCAACTAAATCGTATATATTTTACTGACTTTGATGATTTATTAGAGACTCCTATACAACAAACGTTCAAGTTATCCTGTACTTAATTTGTTTATCCTCTCAAGACTTCGCCATAACCACAAGTGCGCTCTCCCATTCTATGATCGCTGTCTATCTGACAGAGGTTGGGTCTGCTGAGAATTGAATGGTCTACATTGGCTATATACTGGGTTGAACCATTACAGTGTCTCTGTAGGGGAACATAGAGGGAGGGATGGATGGAACCATTATGAGAGAGACCAAAGTCAAACAGCTCTACCTTGAGGATGCAATTGGCACTCAGGGTGCTTTTGCCGAGGTTCATTTACTGAACTGAAATAAGAAGAATTTGGAAATAATAGGCTAATGTACAAACTGATATAACCGCTTATATACATCGGCCTGTAAATTCCAATAATACTTCCATTGTACATATACTCACTCAGAGCAGAACTGATAGATTTGTTTTAATCATTGGCAACTTTAATAAATAAATCACTAGTTACTTCAATAATGCCACTTTAATAATTCCAATAATACTTCCATTGTACATATATATACTCACTCAGAGCAGAACTGATAGATTTTCAAATCATTGGCAACTTTAATAAATAAATCACTAGTCACTTCAATAATGCCACTTTAATAATGTTTACATATCTCGCATTACTCATCCCATATGTATCTACTGTATTTTTATACCATCTATTGCATCTTGCCTATGCCGCACAGTCATCGCTCATCCATATATTTATATGTATATATTCTTATTCCATCCCTTTACTTAGATTTGTGTGTATTAGGTAGTTGTTGTGGAATTGTTAGATTACTTGTTAGATATTACTGCACTGTGGAACTAGAAGCACAAGCATTTCGCTACACTCGCAATAACATCTGCTAACCATGTGTATGTGACCAACACAATTTGATTTGATTTGATATAAAGAGTCTGCATATAGTTAGTTTGAAAACAAAATGAAATACAAGATGGATAACAGTAGAACCTATAGTTTCCGTATATCGCCATCTGGCGGCCAGTTGGGCTACCTAGTCTGTAACAAGCTTAAAATCCAATAATAACATTAATAATATTCATATTGTTAATAATAACAATAATAAGTAGGCTATGCATATAATTAGGCTATAGTATAATTTTCTCTTCATGAAACACCCCAAACATTAGATTATTTTTAAACAACCTGTAAAAATGGAAAATGTCTTGTTTTCGATTTCTGAATTTGAAAGACGAAAATTTGAAATCTACTTGTTTTGTCATTTATTGTGTCAAAATTGGACATGGAATAACGGAAAACAAATAAAGACAAACTGTATTACATTTTCCGACTTGAATGTTAGTCTGTGTGAGTGTGACAAAAGAAAGAAAAACGCCCCCACAGAGTACAGCCCATGTGCCGGTCGCATCAAATCCATTGTACTGAAACACTGTTTTCGCAGTGCGAGAAAACTAGCCGTTCTGTTACGCACAGCATGCAGCTGCTCAAGAAGCGTGACACTTGGCTCCCAGGAGCACCCAATGGCAATTACAAGTGTGGCCACTGTGTACATTGTGACAGTACGACCAATACTAAAGTTTTTTTTTACCACCCGAGAACAGATAAAGAATACAAAATCCAAAGCTTCATTAATTGTAGCACCACAAATGTCATACACAGTACCAGTCAAAAGTTTGGACACACCTACTCATTCCATGGTTTTTCTTTATTTGTACTATTTTCTACATTGTAGAATAATAGTGAATACATCAAAACTATGAAATAAGACATATGGAATCATGTACAGTGGTTGCTCCACTAAAAGTTTTGCAATTATGCTGCAGGATTTAGGGGTAATTTGTGGTTTAGTACAGTACCCTGCATCACTACTTCATTGCTCCAGACCAGCGCAAGGGGGAGTTAGAGCACTGATTATGCTTTTGGGTCCCAAGGCGATACTGTGTCTCTGTAGTACTGTAGCCTACTCCCGGCCAGTCATGTTGTATAGTGCTTGAGTGGCGCAGCAGTCTAAGACACTGAATCACAGTGCAAGAAATATTGCTACAGATTCTGGTTCAATACCCATGCCGGCCTTGACTGGGAGACCCATGAGATGACTGTAGGTTTTTGGTTTCTTATTTATCAATAAATAATTATAAATAACAAACTAGCTTTATTTACATATTAGTAACAATGTCTCACCCCATGTTCAATAATGGCCTTTTTCCTCACTCATTTTATGTTATTTGAAAATGAAATAATCTCCAAAATATTGTTAAATACTCAAATCCATGGAAATCAATGACATTCATGTTGTCTTGTATGAGAAATTGAGAAGTGATAGGAGAGTGGGCCGACAGCTGCTGTCAGTTGTAGGAAGTGATGTATGTATGAAAGTGAGGAGAAGGAGGAGGGGTGGAGTTCCTAAGAGCTAGAGGTGACTCCTGACCTGTACAATGGGCAAATGTGTTGAAGGGAGACAGAGCGTGAGTAAAAATTGGAGAGAAAGGAAAGACATGGGTCGACCTGTTCTTTCCCAGCAGTAATGGTTGAGCCAAGCACACCTTCATCCAAAATGTAACTCACTCTTGTTCAACTTTTTTTTATTAAATCGGTTTAATTCAATGTTTAAATGTGCTTCAAGTGTGGTTTTTACTCAAATCTAAGGGATGTCGGCATGGGGGAGTGTGGGTTTGGGGAGGGAGATGGGATAGACGAGTTTGGTTAAAGAAACTCACTCTACCTCCCCACCTAGTCTTGATGAGTCAAAAAAGTGAATGCAATTGCTTCATTTTACCTGTGATCCTAAATTTAAAAAAATGTAATATTTTATAAGTTAAAAGCTAAGACAAAATATTGTGTAATGACATTTACTTTGTCTTTACACATCTACTGGCCAACTGCATTTGCCATCCACTTCAGCTAGCATTACCTGCTTTTCGTAAGTGTCAAAATGTGATACAAGCTGTATTATTATGCTTATGTACAGTGCCTTCAGAAAGTCTACCACTTGACTTACTACACAATTTGTTGTGTTGCAGCCTGAATAAAAAACATGTTACCCATCTACACACAATACCCCATAATGATAAAGTTATTTAAAAAAAAAGGTTATATAATCACCTTTGAAAGCGATTACAGCTGAGTCTTTCTGGTTAAGTCTCTAAGAGCTTTGCACACCTGGATTGTACAATATTTGCACATTATTATAAACAAAAAAAATTCTGGTTCTGTCAAGTTGGTTGTTGATCATTGCTAGACAGCCATTTTCAAGTCTTGCCATAGATTTTCCAGACAGTTTAAGTCAAAACTGTAACTAGGCCACTCAGGAACATTCAATGTCGAACTGGTAAACAACTTCAGTGTATATTTGGCCTTGTGTTTTAGGTTATTGTCCTGCTGAAAGGAGAATTTGTCTCTCAGTGTCTGTTGGCAAGCAGACTGAACCAGGGTTTCCTCTAGGATTTTGCCTGTGCTTAGTTGACCTCATGGTATCTATCTTTGTAGTGACTCGGTGATTTGATACACCATCCAAAGTGTAATTAATAACTTCACCATGCTACCATGCTATTTTTTTTTTTACCCATCTACCAATAGGTGCCCTTCTTTGTGGTTGAATCTGTGTCTGTGAATCTGTGTTTGAAATTCATTGTTTGACTGAGGGACCCTACAGATAACTGTATGTGTGGGATGCAGAGGTAGTCATTCAAAAATAATTTTCAACACTATTATTGCATACAGAGTGAGTCCATGAAACATATTATTTGACTTGTTAAGCAAAAGTGTACTCCTGAACTTTTTTAGGCTTGCCATAAACAAAGGGTTGAACACTTATTGACTCAAGACATTTCAGCTTTTAATTTTTAATTAATTAGTTCAAAATAAAATAAAAAAATAACATAATTCCACTTAATTCCACATTATGTGGTATTGTGTGTAGGCCTGTGACACATCTCAATTTAATAAATGTTAAATTCAGGCTGTAACACAACAACAATATTACACTGAGTAGGTGTAGGTAGGGGTAGAGCCATAGTGAGACAAACTATTCTCCAACTTGTCATGACATTCTCATTCATAATGTAATGACCTGACTAGATCATAAAGGAACAATTGTCCAGACAGAGGAGTGAGTTTACGAATTTACGGTTTAATTAACCGAACTTCACACAGGCTACTGCTTGGCCGTAGCCCACGCCAAATAAATGAAGGATACCCTATAAAACAACCGTGACCTTCTCTTGTGAAGGCCAGATGTAAGACTTAACTTCCAATGCTCCATCCCCCTGCCCAACCACCCTCCTCCAACCACCAGAATGCCCGGCATCAGAACATTCCAGGCATTCCTGTGATTGGCAGATAGCAGGTTGATTGGCATGGCGGACCCCACGAACACTGGGTATGGGTAAGTACAACACAACCAACTAACAGCCTAACACATAACACACAGCTGTCTGTGCGGGTCGCTACAATAATTTAATTTTATTGTGGCCATGGAACCTTTCGGCCAGCATAACCCAACAAAGTGATGTCAAACACCACACCAGAGTGTTCAATTGTTGTTGAGTTTGTTCAATTGGCATGCTTACTTAATGATAAGTTCTGCATCTTAGCTAACATAAGTATTGTTATCTTCATTATCACAGACACAGTATAATTAAAGACCGTACAGTAGGAAGATAGGCAGAAACTGCTTCTAAATCACGTCTCGTGCCGATTTGCCATGTGCAGGCAGTCAAATCAAAGGCACGCCTTCGATATAAAGATTTTTTGGCAAAATATTTAAACGTGTCAGTTTGTCACTTTCACAAGGTTGGAGTAATAACATGTTCAACTAGTTAATTGGCTCGAATCTGGGTTGGGCCTTTAGATTTCGGAAAAATTTACAGCTAAGGAAGAACGTTTCACTTCTGTCATTGACATCTCCTCCCTCTAACCCAGTCTTGGTTTGCTTCGTAAGTGACACGTCCTGACCTTAGTTCCTTTTTTTATGTCTCTATTTTAGGTTGGTCAGGGCGTGAGTTGGGGTGGGCATTCTATGTTTTGTTCTATGTTTGTAATTCTATGTGTTTGGCCTGGTATGGTTCCCAATCAGAGGCAGCTGTCAATCGTTGTCTCTGATTGAGAACCATACTTAGGCAGCCTGGTTTCGCCCTTGAGTTGTAGGTAGTTGTTTTCTGTCTCTGTCTCTGTACCAGACAGGACTGTTTCGTTTGTTCCGTTTTGTTATTTTTGTTCTAGTGTTCAGTGTAATTAAAATATCATGAACACGTACCACGCTGCACCTTGGTCCTCTCATTCTTCCACCTACGACGATCGTTACAGAACTACCCACCAAAAAAGGACCAAGCAGCGTGGTAACCTGGAGCATAGGGTTCTGGACTCTTGGACTTGGGAGGAGATTTCGGACGGTAAGGGACCCTGGGCACAGGCTGGGGAATATCACGGTGAGGCGCACGGTGTCCCCAGTGCGTACGCATAGCCCGGTGCGCTACATCGCAGCTCCTCCTCGCCGGGCTAGAGTGGGAATTGAGCCAGGAGGAATGAAGCAGGCTCAGGTCATCTGGTCTCCAGTGCGTCTCCTCGGCCCGGGTTATATGGCACCAGCCCTACGCACGGTGTCCCCGGTTTGCCAGCACAGCCCAGTGCGGTCTGTTCCTCCCCGGTCTCCAGCCAGGGCAGGTTCTGCAGGCTCGGTGCTCGAGACCTCCAGTGCGCCTCCACGGTCCGGTTCATCCGGTGCCTACTCCACGCACCAGGCTGTCTCTCCGTCTCCTCCCTTCAGGTGCTCCCGCCTGTCCAGCGCTTCCAGAGCCTTCCTCCTGTCTGGAGCCGCCCGTCAGTCAGGAGCTGCCAGAGCCGCCTGTCAGTCGGGAGCTGCCAGAGCCGCCCGTCAGTCGGGAGCTGCCAGGGCCGCCCGTCAGCCGGGAGCTGCCAGAGCCGCCCGTCAGCCGGAAGCTGCCAGAGCCGCCCGTCAGCCGGGAGCTGCCAGAGCCGCCCGTCAGTCGGGAGCTGCCAGAGCCGCCCGTCAGTCGGGAGCTGCCAGAGCCGCCCGTCAGTCGGGAGCTGCCAGAGCCGCCCGTCACTCCGGCGCTGCCAGAGCCGCCCGTCACTCCGGCGCTGCCAGAGCCGCCCGTCACTCCGTCGCTGCCAGAGCCGCCCGTCACTCCGGCTCTGCCAGAGTCGCCCGTCACTCCGGCGCTGCCAGAGTCGCCCGTCACTCCGGCGCTGCCAGAGTCTCCAGACTATTCGGGGCCAGCTGAAAGGGTCCCCAGTCCGGGGTCGGCGGCGAGGGTCGCTGCTCCAAAGGCGCCACCTAAGTGGGCCCAGACTAAGGTGGAGTGGGGTCCACGTCCCGCGCCAGAGCCGCCACCGCGGACAGATGCCCACCCAGACCCTCCCCTATGGGTTTAGCTTTTGCGGCCGGAGTCCGCACCTTTGGGGGGAGAGGGGGTACTGTCCCGCCGTGACCTTAGTTCCTTTTTTTATGTCTCTATTTTAGGTTGGTATGGGCTTGAGTTGGGGTGGGCATTCTATGTTTGTATTTCTATGTGTTTGGCCTGGTATGGTTCCCAATGAGAGGCAGCTGTCAATCGTTGTCTCTGATTGAGAACCATACTTAGGCCTAACCCTGTTTTCTGTCTCTGTACCAGACAGGACTGTTTCGTTTGTTCCGTTTTGTTATTTTTGTTCTAGTGTTCAGTGTAATTAAAAGATCATGAACACGTACCATGCTGCACCTTGGTCCTCTCCTTCTTCCACCTACGATGATCGTTACAGTAAGCAGTGTTGCCAACTCCTCAGTAAGGAAAGTCGCTATTGGCTGTCCTAAAAGACGCTAAATGACGTCATCGCCTAATTTGCATAATTGGCCATGTGCATGTAATTGTGATGGACGCTGTAGGAGAGAGGAATAACGTTGTGGGAGAGACAAAAAGTGAGTAAAAAACACCCTAAATATGTTTAGAACTACAAATGAATTTTTTTCTGTCGATTCTTGGTTTTTTTTATGTCACAATTCCAACCCTCCTCCTTTATCTGGGCTTGGGACCGGCAAAAGTGACCCCAAAAGAGACACTCTGGCGGAGTTACTTATTTTTTTATTTTTTTGCTTTTTAGTTTATTTTTCTTAATTTGGTTTGGTTTTTAACCTTATGGTCCACTTAGGAGCCTACAACAAGTCACAGTAAAACATTAACATTTTTAACCATAACATTTTTTACATTTTTTTGTATACAATCTACATTAACAATCTAAATGGACCAAAAAGAGACAATAGAAAAACTGTCAATGGCAATGTGAGAAAATTATGGTAACTAGTCTGGCCCTAATTCAGGTTAATTGTTTTTTTTATGTAAGCAAGTGCGGGATCAGCCAGCGGCAGCTTCCCGCATGCGCGATTCATTTGCAGTCTAGAAGCGAAGGGGTGAACATCTCCTGCTCTGACTGCAGCTGGGAGGGACTGCTGCGTGAGGACTGGGCCGCCTCTAAGTGCTTTGAGACGGGGTAGAGCCCACGGCAGCACTCGCTGCTCGTTGAGAAGATTAAGAACGATACGTGCTTTCACGTCAGAGTCTCCAAAAGTCTCCAATAACACCAGAAAAAGTCACTAGATTTGTCGCTAGAGGGGTCTGAATACTCGCTAAATATAGCGGCTAAGTTGGGAACACTGTGTAAGCGTTCCCAAAAGTCTTGCGATGTTGCGCCTCTGGGTTTAGAAACTCTTTGTTAAAATGACCACTAAGCTCTGGTCTAAACACACACCTAAGTATTATGAATATTCTATGAGGAGGCGTGTACTTCCGCGTATGAACAAAACGAAAAGCGAAAATCCAAAATGTTTATAACTTTTGTTGTTATTGTTTTCCGTTATTCCATGTCCAATTTTGACAAAATAAATGACAAAACAAGTCAATTTTTAATCAAATAACCAATGAAGGGACGATTATCTTGTGTTGCGCATACATTGCAGAAATATAATTACAAATATATTAAGTATTTAGAAACGTGTACAATTGAGAATCGACATTTAGATGATAGCACCTGTCACAAAAAGTTTCTATTTTAGAACGTGTCCTTGGCGGAAATGTTATTTGGCGGAGTGTGTTTCCTTCAATGCGTATTTGAGTGTTGTACACATCTTTTGGAATGTACCACAACCAAAGTCAATGCACAAATCATTAGTAATTCATAATAAAATGACACTTTAAGCAACAAACAAACATACTGAATCTGGTTCAGTTACTTCCAGCGATTTATACACTTGAGATCAATCTCGATAGCTGAATAATTACTAATAATATTAACTAAGTTGGTATGTTCCGTTCCACTTCCTCCTCATGGGACAACAATTCACTTCACATGGGGTCCTGTTTGCTGGGCTGTACTCGATATACCAATGTAATCTAATGAGACTGACAAAAAGTTATTTGTGGTAACAAGTAAGACTAAACCTAAAATGGGTAAGAAGAAGTCTGCCATGGGGCTCGGGAGATCGTTGATAAAGGAGAGACTCAACGCAGGCCGAGGCAACAAGAGGGGCGATACTTGGGTAAAGTTAATTAACGCTACGTTATTTAACTATAGTTATTTATTTATATAGCTAGACCTACCTCCAGGGGTCCTAGCCTGTTCTAACTTCTAGCTAGCTAGTTAGCAGAGTAAAGTAAAACATTTGGGAGAACCAGGATTTGGTGAATACTGCTCCCCTGAAAATAAAGTAACAAATCTTGTTTTAATGGTCGTCTGTCTTGTTAGCTAGCTACCTTGCTGATGATTTAACGTGATATCACATTGCCAGCTCCACACCAGTGAACTGAACGATGGCTACGATTGGGGTCGTCTCAACCTGCAGTCAGTGACTGAGCAGAGTTCTATGGATGACTTCCTTGCAACTGCAGAAATGACAGGGACTGAGTTTGTCCCAATTCCGACGTTATCCTATTGAAGTTTACATTTTAAATGATTAGGGTTTAGGGTAGGGACGTCCCAAAGATTCCGGATAGCGCTACCGTGCAGTAGGCACAGTGACTCCAAAGATATTACTTCCAAATGTTATTTCATGTCCTCTTTCTAGTTGTCTTAGTAGTAGGGATTGTGCTGATTGCCTCTGATGTTCCATTACTGTCTCTTCTTTGTCTTGTCATGTTACAGGCCTCACTGGGATGGGAGCACCAGTCCAGAGGTCCTCCAGCAGACCGAGAGAGACAGCTTCTTGGAGTGGAGACGAGAACTGGCACTGTATGAAACCCACTACAATCACAACACTTACCCCCCCCGATCAATTGAATAGGATCTCATTGTTTTGATGTTTATAGATTGTATGCCTTTAGTAACATGGTTTTCTTTCAGCAGTGCCCTAAAGTTGATCTATTTTGTTTCATAGACTTGAAGAGGAGCAGAAAATGATTCTCACCCCTTTTGAAAGGAATTTGGATTTCTGGAGACAGCTCTGGCGAGTGATTGAGAGGAGGTAGGAATTAGAGCTGCTGTGTCTCATGACTAATTGTGTCCTGTTTCAGCCTTTCAGTGCCTTGTATGATGATGGAAATGTGAATTTTCCTACGCAGTGACATCGTTGTTCAGATCGTTGATGCCAGAAACCCGTTGCTGTTTCGTTGCCCTGACCTGGTAAGTACAGTGCCGAAGGGCGCAGCCAAACTAGCCCATTGATTTAATCCACCGTTCTAATTAGTGTCCGTTCTCTACGGATCAGTCTGGCCAAAGGCTGTCATCAAATAATTTAGGCAAATTTTTCTTGGATTGGGGATGGCATTACCAGGTGAGGGAATCCGCCAAACCAAACTGATAGGTGGGGAAACACTGTGGCATTTCACCCATTGACCTTCAAGGTTCCTGTAGGAGTGCTATGTCAAGGAAGTGTCCCCGGACAAGGTGAACTTGCTGCTGGTGAACAAGGCTGACCTGCTTACCCGGGAGCAGCGGAGGATCTGGGCCAGATATTTCCAGAGAGAGGGCCTCCATGCTGTTTTCTGGTCTGCACTGGTGGAGAATGAGAGGCTGGAGGCAGAGGAGAAGGTGAGGAGTCATTCACATTTTAATTGGAAGGGCTGGTCTTAGATGGCCTGGTTAAAGCAGACTGAATGCTATGCTCACCATTGTTTCACTTAGGTCTGGTATACTTTTTTGACTGATGAAAGATGAGTTGTTAGGCTTCTCCTCTTCAGACTTCAGTGATACCTTCCCTTGTTCATTCTCAAAAGGGAATGGAAGTGGAGGAGCAGGAAGATGAACAGAGCGACACAGAAAATGAAGATGAGGGAATGACAGACAATGTGAGTCAAAGACAGGAGGTAGAGGATAACAAGGAGAAGGATGAGGAAGAGAGTGAGGAGGAAGATGAGGAGAGTGATATGGATGAGGAGCAGCAGAGAGGGGAGCAGTTTGAAGACTGTGTAGCAGAGGGAGACTGGCAGACCTGCTCAGAGGGTGAGGAAGCAGACGACGAAGAGAGTATAGACGGCTCCACCCACAACTCCTCCTCCTTCCACAACTCCAGTGGCCTGCTGACCAAAGACGAGCTGCTGGCCATATTTAAGGCTGCTCACGATGGGCCAACGTTGAAAGAGGGCGAGCTCACAGTGGGGCTGGTGAGTACAGAGACTGTCACGAGAATTTTCAATCCCAATGATAATAACTAACAATCAATAGCTCTGACCAATCCCAGAGGTTTGTAAGACCATGGGTATAATAATAATTAGTCAAAGACTCAGCTTATGCAAAAGGTTAGTACAGTTTATTCAGAGAACGTTCTAAAGCCAAGAATACAAAGACATCCATTTTTATAGCTGCGCACATACTTCTACACAAACAGTAGATATCCTACGCACATACATACACACACACACACACAACAGTAGGTATCCCACGCACATACTGTCCCACTACCCAGCTGACAAAGATTAGGGGTGGCCGTGGGAATCATTCCCCGTCCTCCCTCAAGATAGGGAGATCCTGGGAAGTACTCTGTGGACCCCAGCCAAGGTCGGTGCCGAATTCTGCTCAGACAGTCTGTTTTAAGACACTATAAAGACATAAACATTAGCTATATTGTTTTACCATAATTTACTAGAACTACACATTTATTGATTATAATTTTATACATTCTAATCAATTCCATACAATTATATGGTTTCAGGGTGGAATATTCTAATAATTCGATTAACAGATACACACACACACTGGATATCAGTCGGCTTAAATACTAGGTCATGTTTAAGCAATAAGGCACAAGGGGGTGTAGTATATGGCCAATATACCACGGCTAAGAGCTGTTCTTATGCACAACGCAACGTGGAGTGCATGGATACAGCCCTTACCCAAGGTGCCTTATTGCTATTATAAACTGGTTGCCAACGTAATTAGAACATTAATAAATGTTTTGTCATACCTGTAGTATACTGTCTGATATACCACAGTTTTCAGCCAATCAGCATTTGGTGCTTGAACCACCCAGTTTATAATACACTTTATATTACTATAGGAAGTCATTTATGAAGTAGGAGAACAGGTCTTGTTTGGAGTGATCTCAATTCTCCTATCTGCTCTCTAAACAGGTGGGGTATCCCAATGTGGGAAAAAGTTCCACCATCAATACTATTCTGAGAAATAAGAAGGTGTCCGTCTCAGTCACGCCTGGGCACACCAAGCACTTTCAGGTAAAGCACTGCTCTCTGATGTAGCCTACATGACCTCTAAAACTGTGTGCCTTAGTTACAATAACTTTTTCTTGTGGAGTCAAATAAAGAATTCAAGTGTGTGTGTGTGTTCCAGACGCTGTACGTGGAGCCAGGTCTGTGTCTGTGTGACTGCCCCGGCCTGGTCATGCCCTCCTTTGTGGCCACTAAAGCTGAGATGATCTGCTGTGGGATCCCGCCCATCGACCAGATAAGAGACCACGTGCCTGCCATCTCCCTCATATCCTTCACTTACCAACCCTACAAACTGATTTTGTTAACTTATGGGTGTAGAAGTCATATTTATTGTCCCTATCAGTAGATACTGGAGTTTTTGTTTTCTCTTCTAAAATCCATTTTAATTTGTTTTTTCAGTAGAACAAAAGTGGAGCTGCATACTATGTTATAATTTCACATTACAAACATACAGCTAAATTTAGAGACCTAATCGTTTCACTTGGGTAAAGGATTTTTCAGATGTTTGATTGGGTGTTTATTATGGTTAAGGCCTTAACAGACTGCTCATGTGTGTCAGACTATTCCTCGGGATGTGCTAGAGGGCACCTATGGCATAAACATCATCCGCCCGCGAGAGGACGAGGACCCCGACCGCATACCCAACTATGAGGAGCTACTGATGGCCTACGGATGTGAGACCATAAACCCTGTCCTTATATAGTACAGTGTATAGTACAATACACAGCACAACATAAGCCATATGATAGTGATGGAGTCGGAGCAAGCTGTTGACACTGTCCTGTTCTCTGTCAGACATGAGGGGCTTCATGACAACACACGGACAGCCTGACCAGTCGAGATCAGCCCGCTACGTCCTCAAGGACTATGTTGTTGTAAGTTAACCCTCCTCCTTCCTCCACCATCCTCTTGATGTAAAGGTATGGTTTATTAGGCAGTAGTCTAAACATTGTTTTGTCTGTATACCTACACTGAAAAAATATATAATTTCTAAAAAAAATTGTGCACAAATTTGTTTACATCCCTGTTAGTGAGCATTGTATCCTTTGTAAAGAATCCATCCACCTGACAGGTACAACATATCAAGAAGCTGATTAAACAGCATGATCATTACACAGGTGAACCATGTGCTGGGGACAATAAAAGGCCACTCTAAAATGTGCAGTTTTGTCACAAGACAATGCCACAGATGTCAAGTTTTGAGGGAGTGTGCAATTTGCATGCTGACTGAAGGAATGTCCACCAGAGTTGTTGCCAGAGAATAGAACGTTCACTTCTCTGCCAGATAATAGAAAGTTCACTTCTCTACCATAAGCTGCCTCCAATGTCATTTTAGAGAATTTGGCAGTACGTCCACCTCACAACCGCAGGCCACATGTAACCATGCCAGCCCAGGATCTCCACATCCAGCTTCTTCACATTTGGGATTGTCTGGGGTGGGGGCTGACTCCCAAGTGGATGGGCCGATGCCCACCCCTGGCTGCACCCCTGCCCAGTAATGTGAAATCTGTAGATTAGTGCCTAATACATGTATTTAAATTGACTGATTTGCTTATATGAACTGAAACTCAGCAAAGTCTTTGAAATTGTTGCATGTTGCGTTTTATATTTTTGCTCAGGAGAAATTCAGTAGTAGTAATGGCAGCACTAAAAGGTTATTTCTGACCGTCCCCAGGGGAAACTGCTTTACTGCCATCTTCCTCCCCACATCAGTGCAGCAGACTTCCAGCCCCAGCACAGCAAGTTCCAGTCTGGAGATGCAAACGGTAAAGGCTCCAAGACGGGCCACAAACAGAGCAAAGTCAAGAGACATGAGAATCTGGTGGACAAGAACTTCTTCCGTCAGGTACAATAGAAGGTAACTCCACAGAAATTACATTAAAATGACACTGGCAGAGATTGATGCCAGTCTAGGCACATTACCTCACAGCCATTGGTTGTAATGAAATGAAGGGGAGGTCAGTACAGGTGCATCAAAGCAGGGACCGAGACACTGAAAAACAGCTTCTATCTCAAGGCCATCAGACTGTTAAACAGCCACCACTAACATTGAGTGGCTGCTGCCAACACACGGACTCAACTCCAGCCACTTTAATAATGGGAATTGATGGAAATTGATGTAAAATATATCACTAGCCACTTTAAACAATGCTACTTAATATAATGTTTACATACCCTACATTACTCATCTCATATGTATATGTACAGTGGGGCGAAAAAGCATTTAGTCAGCCACCAATTGTGCAAGTTCTCCCACTTAAAATATGAGAGAGGCCTGTAATTTTCATCATAGGTACACTTCAACTATGACAGACAAAATGAGAAGAAAAAAAATCCAGAAAATCACATTGTAGGATTTTTTTATGAATTTATTTGCAAATTATGGTGGAAAATAAGTATTTGGTCACCTACAAACAAGCAAGATTTCTGGCTCGCACAGACCTGTAACTTCTTCTTTAAGAGGCTCCTCTGTCCTCCACTCGTTACCTGTATTAATGGCACCTGTTTGAAGTTGTTATCAATATAAAAGACACCTGTCCACAACCTCACAGTCACACTCCAAACTCCACTATGGCCTAGACCAAAGAGCTGTCAAAGGAGACCAGAAACAAAATTGTAGACCTGCACCAGGCTGGGAAGACTGAATCTGCAATAGGTAAGCAGCTTGGTTTGAAGAAATCAACTGTGGGAGCAATTATTAGGAAATGGAAGACATACAAGACCACTGATAATCTCCCTCGATCTAGGGCTCCAAGCAAGATCTCACCCCGTGGGGTCAAAATGATCACAAGAACAGTGAGCAAAAATCCCAGAACCACACGGCGGACCTAGTGAATGACCTGCAGATAGCTGGGACCAAAGTAACAAAGCCTACCATCAGTAACACACTACGCCGCCAGGGACTCAAATCCTGCAGTGCCAGACGTGACCCCCTGCTTAAGCCAGTACATGTCCAGGCCCGTCTGAAGTTTGCTAGAGAGCATTTGGATGATCCAGAAGAAGATTGGGAGAATGTCAGATGAAACCAAAATATAACTTTTTGGTAAAAACTCAACTCGTCGTGTTTGGAGGACAAAGAATGCTGAGTTGCATCCAAAGAACACCATACCTACTGTGAAGCATGGGGGTGGAAACATCATGCTTTGGGGCTGTTTTTCTGCAAAGGGACCAGGACGACTGATCCGTGTAAAGGAAAGAATGAATGGGGCCATGTATCGTGAGATTTTGAGTGAAAACCTCCTTCCATCAGCAAGGGCATTGAAGATTAAACGTGGCTGGGTCTTTCAGCATGACAGTGATCCCAAACACACCGCCCGGGCAACGAAGGAGTGGCTTCGTAAGAAGCATTTCAAGGTCCTGGAGTGGCCTAGCCAGTCTCCAGATCTCAACCCCATAGAAAATCTTTGGAGGGAGTTGAAATCCGTGTTGCCCAGCAACAGCCCCAAAACATCACTGCTCTAGAGGAGATCTGCATGGAGGAATGGGCCAAAAAAACAGCAACCGTGTGTGAACCTTGTGAAGACTTACAGAAAACATTTGACCTCTGTCAATGCCAACAAAGGGTATATAACAAAGTATTGAGAAACTTTTGTTATTGTTGTTTCTGGTCTCCTTTGACAGCTCTTTGGTCTAGGCCATAGTGGAGTTTGGAGTGTGGCTGTGAGGTTGTGGACAGGTGTCTTTTATATTGATAACAAGTTCAAACAGGTGCCATTAATACAGGTAACGAGTGGAGGACTTCTAATTTTGTCTGTCATAGTTGAAGTGTACCTATGATGAAAATTACAGGCCTCATCTTTTTAAGTGGAAGAACTTGCACAATTGGTGGCTGACTAAATACTTTTTTGCCCCAATGTATATACTGTACTCTATCATCTACTGCATCTTTATGTAATACATGTATCACTAGCCACTTTAAACTATGCCACTTTGTTTACATACCCTACATTACTCATCTCATATGTATATACTGTATTCGATACCATCTACTGCATCTTGTCTATGCCGTTCTGTACCATCACTCATTCATATATCTTTATGTACATATTCTTTATCCCTTTACACTTGTGTGTATAAGGTAGTAGTTTTGGAATTGTTAGGTTAGATCACTCGTTGGTTATTACTGCATTGTTGGAACTAGAAGCACAAGCATTTCGCTACACTCGCATTAACATCTGCTAACCATGTGTATGTGACAAATAAATTTGAATTGAATCACTATACTAACCACATTGTTGTGCATTTCGTTTCCAGGAGAATGTTTGAGCACTCACCAAGGGGGTCCAGTCTTACATGGGCTACAAGCTAGGCAGCATAGGCCAGCGTGAACAGATAGGGCAACCTGGCACGGAACAGCCTGTGATCGAACCCTGGAAGAAGCATGGCAATAGAAACAAGAAAGAGAAAGTACGCCAACTCACCAAGCACCTGGATGCCTGAAGAATATCTATAAACTGTTAGAAGTCGCTGATAGTCTAGAGTGGAATGGATTGTTAACCCACAAAGGACTTTTCAATGCAATCCACAGGTATTGGTGCTTTGTTGTACATAGATACTGGTCAACAACAGTAACCTCCATTGCATTTTGCAATATGGAGAACCAGGGATAGGTTGCCTTTTGATATAAAAACATTCTGAATATTGTGAATTATCATGCATTGCAGTGACGATACATTCCAGCATTTGATTATGATTGAGTTGTGCAACAAATCTCACAGAAGTTATGAGTGTAGCAACAAGAGCAGAGTAGGGGGTCAACTAAATTCCAGGATTTTCAGAAATTGAATGGAATTGAGCCTTACTCTGAACCAGAGAAGTAATCGCTAAGGAGATCAATCAAGATTTATTTGGTTATATGCGTTTGTTACATATACAGAAAGGTCAGACTTGAACTTTACAGAGATAATGAACTACAGGTAACTGCCGAAATAAAGGAAACAACAAAGTGTCTTAATAGGGAGTGGAATGCCACTACGAGCAAGAACAGCTTCAATGCATTTTGGCATAGATTTCACAAGTGTCTGAAACTATTGGAAGGATGTGACACCATTCTTCCACGAGAAATTACATTATGTGGTGTTTGTTGATGGTGGTAGAAAACACTGTCTCAGGTGCTGCTCCAGAATCTCCCATAAGTGTTCAATTGGGTTGAGATCTGGTCATCAAACCATTCAGTGACCACTCAAGTCCTCTCATGTGTATGGGGGCATTGTCATCCTATGGGGCCATGGTAGCCAAAATAATAAATAGCCTGCCCAGTATTTCTATACTTGACCTTAAGCATGATGGGATGTTAATTGCTTAATTAACTCAGGAACCACACCTGTGTGGAAGCACCTGTTTTCAATATACTTTATGTCCATTTACTCAAGTGTTTCCATTATTTTGGCAGTAGTTGGATTCCCTAAGATTTTACAACCAACTGCTAACTCTGCAATAAATGTCTGAAGCAATAACAATTGAGTAATATCCCTGATTATATATTTCAGATGGTTTTCAAATGTTACTTTGTGGTGTTTTTGGCTCTCATTAGTGTTTCTAATATTTGCTGTGATTATGTGCCCAAAGGACCCTCAAACTGCCACCAGAGGCTTCATTGAGCTAGGGCTACCTGAAGCTGACCTACATTTTATCTTTTAGAAATGGCCTTGATCTTTCAGTGTAGGGCAACAGCAGAAATTAGGAAAGGTGTTCTTTGGTTTGTTGCACATGACTGGTCCACTAAATCGGGGCATTATGTCCAAAGAAAAGTACATAAAATGGGACTAATAAATTATTTAATGTGACTATCATTAATAAACATTCAATTGGCCCAGCTCGAGTGTCTTTATAACTCAAAGAATTGAGTAAGAGCATCACCATGCCCTGGCAAAATCATGTCAATCTCATTGTCATTCTCTAATCTACAGGGAAATGTGTTTACGTTTGAATAACCAGGCAGCGCTTTTGTGAAGTAAATTTGCATACTATTAGGGCACAACTTCCCACACCTTTTTCATAGGTCCGTGCTCGCCGTGATTATCGGGATGACTCTACCCCCCATTTAAGCTGAAATTTGAAATGGTTAGGTAAGGGTTTAGGGCCCAAGTATCCCAAATAGCATTGACCAGATTACATACCTGTGCTGTGCACTACTGACGCAGCTCCACCCCACTGGGTGTATTTGCCAATGCTATTCCAAATATTCTCTTTAGGACAACGTAGGCACAGTTTAGCGACATGGGAGAGGACGCACATTGTCACAAATTAACAGAGCAGAAAGCCTTTGGTGTGATGTCTTTGTAGTGCCCGACATATAAACCTGTTTTTCAAACCGACAAAGTTTGCATCCCGACCTGACTCATCTGTTTGGCGGTGCTTTTGATAATAGCATGTTTTATGTGAGTAGGCCTGTGGGTAAATACGCATTTAAATATGGAGGAATTGCATGTCTAGTGATTTACTTGGACTGAAATAACTGCCGGTACTCATTTCGTGTGCCGGTAATGTTTATATTTAAGTGTTGCCCGAAGATTACGATTACGATTGTTTACACTGAGCTGCACTGGGGTCGGAATGCAATCGTGGTTATATTAACACTTCGAACACACCAATTGTGTCATGGCATCACTGCTGCATAATATTTTGCGCAACTAGGCAACTATACTGATGCAGGTCTCTTTTGCAGATGGTCGCATGCGGTTGGACACATGGAGGAGAGAATCATTTTCGCAGTATCCTCAAAACGGTATTTTTTACATAACTGCTGACAGCTACAGGGACATAAACACAAAAAAATGCTGCTTAGAGACAAGTGTCCACGATAGTAGGATTGTCAGTTTAGTAGTGAGCTTGTGCTAGATGTGGCCAGTAAATTATACTGTTACGTGTGTGTGTGAAAGAAATAGTCAAATAAATTATGCTAGTTACTACCCCTGATTGCTACCAAATAATCATGTTTGAAAGAGTGTGAGTGTGTATGTCAGATAAATAGAAATGGTAGATACTACTGTACCCTGATAATTTGGTCAGATAACCGTGTGTGTGTGTCTATGTGTAGAGTAGGTGACATGTCCATGATAGCTATCTAATCACTATAGTTATGCTAGGTAATGGTTTGGCTTATCATGTTCATGTCTATGTAGAAGAAGACTAGGAGGAAGTGGAGAGGACTCAGGGACAGGTATCAGAGAGAGATGAGGGCAGAGAAAGAGAAGAAGAAGTCTGGGTCAGCAGCTTCAGGCCAGCAGCCTTGGCGCTTCTGCCACATTCTTTCTTTTCTGGATCCATTTATTGTGCCTAGAGCAACAAGTGGCAATTTTACAGCCAAGACCCTCTACTATGTCATCCACAAGTGTTGTTGCCACCGGTGCATCAAGACCCTCAACGTCACCTACAAGTGCGACCATCGCCTCCACCGGTGCAGCGAGACCCTCTACAACGTCTACATCATCCACAAGTATGACCACCACCGGTGCAGCCATGGAAGATGATGAAATGGAGGAAGCACCTCTGGATCTAGGACCACCTGAGATTATTATGAACCTCACGAAAGTGACCACTGAGGACCTCGTTGAACAGGATGTGGCCGTGGAGAGAAACAGAGAGAGAAACGAAGAGGAACGTCACACCAGGCGTCATCGGAGGTACCAGCCCCCAGATCCACTGAACTAATTTCAGCAGAGGCTCCAAGCCGTCGAGAGGGATGCAGCACAACCTGATTCTCACAGAAAGGATGATGAGACCCTCTTTACCATGAGCCTGGTGCCAACACTGAAGAGGCTGCCTCAGCAAAGAAAAGCAGCAGTCAAGGATAAAATGTATCAGCTGCTTTTCGAAGCCGAGTTCAATGGTACGTCTTTTTTTTCCTCCACAATGTTGCGACAGTGAAGTAAAGTAGGTCATTTTTACAGTATAGTTATGTACGCTAATTGGTATTTCAGATCAAAGTATTAATGAGGCAAATGTATAGCTGTTGTTTCTGAATTACAACATATCCTAAAACAACAGTTTGCTGTCTAAACACACACACACACCTCTTTCAATAGTTACATTTACAGTGCCTTGCGAAAGTATTCGGCCCCCTTGAACTGTGCGACCTTTTGCCACATTTCAGGCTTCAAACATAAAGATATAAAACTGTATTTTTTTGTGAAGAATCAACAACAAGTGGGACACAATCATGAAGTGGAACGACATTTATTGGATATTTCAAACTTTTTTAACAAATCAAAAACTGAAAAATTGGGCGTGCAAAATTATTCAGCCCCTTTACTTTCAGTGCAGCAAACTCTCTCCAGAAGTTCAGTGAGGATCTCTGAATGATCCAATGTTGACCTAAATGACTAATGATGATAAATACAATCCACCTGTGTGTAATCAAGTCTCCGTATAAATGCACCTGCACTGTGATAGTCTCAGAGGTCCGTCAAAAGCGCAGAGAGCATCATGAAGAACAAGGAACACACCAGGCAGGTCCGAGATACTGTTGTGAAGAAGTTTAAAGCCGGATTTGGATACAAAAAGATTTCCCAAGCTTTAAACATCCCAAGGAGCACTGTGCAAGCGATAATATTGAAATGGAAGGAGTATCAGACCACTGCAAATCTACCAAGACCTGGCCGTCCCTCTAAACTTTCAGCTCATACAAGGAGAAGACTGATCAGAGATGCAGCCAAGAGGCCCATGATCACTCTGGATGAACTGCAGAGATCTACAGCTGAGGTGGGAGACTCTGTCCATAGGACAACAATCAGTCGTATATTGCACAAATCTGGCCTTTATGGAAGAGTGGCAAGAAGAAAGCCATTTCTTAAAGATATCCATAAAAAGTGTTGTTTAAAGTTTGCCACAAGCCACCTGGGAGACACACCAAACATGTGGAAGAAGGTGCTCTGGTCAGATGAAACCAAAATTGAACTTTTTGGCAACAATGCAAAACGTTATGTTTGGCGTAAAAGCAACACAGCTCATCACCCTGAACACACTGTCAAACATGGTGGTGGCAGCATCATGGTTTGGGCCTGCTTTTCTTCAGCAGGGACAGGGAAGATGGTTAAAATTGATGGGAAGATGGATGGAGCCAAATACAGGACCATTCTGGAAGAAAACCTGATGGAGTCTGCAAAAGACCTGAGACTGGGACGGAGATTTGTCTTCCAACAAGACAATGATCCAAAACATAAAGCAAAATCTACAATGGAATGGTTCAAAAATAAACATATCCAAGTGTTAGAATGGCCAAGTCAAAGTCCAGACCTGAATCCAATCGAGAATCTGTGGAAAGAACTGAAAACTGCTGTTCACAAATGCTCTCCATCCAACCTCACTGAGCTCGAGCTGTTTTGCAAGGAGGAATGGGAAAAAATGTCAGTCTCTCGATGTGCAAAACTGATAGAGACATACCCCAAGCGACTTACAGCTGTAATCGCAGCAAAAGGTGGCGCTACAAAGTATTAACTTAAGGGGGCTGAATAATTTTGCACGCCCAATTTTTCAGTTTTTGATTTGTTAAAAAAGTTTGAAATATCCAATAAATGTCGTTCCAATTCATGATTGTGTCCCACTTGTTGTTGATTCTTCACAAACAAATACAGTTTTATATCTTTATCTTTGAAGCCTGAAATGTGGCAAAAGGTCGCAAAGTTCAAGGGGGCCGAATACTTTCGCAAGGCACTGTATCTGAATAGACCTATCGGACAATTTATCTATTAATTAAATTTTTTCTTGGGCCTCCTATATATATATATATATATATATATATATATATATTTTTTTTTTTTGCTAATTGGATTAATCCCCTCTACCACACGGAACCCCACTAATCCTACCGACGGAAACGCATGAGGTGGCTAAAAACAGACCTCCATCCTATGCTAGCTTGCTACCGATGGCCCGGCTAGCTGTCTGAATCGCCGTGACCCCAACCAACCTCACTACTCACTGGACCCTTTTGATCACTTGACTAAGCATGCCTCTCCTTAATGTCAATATGCCTTGTCCATTGCTGTTCTGGTTAGTGTTTATTGGCTTATTTCACTGTAGAGCCTCTAGTCCTGCTCACTATACCTTATCCAACCTATTAGTTCCACCACCCACACATGCAATGACATCTCCTGGTTTCAATGATGTTTCTAGAGACAATATCTCTCTCATCATAACTCAATACCTAGGTTTACCTCCACTGTATTCACATCCTACCATAACTTTGTCTGTACATTATACCTTGAAGCTATTTTATCGCCCCCAGAAACCTCCTTTTACTCTCTGTTCCAGACGTTCTAGATGACCAATTCGTATTGCTTTTAGCCGTACCCTTATCCTACTCCTCCTCTGTTCCTCTGGTGATGTAGAGGTGAATCCAGGCCCTGCAGTGCCTAGCTCCACTCCTATTCCCCAGGTGCTCTCTTTTGATGACTTCTGTAACCTTAATAGCCTTGGTTTCATGCATGTTAACATTAGAAGCCTCCTCCCTAAGTTTGTTTTATTCACTGCTTTAGCACACTCTGCCAACCCGGATGTTCTAGCTGTGTCTGAATCCTGGCTTAGGAAGACCACCAAAAATTCTGAAATTTTCATCCCTAACTACATTTTCAGACAAGATAGAACTGCCAAAGGGGGCGGTGTTGCAATCTACTGCAAAGATAGCCTGCAGAGTTCTGTCCTACTATCCAGGTCTGTACCCAAACAATTTGAACTTCTACTTTTAAAAATCCACCTCTCTAAAAACAAGTCTCTCACCATTGCCGCCTGCTATAGACCACCCTCTGCCCCCAGCTGTGCTCTGGACACCATATGTGAACTGATTGCCCCCCATCTATCTTCAGAGCTCGTGCTGCTAGGCAACCTAAACTGGAACATGCTTAACACCCCAGCCATCCTACAATCTAAGCTGTGCCCTCAATCTCACACAAATGATCAATGAACCTACCAGGTACCGCCCCAAAGCGTTAAACACGGGCACCCTCATAAATATCATCCTAACCAATTTGCCCTCTAAATACACCTCTGCTGTCTTCAACCAAGATCTCAGCGATCACTGCCTCATTGCCTGCATCCGTAATGGGTCAGCGGTCAAACGACCTCCACTCATCACTGTCAAACGCTCCCTGAAACACTTCAGCAAGCAGGCCTTTCTAATCGACCTGGGCCGGGGTATCCTTGAAGGATATTGATCTCATCCCGTCAGTAGAGGATGCCTGTTTCTTTTTTTTAAATGCCTTCCTAA
Source organism: Oncorhynchus mykiss (assembly GCF_013265735.2). Taxonomy (NCBI): domain Eukaryota; kingdom Metazoa; phylum Chordata; class Actinopteri; order Salmoniformes; family Salmonidae; genus Oncorhynchus; species Oncorhynchus mykiss. The sequence goes on along the minus strand of NC_048565.1, from coordinate 18,084,125 downwards.
CCATCTTAAATAAGCATGACCCATTCAAGAAATTTAGAACCAGGAACAGATATAGCCCTCGGTTCTCCCCAGACCTGTCTGCCCTTAACCAACACAAAAACATCCTATGGTGTTCTGCATTAGCATCGAACAGCCCCCGTGATATGCAGCTGTTCAGGGAAGCTAGAAACCATTATACACAGGCAGTTAGAAAAGCCAAGGCTAGCTTTTTCAAGCAGAAATTTGCTTCCTGTAACACTTAACTCAAAAAAGTTCTGGGACACTGTCCATGGAGAATAAGAACACCCCCTCCCAGCTGCCCACTGCACTGAAGATAGGAAACACTGTCACCACTGATAAATCCACTATAATCGAGAATTTCAATAAGCATTTTTCTACGTCTGGCCATGCTTTCCACCTGGCTACTCCTAACCCGGTCAACAGCACTACACCTCCGACAGCAACTCGCCCAAGCCTTCCCCATTTCTCCTTCTCCCAAATCCAGTCAGCTGATGTTCTGAAAGAGCTGCAAAATCTGGACCCATACAAATCAGCCGGGCTAGACAATCTGGACCCTTTCTTTCTAAAATGATCTGCCGAAATTGTTGCCACCCCTATTACTAGCCTGTTCAACCTCTCGTTCGTGTCGTCTGAGATTCCCAAAGATTGGAAAGCAGCTGCGGTCATCCCCCTCTTCAAAGGGGGGGACACTCTTGACCCAAACTGCTACAGACCTATATCTATCCTACCCTGCCTTTCTAAGGTCTTCGAACGCCAAGTCAACAAACGGATTACCGACCATTTCGAATCTCACCATACCTTCTCTGCTATGCAATCTGGTTTCAGAGCTGGTCATGGGTGCACCTCAGCCACGCTCAAGGTCCTAAACGATATCTTAACCGACATCGATAAGAAACATTACTGTGCAGCCGTATTCATTGATCTGGCCAAGGCTTTCAACTGTCAATCACCACATCCTCATCGGCAGACTCGACAGCCTTGGTTTCTCAAATGATTGCCTCGCCTGGTTCACCAACTACTTCTCTGATAGAGTTCAGTGTGTCAAATCGGAGGGTCTGCTGTCCGGACCTCTGGCAGTCTCTATGGGGATGCCACAGGGTTCAATTCTCGGACCGACTCTCTTCTCTGTATACATCAATGATGTCGCTCTTGCTGCTGGTGAGTCTCTGATCCACCTCTGCGCAGACGACACCATTCTGTATACTTCTGGCCCTTCTTTGGACACAACAATTCAGGCAAGCTTTAATGCCATACAACTCATCTTCCGTGGCTTCCAATTGCTCTTAAATACAGGTAAAACTAAATGCATGCTCTTCAACCGATCGCTGCCTGCATCTGCCCGCCTGTCCAACATCACTACTCTGGACGGCTCTGACTTAGAATACGTGGACAACTACAAATACCTAGGTGGCTGGTTAGACTGTAAACTCTCCTTCCAGACCCACATCATTGGCTTCCTATTTCGCAACAAAGCATCCTTCACTCATGCTTCACTCATGCTGCCAAACATACCCTTGTAAAACTGACCATCCTACCAATCCTTGACTTCGGCGATGTCATTTACAAAATAGCCTCCAAAACCCTACTCAACAAATTGGATGCAGTCTATCACAGTGCAATCCGTTTTGTCACCAAAGCCCCATATACTACCCACCATTGCGACCTGTACGCTCTCGTTGGCTGGCCCTCGCTTCATACTCGTCGCCAAACCCACTGGCCCCATGTCATCTACAAGACCCTGCTAGGTAAAGTCCCCCCTTATCTCAGCTCGCTGGTCACCATAGCATCACCCACCTGTAGCACGCGCTCCAGCAGGTATATCTTTCTGGTCACCCCCAAAACCAATTCTTTCTTTGGCCGCCTCTCCTTCCAGTTCTCTGCTGCCAATGACTGGAACGAACTACAAACATTTCTGAAACTGGAAACACTTATCTACCTCACTAGCTTTAAGCACCAACTGTCAGAGCAGCTTACAGATTACTGCACCTGTACACAGCCCACCTATAATTTAGCCCAAACAACTACCTCTTTCCCTACTGTATTTATTTTATTTATTTATTTAGCTCCTTTGCACCCCATTATTTTTATTTCTACTTTGCACATTCTTCCACTGCAAATCTACCATTCCAGTGTTTTACTTGCTATATTGTATTTACTTTGCCACCATGGCCTTTTTTTGCCTTTACTTCCCTTATCTCACCTCATTTGCTCACATCGTATATAAACTTGTTTATACTGTATTATGGACCGTATGTTTGTTTTACTCCATGTGTAACTCTGTGTCGAACTGCTTTGCTTTATCTTGGCCAGGTCGCAATTGTAAATGAGAACTTGTTCTCAACTTGCCTACCTGGTTAAATAAAGGTGAAATAAAAAATATATATATTGGGTTCCATGTATAACCTTTTCCCCAAAGGGTTATACCTGGAACCAAAAAGGGTTATTCTATGTGGTAAGCAGAAGGACACTTTTGGAACCTTTTTCTCTAAGAGTGTATGTGAGCCAATAAGAATGTAATGAATTACTGTAACTGTCTTTAACAACAATGGGTCCTGGAGAAGACTAGCCTACTGTTACGGAGTCTAGGTGATAGGTATTTGACTAGCCGGACTGTTCCCCGGACTCCATGTGTAGGGATTTGTACAATGCACAAACAAGGCTATTGAACTTGACATTGGTGTCTGTCTTTATTCCTTTATCCAACATATCATACAAAACATGGTATCAGAAGTGGCTCGGAAAACACACGTTTGTTATTTTTGTAGCTAAGTACAGTATAGGCGCAGTTACGTTCCATATGCGAACACACGCCGTTTTCTACTCACAACACTGATCACCTCGTTGTTAGCTAGCTAGCTAGCATCACTACCTACCTCGATGACTGAAGGCAAAGAAATCTCCTATTCCATTGCTATGGCAGCGAACATTCCACCACCAAATCCCATGGTTCTCACAGGGGACTGGAATACTAATTGGGACAACTTCAGGAATTAATTCGAGGACTATGCGCTGGCGACCGGTCTAGATGAGAAACCCAACGAGGTACAAGCTGCAACTCTGAGGAGTTTAATGGGCAGCGAATGCAGGCATATCTACCGGCACAATCTCACCCTCACAGCAGGACAACAGTGTGATGCAAAGGCTATATTGGATGCATTGGAGAATTACTTCAAACCCGCCAGAAACGTAATTTACGAGCGGTTCGTTTTCGGAAGCTGCAAACAGGAAGAGGGTGAGTCAGTACACAACTTTGTAACCCGTTTGAGAGAGAAATCCGCCACTTGTGAATACGGGGGATTGAAAGATGAATTGATTCGTGACAAAATAGTACTGGGAATTGCAAATGAGGATACGCACCGGCGTCTACTGAGAGAGAGAGGCTTAACATTAGTAACTGCCATCGAAATGTGCCGCACTGCTGAAGTCACTGACATGAGAATGAGAGCAATAGAAATCGCAGATTTCCGTAGGCAGGGCAGACATTCAGACAAAACCAATCGAGGCAGAGTAATTCACCACGAACGGTGAACACAGAGAGCCCCGTAGCATGTAAATACTGTGGGAATACACACACACGTGGCAAAGAGCACTGCCCTGCCTACGGAAAACCATGCAGATCTTGTGAAACTAATAATCACTTTGCAAAAGTGTGTCTCAAAAGCAAAAGAACGGGGAGTGAGGGCAAGATTCACTGTGTTGATGATGTCACTCAATGTTCAGAGCTGAACAGTGAAAGTTCATGCATGAATCCATTGGGGCTGTACACTCAAGAGGGAAGAAATGGTTTGTGACACTACGATTACACAACAAGCAACAACAATGTCAACTGGATTCCGGTGCTACATGCAACGTAATGAGCTACAAAGACAAAAATCAATCTGGCACCAGACACACATCTATTGCCCAGCGATACTAGACTAAAGCTGTACTCAGGAGAGCTAATGAGCTCTATGGGCACCTTTGAGACCGACTGTGTTATTAGGGGACGCAAACACAAGCTGGGGTTTGAGATTGTGAAAACCAGTCAACATCCTCTCCTCTCAGGCTCTACATGCGAACGCCTGGGACTGATGCAGTTCACTGTACCAAATGACCTGCATATTGTGGATCATGTCCAGCATGGACCCCTGTCCAAAGAACAACTACTCAGCAGATATGACGATGTATTCAACATGCCCGTTGAATCTGTGCCTGGGGAGGTACACTTTGAAGTGGATGAGAGCATCACTCCAGTCCAGTGTGCTCCTCGCAATGTGCCCATTGCAATGAAAATGGCTGTGAAGGCCCAGCTGGACAAGTATGGCCACATGACATCTGTGACTGAACCAACTGACTGGATCAGCAATATGGTCATAGTGAAAAAAACAGAGAAGCTGAGGGTCTACATCGACCCAAAGCATCTGAACCAAGCACTGAAACGATCCCACTACATCATGCCGACACTAGAGGATGTCCTCTATAAGCGTCCCAAGGCCAGGATTTTCACCTTGGTGTATGCCCGAGATGCATTCCTTCAATGCAAGCTGGACGAAGAAAGCAACTTCATGACTACCTTCTGGACCCCTGGGGTCGGAAACGCTGGCTCAAGCTCCCGTTTGGTGTTTCAGTGGCGCCTAAGATATACCAACGCAAGCAGCACGAGTTACTGGCTGGGCTCAAGGATATTGAACCCATCGCCAATGATGTCCTGATCGTAGGCTGTGGTGACACAGACGAAGAAGCAGAACGCGACCACGATGTGAAGCTCCTGGCACTGATGGAGCGCTGCCGATCAGTTAAGCTTGGCCTTGGCCAGAAGAAACTGCAGTTCAAGGTGAAAGACGTCCACTTCCATGGCCACATTCTCTCGGCAAAAGGCCTGAAGCTGGACCCAGACAAGGTCAGAGCGATCCTCGACATGCCAAACCCGTCTGATGCAAAAGAAGTACAGCGTCTCATCGGCTTTGCAAACTATCTTGCGCCTCTGCGCCGATTGCTGGACAAAGACACCCCATGGCACTGGCTACCCAAGCACGAGGCCGCAGTGCAGGAGATTAAATCTCTGGCTTCATCCTTGGCAGTGTTGCGCTACTACGACGTCATGAAGCCTGTCACAATCCAGAGCGACTCCAGCCAAAGGGGACTTGGATGCTGCGTTATGCAGGAAGACCAGCCAGTTGCGTTTGCCTCGAGAGCGCTCACCCCCACCGAACAAAACTATGCACAAATTGAGAAAGAGTGCCTCAGCATCGTCTTCTCCTGCCAGCGAGGCTAAAAAAGCATGCTCCTGACTCTGCAAAACTACAGCCTGAAGGTAATTTACAAGCCAGGACCAGAGATGTACATCAGCGACACACTGAGCAGGGCAACAACACAATGTACAGGCAGAGGCACTGTCTATCAGCGGCAGGCCATCTGTTCGCTACAGCAGGAACAACAAGATGTTCAACAGATCAATCAGGCAGACTACTTAAACGTCACAGATCACCGCCTAGCCCAGATCAGGCAACACACTGACAAGGACGAACACCTAGTCACTGAAGTCCATGGCTCTCACAGGTTGGCCATACCTGAAAGAGGAGACATCTTTCACAGTGAGACAATACTGGACCTTTCGAGATGAGATCAGCGTACAAAATGGCATCTTGTTTAGAGGTCAGAAGGTCATTATTCCCAAATCACTACGTCCAGAGATGCTTACCCGCATACACTCCAGTCACGTTGGAGGTGACGCATGCTACCGCCAGGCTCGTGAAACATTATACTGGCCAAACATGCAAGCAGAAATTAAAGACTTTGTCAGCAACTGTTCCACATGCAACGAGTACGCTCATGAACAGCAAATGGAAACCATGATGTCACACGAACTGCCCACAAGGGCCTGGCAAATCGTCAACATGGACTTAGTCCTTTTGTCTGTGGCTGAATATCTTCTCATCGTTGATCACTACTCTGACTTTTGGGAAATTTAACTGCTCCCTGACTTGTCTGCAGAGACGAACATAAAGCGCTGCAAGGTCAGCCTGACAAGGTAATCACGGACATTGGCCCACAAGTCACTGCACAGTTCAAGCGTTTCGTCTCAGAATGGGAGTTTGACCATGTGACCTCCTCTCCAAGACACCCAAAAGCAAATGGTAAGGCAGAATCGGCTGTCAAGATTGCAAAAAAACTGTTAAGCAGGGCCTTGCGCGACAGCAACGACCCATGGAAAGCGATCTTACAGTGGAGGAACACACCCACCGAAAACATGGACAGCAGCCCAGCACAACGCCCTTCTGTCCAGACGTCTGAAGACTACCATCCCCATAGCTAACAAGCTACTTGAGCCCTGCGTCATGGTTGGCGTCACGGACAAACTGCATCACAGAAAGCAGCTCGCTAAGTGCTTCTACGACCGGACTGCTCGAGACCTACCAGAGCTGGAGGTGGGTGAAACGATAAGGATGAAACCGCTGCCGGGAGACCACACAGGACTTTGGAAGCTGGGCACATGCCTATAGAGAGTTGCACCATGTTCTTACCTGGTGGATGTTGGTGGCTCCCTCTATCGTCGCAATCGGGTGGATCTGCGCGTACACTCACCTAATTGAGATATGAGCCAACTGAAGGTGAGGCTTCTACCCCACCAAGCTCTCCAGCTTGTGCCCCTAATCCTACCCCTGTCAGAGCCAATACTTACTCACGGATGGGTTGGCTGTGCAAGCCACCGGACAGGCTTACTCTGTAAGCAAGAGACTTAACTTGCCCTCGGGTAATTAAAATATATATATTTTTTCTTAAATAATTAAATTAAATTAAAAAAGGAAGATGACAACTGAAGTAAAAAGAAAATGTAATGCTTTTTCTATTGTTATGACCTGACTGTTAAGAACTTAATGTTATGCCTTTATGTTTGCACTTTCTATTGAAGAGGATGATGTTCCCCGGACTCCATGTGTAGGGATTTGTACAATGCACAAACAAGGCTATTGAACTTGACATTGGTGTCTGTCTTTATTCCTTTATCCAACATATCATACTGAAACTCCTACTTTCATCAGGGCAGAAGGCACCTCAACTTTCTTTTCATTTGGTACATTGCATAATTAAAAAAGGATTATAAACCAACTTCGGGAAAAGTTATAGTCCTAATGAACATTCTGTAAAAGTACATCTGATGTCAAATAGGGATTATTAACTAGAGAGCCCTTTAGCTAGCTAGGTTGCACATAAAAACAATGTATCAAATATCAATCAATTATGGTATTAAAGGCTTTAAAAATGTACTTGAATTTAGCTTACTTGAGATAAATCATCAGGCGTTCAACTGGGCTAATGGACTCCCGGTAGTTGGTTTCCATCCGGGCGATCCTGGCTCCAACGATCTGGAGCAGGTGATCGAACTGGCTTCGGTCCAGACGAAAGTAACGTCGGAATTGCTCTCCAAGCAGTCGAAGCTCTTGAATGAGACGGTGGAACTCCGCCTGCCTGCTTTCGGGACTTCAACCATCTCTGGGTCCCGGCCCAACAGCGCGATCAAGACCACCTTCCTCAACGTTGAAACGTAATCTGCTATCTTGACTATTATTGCATTTCGCTCCAAAACTGCATTTTGGAGGGAAATTATATTATATGCTCTCATAATTAATTTGTGGATGTCATCGAATAAATAATATATTTGGCAAATAAATGTTTTTTTTTTTTTTTAAGAAATGCTAGTCAAACTGTTTTTATTATGTTATCCCACTTTTTTTTCTGGATATATGTGCAACAAAAATTCAACATTCACATTTCGTTACTTTCTGTCAAGTAAGTCTATGCATACAATTTGATGCATACGTTCGATAAATCTAAAGTATGCACCACACAGAACGCACAGCAACTGCTTCTGCAACCCAATGCTGCAGGAAACGTGGCGTTCCATTGGAAATGAATGTACTTGTTCTGGTGTATCAAAACGCAATGACACAGTCGGTGTGTTCGAAACGTAAGACACCATGGAGCCAGCGGGAGAGGTGGGTCAGAAAACGTACCTTAATGCAGGGATGGGTTATGCCACTGTTCTCCATATTGTAACTTGATCCACAATGATACACCGAGGAGATTGAAATACTACTTTACGTCCTAATGCTAGCTAGTTGTAGCCACTGCAGCAATTTTGGAATGGCAGTGTCAGCCAATCAGCTCCTTTGTTGTTCAATGCTATGTGCCATTCAATTATATTATTCAAATCAAATTTTATTTGTCACATACACATGGTTAGCAGATGTTAATGCGAGTGTAGCAAAATGCTTGTGCTTCTAGTTCCGACAATGCAGAAATAACCAACAAGTAATCTAACTAACAATTCCAAAACTACTACCTTAAACACACAAGTTTCAAGGGATAAAGAATATGTACAGAAAGATATATGAATGAGTGATGGTACAGAGCGGCATAGGCAAGATGCAGTAGATGGTATCGAGTACAGTATATACATATGAGATGAGTATGTAAACAAAGTGGCATAGTTTGAAGTGGCTAGTGATACATGTATTACATAAAGATTCAGTAGATGATATAGAGTACAGTATCATATAGTATACGTATACATATGAGATAAATAATGTAGGGTATGTAAACATTATATTAAGTAGCATTGTTTAAAGTGGCTAGTGATATATTTTACATCAATTCCCATTATTAAAGTGGCTGGAGTTGAGTCAGTGTGTTAGCAGCAGCCACTCAATGTTAGTGGTGGCTGTTTAACAGTCTGATGGCCTTGAGATAGAAGCTGTTTTTCAGTGTCTCGGTCCCAGCTTTGATGCACCTGTACTGACCTCGCCTTCTGGATGATAGCGGGGTGAACAGGCAGTGGCTCGGGTGGTTGTTGTCCTTGATGATCTTTATGGCCTTCCTGTGACATCGGGTGGTGTAGGTGTCCTGGAAGGCAGGTAGTTTGCGTTGTGCAGACCTCACTACCCTCTGGAGAGCCTTACGGTTGTGGGCGGAGCAGTTGCCGTACCAGGCGGTGATACAGCCCGACAGGATGCTCTCGATTGTGCATCTGTAGAAGTTCATGAGTGCTTTTGGTGACAAGCCAAATTTCTTCAGCCTCCTTAGATTGAAGAGGCGCCGCTGCGCCTTCTTCACGATGCTGTCTGTGTGGGTGGACCAATTCAGTTTGTCTGTGATGTGTAAACCGAGGAACTTAAAACTTACTACCCTCTCCACTAATGTTCCATCGATGTTGATAGGGGGGTGCTCCCTCTGCTGTCCACAATCATCTCCTTAGTTTTGTTGACGTTGAGTGTGAGGTTATTTTCCTGACACCACACTCCGAGGGCCCTCACCTCCTCCCTGTAGGCCGTCTCGTCGTTGTTAGTAATCAAGCCTACCACTGTTGTGTCGTCCGCAAACTTGATGATTGAGTTGGAGGCGTGCGTGGCCACGCAGTCGTGGGTGAACAGGGAGTACAGGAGAGGGCTCAGAACGCATGTTTTGGTTGCGGGCCGTGTCAGTGGCACTGTATTGTCCTCAAAGCGGGCAAAAAAGTGATTTAGTCTGCCTGGGAGCAAGACATCCTGGTCCGTGACTGGGCTGGTTTTCTTTTTGTAATCCGTGATTGACTGTAGACCCTGCCACATACCTCTTGTGTCTGAGCCGTTGAATTGCGATTCTACTTTGTCTCTATACTGACGCTTAGCTTGTTTGATTGCCTTGCAATCAATCATTTTTTATTTAATGTCACACAGATTTTGACTTCTTTGTAGTTGCTCTGAAATTTACACATTTTGTGTGCGTGTGTGTGTGTGTGTGTGGTATGCGCTCCCAAACTGTTATTGAACAGTTATAACAACAGTTATTGTTATTGAAACTGTTATTATGTTGCTCTACACGTGCTGTGTTATGGCCATCATATAGAGTCATTATAAGTGGAGTGCCTATCTGTAGTCATGTTGTTATAGATGTAACGATGGATATTGTAAATATACATTTAGCTGTTCTACAAAGATTTTAAAAAGTTGTTCAACTTTGATGGAGATTTTATGATGGATTTGCAGTTGCTCTAAAGTTTACACATGTGTGTGTGTGTGTGTGTGTGTGTGTGTCTGCAGAATAAACCGTGAAGGAGAACAGCACTGTCCTTTGTCATCCAAGCAAATGAGAACCGTTACACTGGCTCCACAGTGTCTTAATGTAACCATGATTGCGTTCTGACCCCAGTGCAGCTCGTAGGGTCAGTATCTTCCAGCAAATGTAGGTGCAGGAGCTCCATAATATTTTTAAAACTAATATTCAATAAGAGGTGCAGGAGCTTAAGCAGAACAACATTTGAGGTGCCGGTATTCAGCTCCAGTGATTCAGCTCCCAAGTCAAGCACTGTTATGTTTAGGCTACTTATAGTTGTTTTACTTAACTTTTACTTAACTTTTATTGGAAACACTTATTCTCGGCTGGTATGTCGGCGAGATGCAGAGTGTTGGGCAGGAAGTCAGGGGAGGAGGCAGCCTGTACCCTCTGTTTCCTTGGCCATTTGTGCAGCACCGTTGGGGCCTTTCTCTCCAGTCAGCAGGCTCTTCTGGTGACAAGACAACAATCTATGATGTACACAAATATATATGCAACAATTTCAAATATTTTACTGAGTTACAGTTCATATAAGGAAATCAGTCAATTGAAATAAATTCATTAGGTCCTAATCTATAGATTTCACATGACTGGGAATATAGATCTGTTGGTCACAGATGCCTTAAAAAAAAGGCAATGGCGTGGATTAGAAAAACAGTCAGTTTCTGGTGTGACCACCGTTTGCCTCATGCAGCATGACACATCTCCTTTCGCATAGAGTTGATCAAGCTGTTGATTGTGGCCTGTGGAATGTTGTCCCACTCTTCTTCAATGGCTGTGCGAAGTTGCTGGATATGGGCGGGAACTGGAACACGCTGTCGTTCACGTCAGTCCAAAGAATCCCAAACATGCTCAATGTGTGACATATCTGGTGAGTATGCAGGCCATGGAAGAACTGGGACATTTTCAGCTTCCAGGAATTGTGTACAGATCCTTTTGACATGGGGCTGTGCATTATCATGCTGAAACATGAGGTGATGGCAACGGATGAATGGCCTCAAGATCAATAGGCCTCAAGATCTTGTCACAGTTTCTCTGTGCTTTCAAATTGCCATTGATAAGATGCAATTGTGTTCATTGACTGTAGCTTATGCCTGCCCATACCATAACCCCACCGCCACCATGGGGCACTCTTCACAACGTTGACATCAGCAAACCGCGCACCCACACTACGCCATACACGTGTTCTGCGGTTGTGAGGCCAGTTGGACATACTGCCAAATTCTCTAAAATGACTTTGGAGGCAGCTTCTGGTAGAGAAATTAACATTAAATTCTCCGGCAACAGCTCTGTTGGACATTCTTGCAGTCAGCATGCCAATTGCACACTCCCTCAAAACTTGAGACATCTGTGGCATTGTGTGACAACTTCACATTTTAGAGTGGCCTTTTATTGTCCCCAGCATAAGATGCACCTGTGAAACAATCATGCTTTTTAATCAGCTTCTTGATATGCCACACATGTCAGGTGGATGAATTATCTTGGCAAATGAGAAATGCTCACTTTCCTTCTACACATTTCTCAATTATCCCTTTTTTGGCAGAGCTGCTCACAGTTACCCTTTAGGCAGAGCATGTTCGTTGTATCCGGTCCTACAATATGTTATCAACACAAACAATACGCTTGCACTGTATGTATAGGAATAACAATAAAGTTTGATCTATAAAGCCAAGAAATGCAAAAGAAATGAGGCTGAAGAGAGGTCCTTGTGAAATACTTTTTTTCAATGTTTCAATGGAAAACATTCAGTTAGCAGAACTGCAATTCTCAACCCTCACCCCTTTACCTTCTCCAGATAATAGACTGAGGATGATGAAGAGGAGGAGGAGGAGGCAGAACCCCATGGCTGTTTCTCTGCTGTTGGTGGAGGGAGCTACCTGACATCCAGGACCAGCCCAGGGCCTGTAGACAGGCCTCTAACTGGGAGGATAATGGGAGAAGAACTTCTCACAGACCTCCTCCATTTAAGTGGGAGATTCTCTTATGAAATCACCTCCACACTAGCACCCTGTTTTCAGTGGCTAACTGACTGCTATGCTGTGTCCTTGGGCAGGACAGCACTGATGTCCTGGGTTATGTTATTGGTTTGCTCTGGACCTACAAGTTCTGTGCTTTCTCCAGAGCAGTAAGTGACATCCCATTGTAGTTCACTTCTGTTCATGTCTGAGTTGCCGTACTTGGATGTATTGTCTCAACAGTCCCTCAAAGTCAAGTGTTATGTAGTGAAAACTTGCAATACAATATGACATAATAATGCTCTTAGCACTTGAACCTCTTCATCTTTTAACGTATACTCCTCGATCATATTGCTCTACGACACTCAGTATGAGTTTGTACTGAGAGCCATGCCATGACTACTGGCATCAACGTTCTGTGCAACCCTGCATCTTGCTGTATCCTTCTCCAGCTTATGAATATGTAGCTTCGTCCCCAGCCTCGAGAGAGCTAGCTGGTGGGCGAGATTTAATGAGTATGTGAATATAACTTCTAATTGAATTGAACCCTAACCGTGTTGTCATTACTATCTTGACTCTGTGGTCAGATTGTGTTCCTGTCCTGGTGCAGGAAGAGTACCTCTCCGCAGCAGCCTGGAAGGGGTTCTCCAGACACAGTCTCTTGGGGGGTTCCTCTCCCCCACTCAGCACAACCCCAGAGGGAAGACTAAGAAAAACACACAGTAAGCCCAGAGTCCTCTCTGGGTTAAGGAGATGGACTCAATGCCTGGCAGTGTTGTTTATGTAATTTTATAGCAAGCATTGGAATGAAAGAGCAAATAAAGATCTTTAAGATAGAGAATGAAAGACTAAATGGTAGATGTTTGAGAACTCCTTTTTAAGTTGCTCTTTCATTCCTGTCCTGGCTTTGCCTCATACAGTATTTGATAATCATCTTTAAACACAGCTCTCTTTCCTCATGTGCGTTGGGCTTGGATGGCACTCCTCTCTGTGTTCCCTCCAATAACACAAATCTCAACAAGATGGCTGATATGGGATATTACATGGATGTCAACATTCAACCAGACTCTGTCCAGGGAAGCAGGTGTGTCAGAGAGATCCCCCTCAGGAGGACCGTGAGAATGGACAAACCCTGCACCTTAGAAATGTTCTCTGACTCCTCATCCCTCAACTCTGATGTGGAGATCAGATCCCAACGGATCCTTACATTCTTTTTTAACAACCTTACTATTGTGTAAAATCATCTTCTACAGCAAGATTTTGCCCAATATGGTTCAGTTATTCTGAGTTTAGTATGTGATCGTAAAAAAATGTGAACTGTTAAACCATTTTCTGCCACAAGATGGTGATAGTATGTGAAGGATGGTTGAAAACTTGTTGCTTTGGATTCATCTGCGCATCAGGGAAACCTATTATTTTCAGTCTTAACACATTGTAGGCCCTGCCTATTACCAAGTAAGGAAGGTCAAATCAAGACCTTTACCCACAAGGTCTTCTGAAGTGCTTTGCTTGCTAACTAAGTATGTCTATTTAACGTTACTTCTCTATGCTCAGGCCTTTCCATGTCGACTGATTATTATAGTGCAGTGAAAGTCCACTCAAGGGCCATTTCATATGAATTCGATCACTTTCTGACTGCACCCCTTTTGATTTCAACGAAACCTTCCATACATTTTGCCATGGTAGGAGTGGTCAGAAAAGTGACCTTTTGGACCTGAATGCCAAAACATTCAGGAGATAGAGGTGCTCAAAGTTGATGTATTTTGCATACCTACCATTAGACGTCTGTGTCTTCATCACTGAAAAATATAATTCAAATCAAATCAAACTTTATTTGTCACATGCACCAAATACAACAAGTGTAGACCTTACCGTGAAATGCTTACTTACAAGCCCTTAACAGTGCAGTTCGAGAAGAGTTAAGAAAATATTTACCAAATAAACTAAAGTAAAAAATAATAAAAAAGTAACACAGTAACATAACGATAACGAGGCTATATACAAGGGGTACCGGTACCGAGTCAGTGTGCGGGGTTACAGGTTAGAGGTAATTTGTACATGTAGGTAGGGGTGAAGTGACTATGCATGGATAATAAACAGTGAGTAGGTGCAGTGTACAAAACAAATGGGGGGGTCAATGTAATAGTTTTTAACGTTAAAGGTTAAACCAAAAAAAAGCTGATTTTTGATATATAAAACTCGTTTATCTAAACGTGTAAAGTCAGATTTGTCTCATTTTCGCATAGGTTTTAACTTAGACACGGATTTATCTGAAGTTCCAGGCATAAGCGACATAAGCAGGTAGCTTAGGGCACCCGGCCCCAAAATCAGTCGGGGTCTTGTCACGTCCTGACCATAGAGGGCCCTTATTTTCTATGGTGGAGTAGGTCAAGGCGTGACTGGGGGTTTAGTTTAGTTTATTATTTCTATGTGGGGTTCTAGTTTTGTTTTTCTATGTTGGTGATTTTGTATGATTCCCAATTAAAGGCAGCTGGTAATGGTTGTCTCTAATTGGGGATCATATTTAAGTAGCATTTTTTTCCACCTGTGTTTTGTGGGATATTGTTTATGTGTAGTTGCATGTTAGCACTCCATTGTCGTCACATTTCGTTTAGTCTTTATTGTTTGTTGTGTGGTTCACTTATTTCTAATAAAAGATGTGGAACCCAGATCACGCTGCACGTTGGTCCGAGTATGCTTCCAATGATCGTGACAGAATATCCCACCACAACAGGACCAAGCAGCATTCCCAGGAGGAGAGTGTAACATGGACTTGGGAGAAGATTCTGGATGGGAAGGGATCCTGGACTTGGGAGGAAACCCTGGCAGGACAGGATCGCCTTCCTTGGCGGAAGACGCAAGGAGAGAAGGGAGGACAGTGACGACGCCGGGGTTCGTGGCCACAGAGAAAGCCCAAAAGGCAGCCCGGGGGAAAAAATGGGGAGGGGGCATATGGGGTGGTCGGCGGAACCGGGGAGTGAGCCAGAGCCTGTGTGGGAGTCGATAGAAGAAGGTAATGAGAGATACCGGAGAGAGGTTGTGGAAAGGAGTATGCTGCAGCGCATTGAAAAGCTCCTTCTCAGCCCGGCACCATCTGTGCCAGCTATACGCACCAGGTCTCCAGTGCGCCTTCACAGCCCAGTACGTCCTGTGCCAGCTCCTCGCACTTACCGTGCGAAGTGTGTTAAAGTTCCGGTACAATTGATGCCAGCTATACGCACTAGGTCTCCAGTGCGCCTTCACAGCCCAGTACGTCCTGTGCCAGCCCAGTTCGTCCTGTGCCAGGTGTGTCATCGAACCGGTACCATTGATGCCGGCTATACGCACCAGGTCTCCAGTACACCTCCACAGCCCAGTACATCCTGTGCCAGCTCCACGCACCAGGCCTCCAGTGCGCCTCCCCTGTCCGGCACGTCCTGTTCCTGCTCCACGCACTCGCCCTGAAGTGCGTGTCACCAGTCCGGTACCACCTGTGCCGGCTCCATGCACAGGCCTCCAGTGCGCCTCCCCAGTCCGGTACGTCCTGTGCCGGCTCCACGCACTCGCCCTGAAGTGTGTGTCACCAGTCCAGTACCACCTGTGCTGGCTCCACGCATCAGGCCTCCAGTGCGCCTCCCCAGTTCGGTACATCCTGTGCCAGCTCCACGCACTAGGCCTCCAGTGCACCTCCCCAGTCCAGAGCTTCCGGCAACGGTCCCCAGTCCAGAGCTTCCTGCGATGGTCCCCAGTCCAGAGCTTCCGGCGACGGTCCCCAGTCCAGAGCTTCCGGCGACGGTTCACAGCCCAGAGCTTCCGGCGACGTGTCACATTCCGGAACCTCCAACGACGGTCCACAGTCCGGAACCTCCTGAGACAGTCCACAGTCCAGAACCTTCAGCTCCAGGGCAGGAGCCTTCCTCTGCGCCGATGTCTAGTCCAATCACGGCGTCCAGTCCAGCTCCAGGGCAGGAGCCTTCCTCAGCGCCGATGTCTAGTCCAATCACGGCGTCCAGTCCAGCTCCAGGGCAGAAGATGTTCTGTGTTGGTTGTTGCTCAGACAGTTTTTGTAAATTATTTTGTAGCCGGTCCTGCGGAGGTATGTTTACATCAAAAGGACTGTTTTGATTATTGAAATTGTTTGTATTATTCTGTTTTTGTTCCCAGGGGGGGGGAAGGCATCTTGGGAGTGCTTAGGCCTGCAGGCATACATATACCCGTAGTATGTACTCTGTCTATGCACACTTAAGTAAGACCTGGGCGGACCATCCCCTGCATTTTGGTTAGTGCGGCAGGTGGTGCTAGTTAGGTAAGTTGTGGGTAGGTAGGAGAGGGGGCTCTTTAACTTTAACTTTCTTTGCCTTTGTCTGTCCAGACCCTTTTTCTCAAAATGATCGTGTGAAGGAATAAATTCCCTGTTAATGGTAAGATTCTCTGTCTCAGTCATCCTTACCCGCACCTACAGTCACATTACTCTTTCACTCCACGGGAGTTGAGTGTAGCAGGGTGTTGTGTTCCCTCCTCCAAGAGGTGTGCGTAACAGGTGTCATAACTGACTTCAGTGTGCAAATGATGGCCATTGGTACGCTGGGGAAGTGTGCTCTTCACGGCTGAATCCCGGTTTCAAATGTACCAGGCAGTCGTTGTGTATGGCATTGTGTGGACGAGCAGTTTGCTGATGTCAATGATGTTAACAGATTGCCCCATGTTGGCAGTGGGCTTATGGTATGGGCAGGCATAAGCAATGGACAATGAACACAATTGCATTTTATCTATGGCAATTTGAATGCACAGAGATACCATGATAATGCACGGCCCCATGTTGCAAGGATCTGTACACAATTGCTGGGAGCTGAAAATGTCCCAGTTCTTCCATGGCCTGCATACTCACCAGACATGTCACCCATTGAGCATGTTTCGGATCCTCTGGATTGACGTGTACGACAACATGTTCCAGTTCCTGCCAATATCTAGCAACTTCGCACAGCCATTGAAGAGGAGTGGGACAACATTCCACAGGCCCAAATCAACAGCCTGATCAACTCTATGCATGAGGCAAATGCTGGTCACACCAGATGCTGACTTGGTTTCTGATCCACTCCCCTACCTTTTTTTAAGTATCTATGACCAACCGATGCATATCTGTATTCCCAGTCGTGAAATCCATAGATTAAGGCCTAATTAATTTAATTTGTTTTCTTCAAGGACAACCTTGAGGGCTTGATTCATGCATCCTTCACAAAGACAAATCAACTCAGGATTGGTTTTTCCAGCAGGACAATGCTCCATGCCACACAGCCAGGTCAATCAAGGTGTGGATGGAGGACCACCAGATCAAGATTCTGTCATGGCCAGCCCAATCCCCAGACCTGAACCCCATTGAAAACCTCTGGAATGTGATCAAGAGGAAGATGGATGGTCACAAGCCATCAAACAAAGCGGAGCTGCTTGAATGTCTGTGCCAAGAGTGGCATAAAGTCACCCAACATCAATGTGAAAGACTGGTGGAGATCATGCCAAGACACATGAAATCTGCGATTGAAAATCAGGGTTATTCCACCAAATATTGATTTGTGAACTCTTCCTAAGTTAATTAAAACATTAGTATTGTGTTGTTTAAAAATGAATATGAACTTATTTTCTTTGCATTATTTGAGGTCTGACAACACTGCAGCTTTTTTGTTATTTTGACCAGTTGTCATTTTCTCCAAATAAATGCTCTAAATTACTATTTTTATTTGGAATTTAGGAGAAATGTTGTCAGTAGTTCATAGAATAAAACAAAAATGTTAATTTAACCCAAGCACATACCTATAAATAGTAAAACCAGAGAAACTGACAATTTTGCAGTGGTCTCTTAATTTTTTCCAGAGCTGTTTATATATATTTTAAATGTCAAGAGGGGGGCCCTTAAATGTTTTTCCACGAGGTGGGAGGGTCCCACAACCATATCTCGTTTGGAACCACAAAATGCTGGAGCCGGCCCTGGGACTTTGTGTTGTGCCAGACACAGCATACTTTTCAATACAGGGTGTCATTTCAATTATAGAAACATAATTCATAGAATGGACTTATCACTTGAGACAACTGCAATTTAGCTGGTACAACATTGACATTTAAAAAAATAATAATTCACATTTTACTTCCAATTACAACCAAAAATATGGCTGCTGGTCCACCCACAGTCGAATGTCAACTTTAATGGGAATGTCTATTCTAGTGTCTATATTTCTATGATTTCAATAGGTTTCCTGTTAAACATTTTCTGATGTGTGAATCTTCAACCATCTTTATGGTACCATTTGAAAGCTGAAGTTGAATTGTACTCACATTTTAGTACATTTATCAGCCAAAACATGACGTCCACCCTGTATTCAAGAGCACGCTTAGTGTCAACCGATGGTGGGCACAACAAACACCTCTGATGTAAAATAGGTCCTAAGTTCTAAGCTATGAACATGAGAAAAAGTGTATGCGTTTTTAGATATTGACATTAAAGGTAAAAATCTGTTTAAAAAAAAAAATGGAAATAGTTTAATCAACCCTAGTTTGACAAAGATTTCAAATTATACCAAACTCAACCGTTTCTGTTTTTCAGCGATGAAGACGGATGTCTAATGGTATGGTATGCAAAGTGGATCAATTTTGAGCACCTCGATCATGTGAATGTCTTGTCATTCATTCAGGTCAAAAAAGTCACTTTCTGATCACTTCTACCACGGGCAAACGTATGAAAGGGGTGCTGTCAGAAAGGGATTGAAATCATGTGGAACGACTCATAAGCAACCTGTCAACCTCATAATTAGTAAAATAGTTTAGAATTGTTAGGGTGGTGATTGTGTGATGTCTTTAGTGCCTTGTGGAAAATACATTTTCTATTGGCACCCTTTTGTCCCTCACATCTTTAGAATAATGGAGCTCTCTGAAAGTAAAGTCATGGAGGACGTCATTTAATCTGAAACAATTGCAAATGGTGTGAGCGAAAACAATTGGAACTTTATACTATTCACCAAACAGGAAAAAGCTAATGATGTGAACCTCCCCTGGTTAAGTGTGTCAAAGAGCAGTAGGGCCCAAACAGGGGTTCAGAATATATTGTAGTTAACATGGCTTTGAATTGAGTCGTTGTCATTTTGTCAGCAGTGGCATGCAAGTATTTGAGGTCTTTTTCATCCAATTACTTAACATTTCAAATGTTATTCTTTCCCTCTTGTTAGAATTTACCAAGGTCTGACAAAGGTCAGATGTCCAATTACTTAGTAATATGGCGGGGGAACGACTCCCGCTCAGTTCCGTCTACACATATTGCATAATCTTCAATCACTAACACTGACAAATCATCTATAAATGGGGAAGTGCTATTCTTATTGCAGTGCCAGCTACACCACCGTTCAACAGTTTAGGGTCACTTAGAAGTGTCCTTGTTTTCCATGAAAATATACATGAAATTAAGTTGTAAAATTAAGAGGAAATATAGTCAAGAAGTTGACAAGGTTATAAATAATGATTTTTTATTTAAATAATAATTAACTTTTCTTTCATCAAATAATCTTCAATTTGCAGCAATTACAGCCTTGCAGACCTTTGGCATTCTAGTTGTCAATTTGTTGAGGTAATCTGAAGAGATTTCACCCCATGCTTCCTGAAGCACCTCCCACAAGTTGGATTGGCTTGATGGGCACTTCTTACGCACCATACGGTCAAGCTGCTCCCACAACAGCTCAATAGGGTTGAGATCCGGTGACTGTGCTGGCCACTTCATTATAGACAGAATACCAGTTGACTGCTTCTTCCCTAAATAGTTCTTGCATAGTTTGGAGCTGTGCTGTGGGTAATTGTCCTGTTGTAGGAAGAATGTCTCCAATTAAACGCCATTCACAGGGTATGGCATGGTGTTGCAAAATGGAGTGATAGGCTTCCTTCTTCATTATCCCTTTTAACCTGTATAAATCTCCCACTTAACCAACACCAAAGCACCCCCAGACCATCACATTGTCTCCACAATGCTTGACAGATGGCGTCAAGCACTCCTCCAGCATCTTTTCATTTTTTCTGCGTCTCACGAATGACGTTCATTGCGATCCGAACACCTCAAATTTAGATTAGTCTGTCCATAACACTTTTCCCCAATCTTCCTCTGTCCAGTGTCTGTGTTCTTTTGCCCATCTTAATCTTTTATTTTTATTGACTAGTCTGAGATAGGGCTTTTTCTATGCAACTCTGCCTAGAAGGCCAGCATCTCGGAGTCGCCTCTTCACTGTTGACATTGATACTGATGTTTTGCGGGTACTATTTAATGAAGTTGCCAGTGTAACGGATGTGAAACGGCTAGCTTAGTTAGCGTTGCGCGCTAAATAGCGTTTCAATCGGTGACGTCACTTGCTCTGAGACCTTGAAGTAGTGGTTCCTCTTGCTCTGCATGGGCCACGGCTTTTGTGGAGCGATGGGTAACGATGCTTCGTGGGTGACTGTTGTTGATGTATGCAGAGGATCCCTGGTTCGCGCCCGGGTATGGGCGAGGGGACGGTCTTATTTCTTTCTGGCCATTTTGAGCCTGTAATCGAACTCACAAATGCTGATGCTCCAGATACTCAACTAGTCTAAATAAGGCCAGTTTTATTGCTTCTTTAATCAGAACAACAGTTTTCAGCTGTGCTAACATAATTGCAAAAGGGTTTTCTAATGATCAATTAGCCTTTTAAAATGATGAATCTAGATTAGCTAACACAATGTGCCATTGGAATACAGGAGTGATGTTTCCTGATAATGGGCATCTGTTCGCCTATGTTGATATTCCATAAAAAAATCTGCCGTTTAGGAGCTGGAAAGGGGGGTAAAAAATAAACAATGTCTACACTGTATTTCTGATAAATTTGATGTTATTTTAATGGAGCTTTTCTTTCAAAAACAAGAAAATGTACAGTTTCATTTACAGATGTCGGAAGTTTACATACAACTTAGCCAAATACATTTAAACTCAGTTTTTCACAATTCCTGTAATTTAACACGAGTAAAAATTCCCTGTCTTAGGTCAGTTAGGATCACCACTTCATTTTAATAATGAGTAATGTCAGAATAATAGTAGAGTGAATTAAATGTTTCAGCTTTTACTTCTTTCATCACATTCCCAGTAGGTCAGAAATGTACATACACTCAATTAATATTTGGTAGCATTGCCTTTAAATTGTTTAACTTGGGTCAAACGTTTTGGGTAGCCTTCCACAAGCTTCCCACAATAAGTTGGGTGACTTGTGTCACTGAGTCAGGTTGTAGGCCTCCTTGCTCGCACACACTTTTTCAGTTCTGCCAAACAATTTTCTATAGGATTGAGGTCAGGGCTTTGTTGCCCTTAAGCCATTTTGCCACAACTTTGGAAGTATGCTTGGGGTCATTGTCCATTTGGAAGACCCATTTGCGACCAAGCTTTAACTTCCTGACTGATGTCTTGAGATGTTGCTACAATATAGCCACATAATTTTCTCCTCATGATGTTATCTATTTTGTGAAGTGCACCAGTCCCTCCTGCAGCAAAGCACCCCCACAACATGATGCTGCCACACATGATGCTGCCACCCCCGTGCTTCATGGTTGGGAGGGTGTTCTTCGGCTTGCAAGCTTCCCCTTTTTCTCCAAATATAACGATGGTCATTATGGCCAAACAGTTCTATTTTGGTTTCATCAGACTAGAGGACAAAAAGTATGATCTTTGTCCCCATGTGCAGTTGCAAACCGTAGTCTGTCTTTTTATGGTGGTTTTGGAGCATTGGCTTCTTCCTTGCTGAGCGGCCTTTCAGGTTATGTCGATATAGGACTTGTTTTACTGTGGATATAGATACTTTTGTACCTGTTTCCTCCAGCATCTTCACAAGGTCCTTTGCTGTTGTTCTGGGATTGATTTTCACTTTTCGCACCAAAGTACGTTCATCTCTAGGAGACAAAGCGCGTGTCCTTCCTGAGCGGTATGACGGATGCATTGTCCCATGGTGTTTATACTTGCGTGCTATTGTTTGTACAGATGAACGTGGTACCTTCAGGCCTTTGGAAAATGCTCCCAAGAATGAACCATACTTTTGGAGGTCTACCATTTATTTTCTGAGGTCTTGGCTGTTTTCTTTTGATTTTCCCATGATGTCAAGCAAAGAGGCACAGAGTTTGAAGGTTGGCCTTGAAATACATCCACAGGTACAACTCCAATTGACTCAAATTATGTCAATTAGTCTATCAAAAGCTTCCAAAGCCATGACATCATTTTCTGGAATTTTCCTAGCAGTACAGTCAACTTAGTGTATGTAAACTTCTGACCCACTGGAATTGTAATACAGTGAATATAAATTAAATAATCTGCCTCTGATTGGGAACCACACTCGGCAAAAAACAAAGAAATAGAAAACATAGAAATAAAGAAACTAGAATGCCCACACTAGTCACACCCTGGCCTAACCAAAATAGAGAATAAAAGCCTCTCTATGTCCAGGACGTGACAGTCGTGCACAAAGTAGATGTCTTAACTGACTTGCCAAACTGTAGTTTGTTAACAAGAAATGTGTGGAGAGGTTGAAAAACGAGTTTTAATTTGTCAAACCTAAGTGTATGTAAACTTCCGACTTCAACTGTAAGTGACCCCGAACTTTGGAACGGTAGTGTACCTTTATATTTTATAAAACTAAACTCTAGGCTTAGGCCATAGAGCTGTAAAGTTGTTTGATCTTATTTGGAGAACAAATGGGCTAAGGATTTAAAGTATTTTGTTTTACAACTGAATGATATTAAAATAATTTGCATAAATCATGAGGTTAACTGAAATAATTTAGGTTGTTTTGCATTTCACTAATTGCTTTTGCATTGAAATCCCATGAGGAAATAAGGCCTTTTGCAATTTGCCAGCTGCATAATCTCACCACAGGACTCTGTTTCTTCATACTCTAAAAACAACCCCAGCCACAAGAAAGCTGTTTCGGAATTTTCTTTGTATTGTGTTTCTAACTCATTTCTGCTGAGTGCTCGTTCTAGCGGGGTAGGGGTGAGGCGGAGGGGTTGAATTGTTCAAGATTTGCATTGTGTTCTGCTGTTAAAGATCTTTGATTAAAGACTGAGGCAGGGCCAGTCTGCCTCGGAAGCAAGCAAAATGGTTGCCTAGTCTATAGGGGATTCGTCACTTGGCTCTGATATTTTGGGAGCTGTTTACAGTCTCCTGTGTGATGCCTGCTGGTCAGGGGCTTGGCTCAACATTTTGTAAACTGCTCTCCAAGGACTGAGGAGTTGATTGGTTGAACATGTGACATCATTGAGTATCACAGTTTGCAGGTTGGAGTGAAAAAATTAACATTGTTGTGTTTTATTGCAGTGTAGAATATTTCCATAGAGAACAAGAACACAATCATGTGATTAAGCTGTAGACATAAACAACATGTCATTCATAGTGAATATGCATAATAGATAAACAGTATCTCTACCTTATAACAAAACAACGGTGGGATTTTGAAAAAGCAACTGCACAGTGGAAAAAACTGCCAAAAGAGCAGTTTCCCCTGCAAGAATGACCAAAGAACCGAAGCCCAAAACCCACTGTCTGAATCTGTGGCATCATTGGACAGACTATAAAGAGCATATCAAGCAGAGTGGTGACTGGAGTGGCATGATCATTTCAAACACTGGTGAATGACCTGGTAATAGTTCCTCATTATATCACATTGTGTCAGATCTGTGTTTTGTATTGTGACTATATAAGGTAATAAAAGTGCAAATAATGTATCTGTCATCAAACTTTGTGTTTTTATTGTCATGTCTCATGCTTTCATTGGGTGTCATATATGTTATTGGTTTGCCATCATAAGTGTCCTGTGGAGTTTACATAACAATTTGGACCATGATCCAGCAGTTTGTTGTTTCATTAAATATTGAATGACTGGGTTAAATGGCTCATATACACATTATATGGCCGAGTATCTGTCTTGTTATTCTCTTTCTCAGTGTGTCGACTACAAATGCCGTTATCACTCCTCAGATGCTCAGGTGGCCTTGCAGACAGCTTGCCTGTTATGGGTTTGCACCGCTCATTAAACGGATGACACCCAAACTACTTATCAGCCTGGCTTTTGCATGGGCTGCACTAACTAACAAGACCCATTAGGGATGTGTCACCGTAGACCTCCCCTTATAAAACAGTGTCACTCCCTGGTCGCCTCGCAAGGTCAAGGGTTCACTTCCTGTATTTTACTAGTAAGGCCGGGTTATCAGGGCTGAACTGGAAAAGGCCCAGCAAACCTGATAAGGGCCAGACTAGACGGAATGGGCTTCTCCGTCCTTCCCAGTAGCTCCCACTCCCCTGCCTGTCTGGCCCGTTTCTCGAACTGCGGGCTGGGTAGTACAGTGCCAGAGTCACAGACTTGTTTTAACTGATGGGCATTCAAGTGACTTCCCTGGGTTCTGATAATAGGACAATACATAGATTAGAGCAAAGTTGTGAAGCACATTCTTCTCCACCCCATTACATTTCCTTTGGTGAAATGTCTGCTGAAGACATTGGTCTGTGATAAGAACGAGGGTTAGCCAAGCAATTGCTGATAAACAGTAGAAATTTGCCATTAATTTAAAACCTCTTGACTACATCAACATGAATTCTTGTGACAATGAATGCCAGTGTCCTCATTACATTTTATTTTATATTGCACATCTATAAAGGCTTATTACCATATTTGTCTCAAGCTCCTTTGACATGCTGAAAACAGAGACAGCATAGCACACATACAGAGTACATGCAGGTCCTGAAGCCCAGTCACTGCCAGTGCCTTGTGTTCTGATGTAGTCTGAATGCTGAGCTGGCATTGCCCAGCCTCTGGGCTGTGAGGTGCCAGGGCCTGAGGTTGATTATTTTCCCTTCCGAGACTGGGGAAAATTAAAACAAACTGTCCTTCCATATAAATAGTTGGAATTCTGTTTGCACAACTGACTGGGAGCAAAGATTAGAACATCTGAGGCACCAGTCCTGAATGGGCTTTCTTGTTTTTCTTTAGGATTGGTGAGTACGTCATTGGTCGCTCGCTCTGAGGGAAGAGAGACGTGGGATGTATTATAGCCGGTCTAAACTGTATGAGCTTTTGCTCGTCATATGCTATGACAGACTGTTCTCGGTAGTTTCAATAGATCTCATAATGTTCTGCCATCCAGAGTAAAATACAAGAAATTGCCGTGTTAAAGCAATTAAGCTATATTGTCTGGTCTTGAATGAATCCATGTTATTTATACAATAATATTTCATGCAAGAAGAACACACCTAGCCAGATGGAATCATGAATGGAAAACACCCTTCCATGCTGTGGGTATGCATGCCGGCGTACAAGTATGTATGACATGTAGATTGTAATGTTTAAATACAACAAATGTGACCCCAGCGAGGTGAATGAAGATATTGTGATGATAATATAAGGCAGAAATATGCGCGCTATTTGACCACGGAGTTTATAACCGCGTATGTTCTTTCGTGATCTCATATCCTGTGCCTCACGCCTTCACTTCCTCTTAGTAAGTGAGGAAGTTTCAGGCAGTTAATCCGACGCCTCATTCGTTCTTTCACTGAGCTGTCAACATTTAATTGTGAGGCGACTACATTCGATATAAAATATATATATAGCCAGCTATACTTCTCTGCAACAACGTTTTTCTTTTTGAAAACAGCTGCTCTCGTCTTACTATGACTCTCAGGTGATCGTCAAAGAGTCCAGGTGGTTCTGGTAAGTGTCTTTATTTAATTTGAGCTCTCCACATCACCCCATGTGTTGGAGATTGCTTGCTTGCTTGCTAGCGAGCTAAAAAAAACAGGCAGGCAGTCACTTCTGATATTTTGTCCACTGATTGTTCTTTTGACCAATCACATTCACATCAGCTCTTTTTCAGAACAGATCTTTTTAGTCTAAAGAGAAATTAGAGAGAAAAAAATCTGAATTGGGCTGCCTGTCTAAACGCAGCCTAAGAAAGCTAACGTTAGCAACTAGCCACAGTTCAGTCATGCTCAGCCATACCATAGTAGTGTAGCCAGCCAGTTCTTGTGTATCACGAAATGGGGATTCCTCCAGTCCGTTTGCTGTCTCTCATGTGTTTCACATTGACAGCTAAACTAGAACGAGTGTCTTAAACTAGCTATTTATCCAGCTAATTTAATTTCTATGAGCGAGCTAGCTTTCTTGCTCTGTCATATTGGTCCCCCTCTCCCTATTATCTGAGAACATTAGCTAGTTAAGGTTACTTGGTTAGCTAGCGAGAATGTTTTAGCTGCTATTGTATGCAGTTGATCACTGCGTTGTCTGTCTAAAGTCACTAAGATGACTAACATTAAATAACACAAGCATTTGCTTTTGTTACTAACTAGGTAGGTAGTGCATGGGTGCCTAACTTTGTCTGAAAGTGGGGGTGCAAAAGCTTGGGAGTGTGTGTGTGTGTCCCCCAGAAAATTTGAGTGTAAACATTTCAACACAGTTTCTTAACAGGGGGAATCCATATTTATGAACAGAACACAACTATTTTTCTTAGGTTTAGCCACAAATTATATTGGAAAATAGGCTTTGGTAAACCGTGTATATACTGTATACCGAGATATTTGGAAAAAGCCACAGGATGGTTTTTCAATACCATTGAAACTATTTACTATTTATTTTATACATTTGAATACTGGTATTTACCTTAAGTAAATACCTGCAGTCAACTTGCACAATACGTTAGGAGATAAAGAACATTACGTTCTAAATTTCACTTGTCACAATATTATGAAGCTTACGGTAGTCCCCAGTCACATGTCACGTGGTGTTTGTCCGGAGCCTTGTGAGTAACTCACTGTTGTGCAGCATGCTCCAGGTGATCTAATTACAGTAAGGAATTCACAGCTACATTTTTGCCAGCTAGATATCTTATAACTATTAAGTTACTGTCTAAAATGTGCTAAATGCTCTGCAGTTGTGCATTTTGGTGTGCTAATTTAGTAGCTAGTTAGCTATCTAGTTAAGTGGTTAGCTATGTCCTAAATCAATTATTTGCTTGGTAACAGCATAGAATCCCCTCATAGATGAAGAGCCTTGCTGCCTATTATTTGTTTTGGCGTGCAGCAAACTGTGAGTAGCATTTGAGTAATTTATTCTAATTTTTAAAATTTACATTTGGGCAAAACAGTTAAGAACATTCTTATTTACATATAGTTGTATAGTTTAGATCCGAAGCTCTACAAAATGTTCGCAATGCACTCATCAGCATTTAGTTAGCATTCTCTATGGAATTTTACATGTACACTGAACAAAAATATATAGGCAACATGGAAATGGTTGGTCTCATGAGCTGAAATAAAAGATTGCAGAAATGTTCCATACGAACAATGCTTATTTCTCTCAAATTTGGTGACTAAATGTGTTTCCATACCTGTTAATAAGCATTACTCCTTTGCTAAGATAATCCACCTACCTGACAGGTGTGGCATATCAAGGAGCTGATTATTACACAGGTGCACCTAAAAGGCCACTCTAAAATGTGCAGTTTTGTCACACAACACAATGCCATAGGTGTCTCCTGTTTTGAGGGAGTGTGAAATTGGCATGCTGACTCATGGAATGTCCAACAGAGCTGTTGCCAGAGAATTCAATGTTTATTTCTCTACCATAAGCTGCCTGAAATGTTGTTTTAGAGAATTTGTCAGTACATCCAACTTGCCCCACAACCGCAGACCATGTGTATGGCGTTTTGTGGGCGAGAGGTTTGCTGATGTCAATGTTGTGAACAGAGTGCCCCATGGTGGCTGTGAGGTTATGGTATGGGCAGGCATGAGCTTTGGACCACGAACAAAATTGCATTTTATCGGTGGCAATTTGAATGCACAAAAATACTGTGACGTGATCCCGAGGCCCATTTTGAAGACCATTTTGATCAGATCTGTATTCCCAATCATGTGAAATCTGTAGATTAGGGCCTAATGAATTTATTTCAATTGACTGATTTTCTCAGGAACTGTAACCCAGTAAAATCTTTGAAATTGTTTCATGTTGTTTGTTTTTGTTCAGTATACTTGTTAGCATTGCTAACCTTCGGATTACAGAATATTAGTGGGGTTTGATAACAGCGCCCCTTGTGTTCAGTGCCAGTATTACCAAATATCCCAGTATGACAGTCTCGTTACCGCCCAAGCCTATTCGGGGAAAAAGTGTTTAAATGACTAGATTACTAACCTATTCCCTTCCCCCGAAAATCCCACCCCCAATAATTAAATAACAGGTCTGAAATCCTAACAACCCTGGGACTCTCAAACATCCCTTCCCTGAAAATCCCACCGATAGTGATCGATTGATAGGTCTGAAATAGAGGTCGAGCGATTTAATCGGAATGGAAGATTTAATTAGGGCCGATTTTGAGTTTTCATAACAATCGGTGATCTGCATTTTCGGACACCGATTGTGGCCGATTTACATTGCACTCCACGAGAAGACTGCGTGGCAGGCTGGACGACCTGTTTCGCGAGAGCCGCAAGAAGCCAAGGTAAGTTGCTAGCTAGCATTAAACTTTCCTGCATTTGCCAGCAGCTCTTTGCTGTGCTTCAAGCATTAGGCTTGAAGTCATAAACAGCTCATCAACTCCTGAGATTAGGCCGGTGTAACCGATGTGAAATGGTTAGCGGGTTGCGCTAATAGCTTTTCAATCGGTGACGTCACTCGCTCTGAGACCTTGAAGTAGTTGTTCCCCTTGCTCCGCGGCTTTTGTGGAGTGATGGGTAATGATGCTTCGAGGGTGGCTGTTGTCGATGTGTCCCTGGTTCAAGCCCAAGTAGGGGCAAGGAGAGGGACGGAAGCTATACTGTTACACTGGCAATACTATAGTGCCTATAAGAACATCCAATAGTCAAAGGTATATGAAATACCAAATGGTATAGAGAGAAATAGTCCTATAATTCCTATAATAACTGCAACTTCTAACTTCTTACCTGGGAATATTGAAGACTCATGTTGAAAGGAACCACCAGCTTTCATATGTTCTCATGTTCTGAGCAAGGAACTTAAATGTTAGCTTTTTTACATGGCACTTATTGCACTTTTACTTTCTTCTCCAACACTTTGTTTTTGCATTATTTAATCCAAATTGAATATGTTTCATTATTTGAGGCAAAATGTATTTTATTGATGTATTATATTAAGTTAAAATAGGTGTTCATTCAGTATTGTTGTAATAGTCATTATTAAAAATAAATAACTAAAAATATTAAATCGGCCGATTAAATCGGTATCTGCTTCTTTTTTTTTGAGTCTCCAATAATTGGTATCGGCGTTTAAAAATCATAATCGGTCGACCTCTAGTCTGAAACCCTACCAACTCTGTGACTGTCTCAAATACCCTGCTCCACCCTGACAATCCCACCCACAGGGATGGATTGACAGGCCAACCTGCTAACCTCTCTGGGGTAGGGGGCAGTATTTTGACATCCGGATGAAAAGCGTGCCCAAAGTAAACTGCCTGTTGCTCAGGCACAGAAGCTAGGATATGCATATAATTGGTTTAGATTTAGATAGAAAACACACTAAAGTTTCTAAAACTGTTAAAATTATGTCTGTGAGGACAACAGAACTGATATGGCAGGCGAAACCCAGAGGACAACCCCCCCACACTATTTTCAATGGCTAGTACTATAATTTATAAGCCCAAGTCCTCCCAAATTGCAGTTCCAAGGGCTTCCCCTAGATGTCAACAGTCTTTAGAAAGAGTTTCAGGCTGGTTTTTGGAAAAATTACCTGGAAATTGTAGTTTTTCTAGGTGGCTCCCATTTTGGCTGTAGTGTTTCCAAGCGCGTGGAGGAAATCTGACACGACGGCTGGATTAACAAGAAGTTGAGCTTTATTTTGATGTATAACACATTTTCAAGAATGTTAAATATTTGAATTTAGTATTTTTGAATTTCGCGCTCTGCAATTTCACTGGATATTGGCCAGGTGGGACGTTACCGTCCCACGTACCCTAGTGAGGTTAAGAATGTGCCCAGGATAAATAGATAAAAATGTTATTGGTCGCATACACAAACTCAGCAAAAAAAGAAACGTCCTCTGTCAACTGCGTTTATTTTCAGCAAACTTAACATGTGTAAATATTTATATGAACATAAGACTCAACAACAGACATAAACTGAACAAGTTCCACAGATGTGACTAACAAATGGAATTATCTGTCCCTGAACAAAGGGAGGGGGGGGGGGGGGGGGGGGGGTGTGAAGAGCACTTTTTGCCAGTCCTATCTGGTCCAGCAACGGTGGGTTTGTGCCCATAGGCGACGTTGTTGTCTGTGATGTCTGGTGAGGACCTGGCTTACAACAGGCCTACAAGCCCTCAGTCCAGCCTCTCTCAGCCTATTGCGGACAGTCTGAGCACTGATGGAGGGATTTTGCATTCCTGATGTAACTCGGGCAGTTGTTGCCATCATGTACCTGTCCCGCAGGTGTGATGTTCGGATGTACCGATCCTGTACAGGTGTTACACGTCGTCTGCCACTGTGAGGACGATCAGCTGTCCGTCCTGTCTCCCTGTAGCTCTGTCTTAGTTGTCTCATAGTACGAACATTGCAATTTATTGCCCTGGCCACATCTGCATGCCTCCTTGCAGCATGCCTAAGGCATGTTCACGCAGGTGAGCAGGGACACTGGGCATCTTTCTTTTGGTGTTTTTCAGAGTCAGCCGAAAGGCGCCTAGTGTCCTAAGCTTTCATTACTGTGACCTTAATTGCCTACCGTCTGTAAGCCGTTAGTGTCTTAACGACTGTTCCACAGGTGCATGTTTATGGTTCACTGAACAAGTATGGGAAACAGTGTTTTAAACCCTTTACAATGAAGATCTGTGAAGTTCTTTGGATTTTTATGAATTGTCTTTGAAAAACAGGGTCCTGAAAAAGGGACATTTTTCTTTTTTTGCTGAGTTTATTTGGCAGATTTTATTGCGGGTGTTTCTAGCTGCAACAGTGCAGTAATATCAAACAATACACACATCTAAAAGTAAAATAATGGAATTAAGAAATGTATAAATATTAGGACGAGCAGTGTGTGTGTGGATATATACAGTGCATTCGGAAAGTGTTCAGACCCCTTTTTCCTGTCAATCTACACACTATCCCATAATGACAAAGGAACAAAAAGGTTTAAAAAATTATAATTAAATTTTACATTGACATAAGTATTTAGAGCCTTTTGTCATGAGACTTGAAATTGAGCTCGGGTGTATGTTTCCATTGATCATTCTTGATGTTTCTACAACTTGATTGGAGTCCACCTGTGGTAATTTCAATTGATTGGACATGATCTGGAAAGGCACACACCTGTCTATATAAGGTCCGACAGTTGACAGTGTATGTCAAGAATGAAAACCAAGCCACGAGGTTGAAAGAATTGTCCGTAGAGCTCCGCGACAGAATTATGTTGAGGAACAGTTCTGGGGAAGGGTACCAAAACATTTCAGCAGCATTGAAGGGCTCTAAGAACACAGTGGCCTCCATCATTCTTAAATGGAAGAAGTTTGGAACCACCAAGATTCTTCCTTAAGGTGGCCGGCCGCCAGGCCAAACTGAGCAATCGGGAGAAGGACCTTGGTCAGGGAGGTGACCAAGATCCAGAGTTCCTCTGTGGAGATGGGAGAACCTTCCAGAAGGAAGGACAATCATCTCTGCAGCACTCCACCAATCAGGCCTTTTATTGTAGAGTGCCAGACAAAGCCACTCAGTAAAAGCTACATGACCGCCAGCTTGGAATTTGCCAAAAGGCACCTAAAGGACTCTCAGACAATGAGAAACAAGACTCTCTGATCTGATGAAACCAAGTTTCTCGCTTGGCATTCACTCTTTGGCCTGAATGCCAAGCGTCACATCTGGAAGAAACCAGGAACCGCTCATCTGGCCAATACCTTCCCTACGGTGAAGCGTGGTGGCAGAATCATGCTGTGGGGATGTTTATCTGCGGCAGGGACTGGGAGACTGGTCAGGATTGAGGGAAAGATGAACGGAGCAAAGTACAGAGAGAGCCTTGATGACAACCTGCTCCAGAGCGCTCAGGGCCTCAGACTAGGGCGACGGTTCACCTTCCAACAGGATAACGACCCTAAATTCACAGCCAAGACAATGCAGGAGTGGCTTCGGGACAAGTCTCTGAAGTGGCCCAACCAGAGCCCGGACTTGAACCTGATCGAACATCTCTGGAGAGACCTGAAAATAGCTGTGCAACAACGCTCCCCATCCAACCTTACAGAGCTTGAGGATCTCAAAATCAAATGTTATTTGTCACACGCGCCGAATTCAACAGGTGTAGATCTTACAGTGAAATGCTACTTACAAGCCCTTAACCAACAATGCAGTTGTTAGAAATATAAGCAATAAAAGTAAGAAATACTTAGAGCAGCGGTAAAATAACACTAGCGAGGCTATATACAAGGGGTACCGGTATAGAGTCAATGTGTGGGGAAACCGGTTAGTCAAGGTAATTGCGGTAATATGTAGATGTAGGTAGAGTTATTAAAGTGACTATGCATAGATAATATCAGTAACAGTAGCGTTAAAGGGGGGCAAAGCAAATCGTCTGGAAGCCCTTTGGACCTAGACTTGGCGCTCCGGTACCGCTTGCCATGCGGTAGCAGAGAACAGTCTGTGACTAGGGTGGCTGGAGTCTGACAATTATTAGGTCCTTCCTCTGGCACCCCCTGGTATAGAGGTCCTGGATGGCAGGAAGCTTGGCCCCAGTGATGTACTGGGCCATACGCACTACCCTCTGCAGTGTCTTGCGGTCGGAGGCCGAGCAGTTGCCATACCAGGCACTCATGCAACCCGTCAGGATGCTCTCGATGGTACGGCTGTAGAACCTTTTGTTCTGCAGAGAAGAATGGGATAAACTCCCCAAATACTGGTGTGCCAAGCTTGTAGCGTCATACGCAAAAATAATCGAGGCTGTAATTGCTTCCAAAGGTGCTTCAACAAATTACTGATTTAACGGTTCTGTGTACTTATATAAATGTGATTTCATTTTTAAAATATTTTTTATATACATTTGCAAAATTTTCTAAAAACCTGTTTTTGCCTTGTCATTATGGGGCATTGTGTGTAGATTGAGGGGGAGAAACTATTTAATCCATTTTAGAATAAGGCTGTAACGTGACAAAATGTAAGGAGTCTGAATACTTTCCAAATGCACCGTATCGTCGCTGTCTGGTCCACTGGCCGGTCTACATGTGCATTCCATCATCGCAGAATGATTAGGATTTGCCATAAGATGGGTCATACACAGTCAGCAACATCACACGGCCCAGGATGTGAATAAGTGATTTTAAATAATGATTATAAGTAATTATTGAAATTAAGAACGTGTTCTTAACAGACTTGCCTAGTTAAATAAAGGTGTAAAAAAAAAAAAAAAAGATTGTTATGAACTTGAAATCGGCCCTAATTAATCGGTTGATCTCTACACTGAAGCACAATGTTCATTATAATATTTTGTTTTTGATTGGATTATAGTCAAAGTGCCAGTTAGTCATATCAATGTTCCCTTCTGTAGTGTATGCTATGTTTTCTAAATTTTTGTTACAGCGATAGTTACTCCGTACTACACACTGGTTTGATGCAGGTTAGACATCATTGGTAAATAATTTCTTCCCATGATTTTAAGCTTGATGGTTGAATTGTATTTAGATTTTTAAGACTGCTACAGCTTGGTTTGGAAATTATCTGCATTTTTCTGTCAAATACATTACTCTCTTTAAAAATTAGTTCACATTTTGTGGGACATTCTTTCATTGTTGAATCTGGATTCTTATTCAAATTGAATGATAATGAAAAATCAATTAAAGCCAACAGTTGTTTCTAGTTAAGTGGGCTAGCTTATTGTTCCTGTTGGCTAAACCACATTCTACTTCTGTGGAAGTAACTTAGTTGTCATGTTTTGTGACATAGCATATTTTCTTTTGTCCACTGAAATGCTTTTCAGGGCTTGAGAATAAACATTATCCATGAGTGTATAGAAATGTGTGGGTTTTTCTAGTGGATATGATCCATGTAAAAACAATGAATGAAGGTTGAATAGAAAGACCAAGAAGGAAGTGGAGAACTATATGGAACTCTGCACAAATATAATATGCGCAACTTTCTTTCCGGTTCCTTAATTTTTTTTTGCTCTTTGTATTAGTAGGCATACAGTATCAATATCATTTGATACTGTATGCCTACATTGCATAACCTTATTTTGGAACCAGGCTTTCTCCCGGGCGTGAGCCAGGTGGCCTGTCTTAGCCGAGTGTGATGTCTACTCAAAACAAAAGCATGCAGAGTAATGAGTAGGATTCTGTTTTCAAATTCAAAAGTGATTGCTTTTGATAGTTTTTATTGGGAAGGCAGATAAAGACTAATTTGACATTTCAAAACATTTTTTATCGAAAAGAGATGTTCTATGTTTCTGAAAATGTATCCTGCTCCGTTGTTGACAACACGACTGAGCAGCGCAGATTTAATGTTAGCTTTAAGAAGGGCGCTCCTCCTGCACTGCTTTTGCCTGTTTCCTAGTTTGTCATTTTAGAAATATGGTAACTTCTAGCCTAACTAAGGCAGATAGTGTTAATGGTATTTCTCCTCTAACAATCCAGAGGTGCTGTCATGCCAATGATTAACCCATTGTTTGTGTGGCTTTAAGTATGAGTCTGACCTTTCCTGTAGTGGTTCACCGGTCAATGCCAAGACTTGCCAAACTAAATATGATGCTGTAGGTTCTGTTGACCCATAGCGGGTTTTTACTGCTGACTGATTCACTATTCCCTTTCAGGGATATGATCATATCATTGTCACAATCACCCTTCAATTGGGAAGGATGAGTCACTCTTTGAAATTACAAATCATCATGAGACCTCTCTCTCCCCGGAGTGTTTACTCCTCGAGTCATTTCTGGCCTTCACTTGGTGTGCCAACTAGGCCCTTAAGGAAATTAGGGCTTACCCCAAATCAAGGAACTTGAGTGAACCTTGGGATAAAAGTGAACAGGAAATACGTTTATTTGAAAAAATAACTAAACTGCTTGGGAGGAATAAAATGACTTCTACTAGCCTATTTTTATTTTCAGGAGCATCTTGGAGGTAGGCTAAATCTTTGATAATAGGAGATTAGCCTGGCTGTATCAGCTTTAGTTTAAGTTAAGACTTGACAGTCTCTCCTCTTGGCCTCAAGTTTTCACCTTAGTTTCCTCATGAATGCTCCAACTGCAGAGAAAATCTTGATGCAAGGCTCTTGAGCATTATTTTTCGCCTTGATTTGTATCCCATTGATAATGTCTATTTCATTCTCAGGATGTAGACCAGTACCTGGTTGCTTTTTCTGCGTCTGGCTGCAGGGTTCAGGATCACGGTTAGAAATGCCTCTTATTGACCTTGCCCAGTTGACCCCTGAACTTCCTGCTTTCTGGAAAGTTCAAATGCATACAGGATGTCCTGGCCAAACTGGAGATTTGGAGGTGGTTAGTGAAGGCTTGGGAAGCGCGGCGCCAATCTCCCCTAGGCCTTTGAGCCGAGGCCTGTGTACTTTTCACAGGTGAGCTGAAATACAGCAGCCTATGACAGAAGGTCTGCCAATGTTGGTCTGGAGTTGGGGTGAGAAATATTCTGACATGATGCAAGTCCCTTCAGCAGCCCGGCACTGTTTGCACTCCGAGCCCCCTGGCCGCGTTGCAGATAAGCAGGCCTTTCTAGTCCCGGCCCTGCGGTTTACCTCCAACAAGCCCAAGACAAACCAGCAAACCCCATCACTGGAAGCGTGATTTAAGAGCTTTTGAGTTAAAATAGAAACAACCTTGAAATTTTGCACAGCGGCGTGAACCAGAGACAAGTTTTTCGGCCAAAACGAGGAGTCCAAACTTGTGCCCTCAAGGACTGAACATTGAAGTGAGATGTTATGTCACGCTGAAACTATATCCCAAGGGTTGAGTCCTCACATGTATACTCACTAAGCTCAGTGGGTTTTATAGCCTCACTGTTGCATGTGGACATAGACTTGTGATATGTGGACCTCCCTCCACTTTGAAGTGCTTATCAAGCATGTCTCTCCTTGAAAGGCACTTTGCTAGAGATCTAGCTAGTTAGTTCTGGATCAGAGGGAAGTCATTACCTCGTGTTTTTTGTATTACAAAAGTCATTCATAAAGAGTTCCTAGGTTTGTTCTGAGGACCTACACTTGCCATGCCAAGAAGCATGTGTCTCTTATGTAAATAATATTGCTTAATCTCTCTGAGGGTGTTATCAGCAGTTTTTCCCAGGCTGTAGAGCCATGCCACGGCTAATCCAGGAGCATGTGGCCTGATTTAGGGCTCCACGGCCGTTTTGATGTCTACATTTTGTTTTTGTCTTCTCCTCTGAGTTCCTCTCTCCTGGCCTACACACACCTCCTGGCCTACACACACCTCTAACCAGGGTGTAGATTTTTCTGTGTTTTATATATTTCCACACTTCCACACTGCCCTGTTTTGAGGACTGCCTAAAATTTCTGCCTGGTGGGATGGAGTTTTGACCTGCCTGGTGACACCAGGCGATAAATTAGTTAATAGACCAATAAGAAAGAGTTCCAAACCTCTACCAATAACATCTAGTTTTCATTTTCTCATCTCTACTCATACCACTCCCAGAAATTCTTGCTTGAGAAATTTCTCTTAGCTAAGAAGCTATTTTTGTTTTATTTTTGACCATTTTAATTGGAAACAGAGTAAGGTGCTTGTTACCCAGAAACTATTTGATATTGAGATAACAGGTGCATTAGACCTTTTCTAACCTCACTCCCCGATCTCATCTCTTGATTTAAATAAATTTATTTTACATGTTTTTTCCCGTCCTGGTTGGTGTATGAATGCCATCTCTAACATTAGCTCCATGGTCTTGTCTGTTCTGAGATATAGAGTTTGAGCGGTCTCCACCTAGGATTACTTGAGTCCCTCATCTTGACACTAATAAGATTGAGTGAGACCTGACTACTACTTTTGGCTATGGCTTAGAGTTAGGGACTCCTTCTGCATCTTAAGGTGAGTTTGACTAGGTGAGTCATGTTGTTTTGACAGGTTGGGATTGAGTTCAGCATTGCATATACATTTGCAAAAGGCCGGTGCTCTTTATTTTCTGTTAAAACGTCAAGGTTTAAAAATAAATAAAAAATGTTGATCTAAATACTCCTGCCATTTGCATTGGTTGTAAAACATGTTTCTACTTTACCTCTACAATCAATCCAGTTCAATTCAACTTTAATTGCACCCGTTTAACAGAAATTATTGCTCTTTGAATTAATCTCATACCACAAAATGTACAGTCGAGAGAGGGACACATGAATTGCAACCATGGATTTCACAGTACCTTGTCTGGTACTTGGCTCAGTAGAGGCTCTAACAGGAGGGGGGTTCACACTAGAACAAAAGCCAAGGCAGCACTGACCTGCGAGTCGAGGCAGGGGGTCCAGGGTCCTGGCCAGAGCTGATCTGAGAGCAGGTGACCAAGGCCACTGGCGGGGGGGTGATATACCACTGAATGTTAGCACGGCCGGGAACAAAGCCCTGTGATTAGGAGGGGAAGTGATAAAGAAAGCGTATTGAGTTGAGAGCATGACTGCAACAAAACATTTTTCCTCCAAATGCTTCCATGAATTATGACCTCCGTCATTGGGTCAGGGCTCATTGTTAGCTATTCTCTCCGTGTCCAAGAACAGGAGAGGGAAAACAAGAGAAGGACTGGCGTCTGTCTCTTCTGAGCCATCCAAATTGCTGAGTTACTGGTTTTTGAAGGCTTGGTTTCCCTGAAGTCAAGCCTTTCATTCAGGTTGTTTTGAAATGTATGCAGCCGGTGTGGGTGGCTGAATTGTTGCTGCTGGCTAAGAAAAGAAAAGCCTCCTCGATGACAGAGAGTGCTCAACCATAGAGTGGCGTGTACAAATCTGCCCGGCTGCCATCACAACTGTTTTCATCCTGAGAACAAACTCGTGACATTTAGGACAAAAATGTTAAAGAATAAAAAACAAACCTGCTGGGTAAAGACTGAAGAGTCCTTTGATTATTTCTCCTTTTATTTAGAACCTTTGTGCAAATTTTCAATTAAGCATGTAACAAAATATATTGATGTATAAAATCTAAAAAGGTAAATAGAAAACACTTCAAAATAAATATAGGCCTAAAAAATATGTTTGGGGACTTGCCTGTTTTGCATGTTATTTTGTTACATATCAATTTGCATTTGGTATCTTGGATCGAGTGTTGGCACCAACTCAGGAAACCCCCGTTTCTCGACCGTGTAAATTTGGGGCCATGTTTTTGCAGATGTAAGTGGTAACGGCAGCTGTTATCTCCTTCCATCTTCGTGATTCTTTGCCATATGTTGTGCCGCAGGCAAAAACCCCCTTGCAACATCTGAGTCGGGCGTTTGTTTTGAGCTCTCAGCTCTACCTTTTTGCGTCTCATCCGTAGACTCTCCGTACTGTTTCACGTGATTTTTGCATAGTTGTTTGAGCCTGTTGTCGGGACCGCCCTGCGGCATATTTTGCAGAGGACGGATTTCTGGTCCGTGTCAGACTTTTCATACCCAAATCACGTCCATGCGACCGAAGTAGCCCCTCTTTTAGATATGAGCTCTGTCATGTTCACTCTCCATGTTTTTTTTGTGTTGCAAATTTCCTTCCACACGGCACTTGTGTAAGAGCGCAAAGCATCGTCCAATTGACAAAATATTGCCGTAAAGTGTGATTTGCAACACAACTAAATAAACGATGAGCATAATATGAAACAATAGAAAAACATCTATCATCACACGATATACACTGCTCAAAAAAATAAAGGGAACACTAAAATAACACATCCTAGATCTGAATGAATGAAATATTCTTATTAAATACTTTTTTCTTTACATAGTTGAATGTGCTGACAACAAAATCACACACAAATGATCAATGGAAATCAAATTTATCAACCCATGGAGGTCTGGATTTGGAGTCACACTTAAAATTAGTGGAAAACCACACTACAGGCTGAGCCAACTTTGATGAAATGTCCTTAAAACAAGTCAAAATGAGGCTCAGTAGTGTGTGTGTGTGGGGCCTCCACGTGCCTGTATGACCTCCCTACAACGTCTGGGCATGCTCCTGATGAGGTGGCGGATGGTCTCCTGAGGGATCTCCTCCCAGACCTGGACTAAAGCATCCGCCAACTCCTGGACAGTCTGTGGTGCAACGTTGGTGGATGGAGCGAGACATGATGTCCCAGATATGCTCAATTGGATTCGGGTCTGAGGAACGGGCGGGCCAGTCCATAGCATCAATGCCTTCCTCTTGCAGGAACTGCTGACACACTCCAGTCACATGAGGTCTAGCATTGTCTTGCATTAGGAGGAACCCAGGGCCAACCACACCAGCATATGGTCTCACAAAGGTTCTGAGGATCTCATCTCGGTACCTAATGGCAGTCAGGCTACATCTGGCGAGCACATGGAGGGCTGTGCGGCCCCCCCAAAGAACGTTCTCCACGGCGTCTCCAGACTCTGTCACGTCTGTCACATGTGCTCAGTGTGAACCTGCTTTCATCTGTGAAGAGCACAGGGCGCCAGTGGCGAATTTGCCAATCTTGGTGTTCTCTGGCAAATACCAAACGTCCTGCACGGTGTTGGGCTGTAAGCACAACCCCCATCTGTGGACGTCGGGCTCTCATACCACCCTCATGGAGTCTGTTTATGACCATTTGAGCAGACACATGCACATTTGTGGCCTGCTGGAGGTCATTTTGCAGGGTTCTGGCAGTGCTCCTCCTGCTCCTCCTTGCACAAAGGCGGAGGTAGCGGTCCTGCTGCTGGGTTGTTGCCCTCCTATGGCCTCCTCCACGTCTCCTGATGTACTGGCTTGTCTCCTGGTAGTGCCTCCATGCTCTGTACACTACGCTGACAGACACAGCAAACCTTCTTGCCACAGCTCGCATTGATGTGCCATCCTGGATGAGGTGCACTACCTGAGCCACTTGTGTGGGTTGTAGACTCCGTCTCATGCTCCCGCTAGAGTGAAAGCACCGCCAGCATTCAAAAGTGACCAAAACATCAGCCAGGAAGCATAGGAACTGAGAAGTGGTCTGTGGTCACCACCTGCAGAACCACTCCTTTATTGGGGGTGTCTTGCTAATTGCCTATAATTTCCACCTGTTGTCTATTCCATTTGCAAACAGCATGTTTGATTTCACAGAAGTGTGTTTGACTTGGAGTTACATTGTGTTTAAGTGTTCCCTTTTTTTTTAGCAGTGTATATCGTCATATCGCCCAGCCCTATTTGAAAGTATTGAACTGATTTCACTCAGAACGTTGTTAGAAAACCAAGCTTTGTTTGAGTCACTCGTAGAAAAGGCAACATGAAGTACGACTACAAACTGCCTGTGGAATTGTGTCTGTTAGCCTGTTGTAAAATATGGACGGTGGTGCAGGTTTGTCCGTGATGTGCGGAAGTCCCTTTTAGGGTTGCAAAGGATCGGAAACTTTCCCGGTAAATTTCTGGAAGTTTTCCACGGGAATTTTGCTTAAATTCATCAAAGGTTAGCTTATAACAGTGAACTTTTTTTGTGGGATACACAAGACAATTCTAGGTCTTGTTGGATATTGTTTTGTGAAACTATCCCCAATTCAATGGAATTGCAACCTTCTGCATGCACAGTGCATTCTTCCATCACATGCACAGCTGATTCTCAAGATCTTGCACACTAGTAAGATGCTAAATGAGCCTACACTACTACACTGTCTGAGCCAAGGACTACATGCTTTCTGGTAAGTTTTGATTACAATACTGGGTGGGGTGAATATATTTTCTGTGACACATTCTTTTTTGTTAACTAGTAAATAGTAGCCTACAGGAAAGTGTGTTTAAATAATTTCGAATCTTTTAACAATTTCTGCTGGTTAGTTTTTGCTACCATGTGGGTTTTAGCTTGCTTGAGCCTGCTAACTGAGTGTTAATTCACCTGTTTCCATACATGTTTCATTTAAAAACATTTATCTTACAAAGGAGTTTAATCTAACTGCTTAACTATTTATCTGTACATGGAATTGTATTTATTCATTTTCTTAATAATTTGTTTTCTAATCTTTACAGGAAAATCCCACAGGCACTATCTGATGTGTGGAGACATTTCATTGCAGCTAATGTAGAAGGAAAAGCTGTGTACATTTTGCAAAAACTGTGCAAAATCATATGTGAAGAATGCAACAAAGATGTAGAATCATCTGGCCAAGTCCACAACGTTCCCTTAGCGCTCACAACAAGCAACCTCTGACAAAAGCTGTGTATTGCAACTGGTTCACCTCTGATGCTCACAGGCAAGGTGTATTGGAAGAGATTTTTCTGAATGTTCTTCACCCAGCATACACCCCTCCAACCAGACATGCTTTATCTACTTATTTGATGGATACAGAATTCAAGTGAAGGTCAAGCAAATCAGAGATGGCAGACTGTATTGCAATCATCTCTGATGGGTGGTTGAATGTTCGTGGGCAAGGACTAATTAACTACACCATCTCCACCGCTCAACCAGCATTCCACAAGAGCACAGACACAAGGGACAACAGACACACCGGTCTCTACATTGAAGATGAGCTGAAGGCAGTCATCAATGACCTTGAACCACAGAAGGTATTTGCACAGGTGACAGACAATGCTGTGAAAATAAAGGCTGCTTGGTCTAAAGTGGAGGAGTTCTAGCCTCACATCGCACCCATTGGCTGTGCTGCTCATGCATTGAATCTGCTCCTCAAGGACGACATGGCACTGAAAACAATGGATACACTCTACAAGAGAGCCAAGGAAATGGTTAGGTATTTGAAGCTTCATCAAGTTATAGCAGCAATCTACCTCACCAAGCAAAGTGAGAAGAATAAGAGCACCACATTGAAGCTGCCCAGCGACACCCGTTGGGGTGGAGTTATCATCATGTTTGACAGTCTCCTGGAGGGGAAGGAGTCTCTCCAAGAAATGGCTATATCACAGTCTGCCGACATGAACAGC
This sequence comes from Oncorhynchus mykiss, assembly GCF_013265735.2. Lineage (NCBI taxonomy): Eukaryota > Metazoa > Chordata > Actinopteri > Salmoniformes > Salmonidae > Oncorhynchus > Oncorhynchus mykiss. Next base: position 18,042,108 of record NC_048565.1, on the reverse strand, counting down.
CCCATCAATAGGATCCTGAATAGCAGCCTGAAACTCCTGAAACCTATAGCAGTAGCTATTGCACAGATTGAGGGAGACAATGCCATCCTGATGTTCAGACTCTGCTTGCAGATGTAGGAGAAGAAATCCGTACTGCCCTGCCCACTTCACTGTTGCTCCAAGCAGAGGAAACTGCAGTTCTGAAATACATCAAAAAGCGTGAAGACTTCTGACTGAAGCCCATACACACCACTACGTACATGTTGTACCCCAAGTATCCTGTCTGGCGCAGAGATCAACAAGGCCTATGGTGTCATCACTACCGTGAGGGCAAGGTTCTTGGCAGCCTGGCGAAGTACACTTCCAAACAAGGGCTTTGGAATGGAGATGCAATATGGCAGTCGTGCCAACATATCTCATCAGCCACCTGGTGGATGGGACTTTGTGGATCTGAGGCTCTTTCCCTTGTTGCCTCCATCATCCTCCAAATCCCACCAACATCAGCCGCCTCAGAGCGCAACTGGTCCTTATTTGGGAACACACACACACACACACCAAAGCTCGCAAAAGGCTGCCCAATACAAGGGTTGAAAAATTGGTGGCCATCCGGGCAAATTTGAGTTTTTTTGAGCCTGACAACGAGCCATCCTCAACAAGGTTGGAAAGTGACAGTGAAGATGAGGCGTCAAGAGTCTGCTGTTCAAGGTGGACATTGAGGAGGTCCAGGGAGAAGACGTGGAAGCCTGAGAGGAAGACAACCAAATCTTTAGTTTCTAGACTATACATTTACAGATGCATGTTAAAAATGTTTTTGGGAGATGCAATGGATCATTGGTGATCATTCAATATTCCTTTTCTTTTGTTGTTCAGTGAAATCATCCCATGTGAAGAGTCAACTCATTTAATTAAAGTTCAATTCGTAACAAAATATATATTTTTATTTCTATTGGAAGGATTTAATAATTTCCTATTTTGTCTACTTATGATAAACCTTTTACCTTTTATGTTTCTGTCTCTGGTAAATATGTCCAATGCAAAAAACAAACATTTTATATGGTATTAATATTAATTTACATATATTCCTGTTAAATCCCACGGAAAGTGTCCATCTCTGAATATTCCCCAAAATGTGCAACCCTACTTGCAGTCAAAGTATCTATATAACATCGTTCAAAATAACATTGGGATATGCAACTATCGATCCCCCCCATCACAAGCAAACACACTGTCCTACTCGAGTTTGCCAAATTAAGTAAAATCAAATCAAATTTTATTGGTCACATGCGTGTGTTTAGCAGATGTTGTTGCAGGTGAAGCAAAATGCTTGTGTTTCTAGCTCCGACATTCTATGTATCCCTACTGTATGACCGTGGGCTTGCGTATGACTGGGCTTGCCTATGCGGGGTCCTACAGGCATAGACAGTCGGTTGACCTGAGAGCACCTGAGTGGCGAAGCTGTGACACCCAGTATGAACACTCCCACAGACAATGACAAGCTCCTTTCCAAACAGCTGGCCTGCCCTGTAGGACAGCTGAGAGGGAGAGAGAAGAGGGGGGACATTGAGTAACACACATCTGATGACTCAGGAGTCTCTGTGCGTGTGTTCTGCAATGATCTTGAAGGCTCCCGCCACCTGTATGAGTTGAACCTGACCTAGGCCTCTGTACCAGAGAGGACGGTGTTGAAGGGGAATGTCAGGGTCAACGTGCAGTTGGAATAAATCAGTACAGCCAACGATAAAAGGAGAATCAAAGATGCACCAAGAGACGCTACAGAACGTGCAGCTGGCTAAATAAACATCTATTCAATCAACTATATATATGTGTGTAGTGTCTGCAGCAACAGTCTGTTTCAAAACAATTAGCTAACCTCCCATGGGCCTGATTGCTCCACTCTAAAACTTCCCCAGTGTTTTGGTCATGAAGTGACTGCATTCCCTTACATCGTCTTCTTTCAATCAACGCGTCCAACATTAGCAACACATCAGCCCTAGACTGAAATCCAACCGAATAACCCATGGAATGTTTTATCACATATCCTGACATGATGCCCAAAGCGATGCCCAAAGCAAGGGACCAGGAAGTCACTACAGAAGGCTTCCCAATGGATGACCGCGTTAGACTTCATGATGCCCACCAGAGTATGGCGGCAGAAGGTTGAAATTCCCCACATTAAAAAAACATTGTGCCAGGTGCACTGGGTAGCAATGAAAATTGAATAGTGTTTTTTATTTATATTATCTTTTTTTACAATAGCAAGCCTGGTTGACCCAGAGGGAGGTCCATCCTCTCCTTGCACCTGTGCCGGTAGTGTGGTGCTGGAAGGCCAGATTATTTATCTGGGCTAATTGCTGAGAGGGGGGCTAAAAACCGGCTAGCCCGTGCATGCATGTCTGTGATTAGCTGCAGCAAGGGAGATGCACGTTTAAACACACACAGGATTAAGCTTGCCAGTTAACATTGGAAACCGACAAGCTTTTTGCTGCCAGTGGTTATTATAATCATCAAAGCCTCAACTTTTATTAGGTGTCCACTAAAAACACATCAAACAGATTCCGTAGTTGTGCAACAACATATAGGTCGAGCCCCATTGAAGCATTGCACACAGCAGGTGCCTCCTGCTTCTGCATACACAGTGTAGGTCACTCTATGGTACAGACTACAGAGACTATTCCTACCCCAACAAGGCCTCTGAGCAGACACTTTGCCTGTGCTCTCAAGGGACTGTCTTTTCTCAAGGCCCAAAGGTGAAGAAAAAAAGACGACTGAGGGAGGCCGGTCGGCAGCGTTTTAAAAGACTTTTGGCAGAACATGCCATCGTATAAACAATGGAGCGACGCAAGGAAAAAGAGATGGGGAGAGAGGGCGCAAAGAAGGGGGGCCCAGCAGAGGGACTGACCCTGGCTTACTGTCGGGGCTGGAGCAGTGGGTTGGGCGTTGGGCCGTCCCTTTGCAACGTGCCCCTGCCCTGTGCCACTGGCCCCCGGCCCTGATCTTATCTGCCCCCAGCTCTCTGGCCCTTTCTTCCCCTCGCACACAGCGGGATATCTTTCTTGGGACCAAGCCCTTCCTACTATTTAACAGCAGGTCAGGATCCCGGGCAGGCGGCTGGGAGCTGGGCATGTCACCCTCTAGTGTGTGGAAATGACATGGGCGGTGTATTAATGACAAGTAGACATTTCATAACAGTTTATACCAGGGGTGTCAAACATATGGCCCGAGTGCCGGATCCAGCCCGAGAGAGGGTCCAAGCCGGCCCGCTGGTACTTTGGGGGAAGGGGACAAACTCAAGATACTTTAAAATGACTTTAGTTTCTTGACTGTGTCCTGCTCGCTAATACTCATCTAAATGAAAGCTAAACTGTTAGTGAGCATCGGAAATTCCAAAAACGATGAATAGAGCACAATTTTTTTGCTAATTTTGACCGCAAGGAAATATAACCAATTTGCAGTGCGGCCTTCTGGACCTCATTGAAGACCAAATGCAGCCCCCAGGGCAAAGTTAGTTGGACACCCCAAGTGTCGACAGTATACCAGTATGGGACTTTTGAGGCCACTCATTGTTAAACATTGCTGGATGGTTTGCACTGAAGTCAATGCACAAAGCAGACCACTGAGGTAATTTGAGGCAGCATCATCCACTGGATTTGTCACCTGTGTGTGTGTGTGTGTGTGTGTGTGTGTGTGTGTGTATATATACACAGTGGGGAGAACAAGTATTTGATACACTGCCGATTTTGCAGGTTTTCCTACTTCCAAAGCATGTAGAGGGCTGTAATTTTTATCATAGGTACACTTCAACTGTGAGAGACGGAATCTAAAACAAAAATCCAGAACCACATTGTATGATTTTTAAGCAATTAATTTGCATTTTATTGCATGACATAAGTATTTGTTTACCTACCAACCAGTAAGAATTCTGGCTTTCACAGACCTGTTAGTTTTAACTGCACCTGTTTGAACTCGTTACCTGTATAAAAGACACCTGTCCACACACTCAATCAAACAGACTCCAACCTCTCCACAATGACCAAGACCAGAGAGCTGTGTAAGGACATCAGGGATAAAATTGTAGACCTGCACAAGGCTGGGATGGGCTACAGGACAATAGGCAAGCAGCTTGGTGAGAAGGCAACAACTGTTGGTGCAATTATTAGAAAATGGAAGAAGATGACGGTCAATCACCCTCGGTCTGGGGCTCCATGCAAGATCTCACCTCATGGGGCATCAATGATCATGAGGAAGGTGAGGGATCAGCCCAGAACTACACGGCAGGACCTGGTCAATGACCTGAAGAGAGCTGGGACCACAGTCTCAAAGAATTAGTAACACACTACGCCGTCATGGATTAAAATCCTGCAGCGCACGCAAGGTCCCCCTGCTCAAGCCAGCACATGTCCAGGCCCGTCTGAAGCTTGCCAATGACCATCTGGATGATCCAGAAGGTCATGTGGTCTGATGAGACAAAAATAGAGCTTTTCGGTCTAAAATCCACTCGCCGTGTTTGGAGGAAGAAGAAGGATGAGGGAGCTGAAAGTCCGTATTGCCCAGCGACAGCCCCGAAACCTGAAGGATCTGGAGAAGGTCTGTATGGAGGAGTGGGCCAAAATCCCTGCTGCAGAGTGTGCAAACCTGGTCAAGAACTACAGGAAACGTATGATATCTGTAATTGCAAACAAAGGTTTCTGTACCAAATATTAAGTTCTGCTTTTCTGATGTATCAAATACTTATGTCATGCAATAAAATGCAAATTCATTACTTAAAAATCATACAATGTGATTTTCTGGATTTTTGTTTTAGATTCCGTCTCTCACAGTTGAAGTGTACCTATGATACAAATTACAGACCTCTACATGCTTTGTAAGTAGGAAACACTGCCGATTTTGCAGGTTATCAAATACTTGTTCTCCCCACTGTATCTGGAGAGACCTGAAAATAGCTTTGCAGCGACGCTCCCCATCCAACCTGACAGATCTTGAGAGGATCTGCAGAGAATAACGGGAGAAACGCCCCGAATACAGGTGTGACAAGCTTGGAATGTCATACCCAAGAAGACTCGAGGCTGTAATCGCTGCCAAAGGTGCATCAGCACAGTACCAAGGGTCTGAATACTTAAGTAAATGTAATATTTGTTTATTTTCAATACATTTCTCGAGAAGGCACCTGCAAGTTCCCGGACATTTCTGGGGGGAATGGCCCTAGCCCTCACCCTCTGATCCAACAGGTCCCAGACATGCTCAATGGGATTGAGATCTGGACTCTTGGCAGAACACTGACATTCCTGTCTTGCAGGAAATCACGCACAAAACGAGCAGTATGGCTGGTAGCATTGTCATGCTGGAGGGTCATGTCAGGATGAGCCTGCAGGAAGGGTACCACATGAGGGAGAAGGACGTCTTCGCTGTAACGCACAGTGTTGTGAGAATGCCTGCAATGACAACAAGCTCAGTCCGATGATGCTATGTCACACCGCCCCAGACCATGACGAACCCTCCACCTCCAAATCGATCCCGCTCTAGAGTACAAGCCTCGGCGTAATGCTCATTCCTTCGACGATAAATGCGAATCCGACCATCACCCCTGGTGAGACAAAACCGCGACTCGTCAGTGAAGAGCACTTTTTGCCAGTCCTATCTGGTCCAGCAATGGTGGGTTTGTGCCCATAGGTGACGTTGTTGCCGGTGATGTTTGGTGAGGACCTGCCTTACAATAGGCCTTACAAGCCCTCATTCCAGCCTCTCAGCCTATTGCGGACAGTCTGAGCACTGATGGAGGGATTGTGCGTTCCTGGTGTAACTTGAGCAGTTGTTGCTATCCTGTACCTGTCCCGCAGGTGTGATTTTCTGATGTACCGATCCTGTGCAGGTGTTACATGTGGTCTGCCACTGTGAGGATGATCAGCTGTCCATCCTGTCTCCCTGTAGTGCTGTCTTAGGCATCTCACAGTACGGACATTGCAATTTATTGCCCTGGCCACATCTGCAATCCTCATGTCTCCTTATAGCATGCCTAAGGCACGTTCACGCAGGTGAGAAGGGACCCTGGACTTCTTTCTTTTGGGGTTTTTCAGAGTCAGTAGAAAGTTTTCATAAATGTGACCTTAATTGCCTACTGTCTGAAAGCTGTTAGTATCTTAACAACCGTTCCACAGGTGCACGTTCATTAGTTGTTTATGGTTCATTGAACAAGCATGGGAAACAGCGTTTAAACCCTTTACAATGAAGATCTGTGAAGTTATTTGGATTTTTACAAATTATCTTTGAAAGACAGGGACTGAAAAGGGACATTTCTTTTTTTGCTGAGTTTAGTTTGGAAAGAAGAATAAGAGTGTTCCTGTGCAACACTGCTTCATTTTAGAATGTGATACTAGGGCTGAGCGGTGTACCATATTTTACGATATACAGGTACTGATGCTCGGACCGGTTTGGGTTTTTACTTTATAGCGGTATTTTAATGTTTGTTTTGTTAAATGTTATACGCTGTGTGTAACGTCCGTTTTTATAGATTACGTCGCTACTTCAAAATCAAATGTTATTGGTCACATACACATGGTTAGGAGATGTTAATGAGAGTGTAGCAAAATGCTTGTGCTTCTAATTCCGACAGTGCAGTAATATCTAACAAGTAATCTAACATTTCCCCAACAACTACCTAATACACACAAATTTAAATGGGTGAATGTGTCACGACTTCCACCGAAGTGACTTCTCTCCTTGTTCGGGCGGCGTTCGGCGTCACCGGCCTTCTAGCCATCTCCGCTACATTTTTCATTTTTTCCATTTGTTTTGTCTTCTTCCCCGCACACCTGGTTTACATTCCCTAATCACATTGTGTGTGTGTAATATATATATATATATTCCTCTGTTCCCCCCCCATGTCCTTGTGTGGAATTGTTTTTGTTACATGTTCAGTGTGCCGCGCCAGGCTGGTTATTTCCCCCCTGCGTATTCGTTTGTAACCCATAGGAGGTTGGATTATTTCGTTTGTTTTGTGACGCTATTTTGCGCATTTCTCTTTTATTTATGCCTGGAGGTTTGACGCTGTTGCGTCCATTTGTTGTGCTTTTGCCCAAATAAAGAGTGCGCCTGATCACAATGATCTACTCTCCTGCACCTGACTTCAACACCAATAGCGCATACTCTGACAGAATGAGAGTATGTATATGGATGAGAGATGGCTGAGTGGCGTAGGCAAGGTGCAGTAGATTGTATAAAATACAGTATATACATTTGATGAGTAATGTAAGATATGTAAACTTTATTGAAGTGGCATTATTTAAAGTGGTGTAGTTTAAAGTGTCCAGTGATCCATTTATTAAAGTGTCCAGTGATTGGGTCTCAATATAGGCAGCAGCCTCTTGGAGTTAGTGATTGCTCTTTAGCATTCTAATGGCCTTGAGTTTGAAAAACAGCTTCTCTCGGTCCCAGCTTTGATGCACCTGTACTGACCACGCCTTCTGGATAATAGTTGTGTGAACAGGCATTTCTCTTGAAACATGCCCAAATCCGTACATTTTTTTACACTGCAATGGCTTGGGAACGAAAGCTCTTACAGCTAGTCTTGAGTAACCAAGCTTCACATGTGTAAGTAAATCTGTTAAAACAGAGTCTCCTGAGGTTGAAGAGGTGCTGCTGCGCCTTCACCACACTCTATATGGGTGGACCATTTCAGTTTGTCTGAAATGTACGCCCAGGAACATGAAACTTTCCACCTTCTCCACTGCTGTACCTTGATTCATCTCTCTCTGCTCTCCCTCTCTCCATGCTGCTTTTCACACAGACTTGGACCCACCCTGTCACTCAAGGAACGCATTTTGTTCCTCTACCACGAGATACTTGCGTTCAGTGTCTGCATGGTCAATGCAGCACACGCAACAATGTTGATGACAACGATGCTGTTTTCACTTTGCTTATTAATAAAAATCCACTAGTGTTCTGTAATTACACTACTAGTTTCTGTTTCTTACATTTGCAAACAGCTAATTTGTCTTTTCTTAGCGAGTTGGGCCTGAATCTTGTTAGCCACTAATCGCTAGCTAGCTAAAAAATGTCAGATCAAAAGTAACTAGCTATACAGCCTGATAATACCAGTGATGGTGTAGGCCGACAGTACCAGTCAAGTTTGGACACACCTACTCATTCAAGCGTTTTTCTTTATTTTTACTATTTTCTACATTGTAGAATAATAGTGAAGAAATCTATGAAATAACACATGGAATCATGTAGTAACCAAAAAAGTGTTCAACAAATCAAAATATATTTAAGATTATTCTAAGTAGCCACCCTTTGCCTTGACAGCTTTGCACTCGCTCAACCAGCTTCATGACCTGGAATGCATTTCAATTAACAGGTGTGCTTTGTTAAGTTAATTTATGGAATTTATTTCCTTCTTAATGTGTTTGAGCCAATCAGTTGTGTTGGGACTAGGTAAGGGTGGTATACAAAGACCAAGTCCATATTATGGCAAGAACAACTCAAATATGCAAAGAGAAATGACAGTCCATCATTACTTTAAGACATGAAGGTCAGACAATATGGAAAATGTCAAAGTTTCTTCAAGTGCATTCACAAAAACCATCAAGCGTTATGATGAAACTGGCTCTTATGAAGACCGCCACAGGAAAGGAAGATCCAGAGTTACATCTCCTGTAGATGATACGTTCATTAGATTTACCAGCCTCAGAAATTGCAGCCCAAATAAATGCTTCAGAGTTCAAGTAACAGACACATCAACTGTTCAGAGGAGACTGCGTGAATCAGGCCTTCATGGTCGAATTTCTGCAAAGAAACGACTACTAAATGAGACCAATAAGAAGAAGAGACTTGCTTGGGCCAAGAAATATGAGCAATGGACATTAGACTGGTGGAAATTTGTAATTTGGTCTGATGAGTCCAAATTTGAGGTTTATGGTTCCAACCGCCATGTCTTTGTGAGACGCAGAGTAGGTGAACGGATGATCTCGGCATGTGTGGTTCCCACAGTGAAGCATGGAGGAGGTGGTGTGGGGGTGCTTTGTTGGTGATCTGTCTGTGATCTATTTAGAATTCAAGGCACACTTAAGCAGCATAGCTACCACAGCATTTTGCAGTGATACGCCATATCATCTGGTTTGTGCTTAGTGGGACGATCATTTGTTTTTCAACAGAACAAGGACCCAACACACCTCCAGGTTGGAGTGCTGCTTCAGATGACCTGGCCTCTACAAATTCCCCTGATCTTAACCAAATTGAGATGGTTTGGGATGAGTTGGACCGCAGAGTGAAGGAAATGCTGTCAAAAAGTGTTCAGTATATGTGGGAACTCCTTCAACACTGTTGGAAAAGCATTCCAGGTGAAGCTTGTTGAGAGAATGCCAAGAGGGCAAAGCTGTCATCAAGGCAAAGGGTAGCTACTTTGAAGAATCTCAAATATATTTAGAATTTTTTAAAAACGTTTTGGTTACTACATGATTCCATGCGTGTTATTTCATAGTTTTGATGTCTTCACTATTGTACAGTGTAGAAAATAGTCAAAATAAAGAAAAACCCTTGAATGAGTAGGTGTGTCAACTTTTGACTGGTACTGTACATCTGAATGTTTTTTGAGCAACAGTATCTTCTAAATCAAAGAGGCATAAGTGAAGCAAGAATGTTAGCTACATGAAGTAGCTAAGAGAAAATATCCAATGTAGCCAAAGATTATAGGGTCCCCCTAGGAAACACTGGCTTTTTTTTATGGTGGTTTTGGAGCAGTGGCTTCTTCCTTGCTGAGCGACCTTTCAGGTTATGTCGATTGTAGGACTCGTTTTACTGTGGATATAGATACTTTTGTATCCGTTTCCTTCAGCATCTTCACAAGGTCCTTTGCTGTTGTTCTGGGATTGATTTGCACTTTTTGCATCAAAGTACTTTAATCTCTAGCAGACAGAGCACGTCTCCTTCCTGAGCGGTGTGACGGCTACTTGCGTACTATTGTTTGTACAGATGAACGTGGTACCTTCAGGCGTTTGGAAATTGCTCCCAAGGATGAACCAGACTTGTGGAGGTCTACAATTTATTTTCTGAGGTTTTCTTTTGATTTTCCCATGATGTCAAGCAAAGAGGCACAGAGTTTGAAGGTAGGCCTTGAAATACATCCACAGGTACACCTCCAATTGACTCAAATTATGTCAATTAGCCTATCAGAAGCTTCTAAAGCCATGACCTCATTTTCTGGCAGTTTCCAAGCTGTTTAAAGGCACAGTGAACTTAGTGTATGTAAACTTCTGACCCACTGGAATGATACAGTGAATTATAAGTGAAATAATCTGTCTGTTAACAATTGTTGGAAAAATGTCTTGTGTCATGCACAAAGTAGATGTCATAACCGACTTGTCAAAACTATAGTTTGTCAACAAGAAATTTGTGGAGTGGTTGAAAATGTAGTTTTAATGACTTCAACCTATGTGTATGTAAACTTCTGACTTCAACTGTATGCGTTGCCACCCTAGGGTCATGCACTACTCATAAAAGCAAATTCTGAACTTGTATTATTCAAAAACATAAAATACATTTAAATACTGCCATAACTTCTATAAAAAAAAGGTTTACTGTGATAACATATTTTGGTCATATTGCCCAGCCTTACGTGCGACTAGTAGGTAGCCAGGGTTAGGGACAAGGGAAGGGACTAGGGAATATTCAGACGTGGAACCTTTCTGTGGGAATTAACGGGAATATATGCGAATTAATATTAATGCCATTTAAATGTAGATGTTTTTTTTGCATTGATATATTTTCCATATCATATGGAGACCGAAACGTAAACCTTTTACCTTATCATAAGTAGACATAATGGCAAATTATTAAATCCTTCCAATTGTTTTATTTCAAACTTTTTAGTTACGAATAGAACTTTAATTAAATGAGTTGACTCTTCACATGGGATGATTTCACTGAACAACAAAAGAAAGGGAATATTGAATGATCCCCAATGATCCATTGCATCTCCCAAAAACGTTTTCAACATACATCTGTAAAATTATAGTCTAGAAACTTAAGCTTTGGTTGTCTTCCTCTCAGGCTTCCATGTCTTCTTCCTGGACCTCCTCAATGTCCACCTCTTGAACATCAGACTCTGAGGTCTCATCTTCACTGTCACTTTCCAACCTTGTTGAGGATGGCTTGTTGTCAGGCTCAAAAAGCCTCAAATTTGCCCGGATGGCCACCAATTTTTCAACCCTTGTATTGGTCAGCCTGTTGCGTGCTTTGGTGCGCGCGCGCGTGTGTGTGTTCCCAAACAAGGACCAGTTGCGCCCTGAGGCGGCTGATGTTGGTGGGATTTGGAGGATGATTGAGGCAACGGGGGAAAGAGCCTCAGATCCACAAAGTCCCTTCCAACAGCTGGCTGATGAGATATGTTGGCACGACTGCCATATTGTATCTCCATCCCAAAGCCCTTGCTTGGAAGTGTACTTTGCCAGACTGTCAAGAACCTTGCCCTCATCCAGGCCAAGGTGGTGGGACACGGTAGTGATGACACCATAGGCCTTGTTGATCTCTGCGCCAGACAGGATACTTGGGGTACAACATGTACGTAGTGGTGTGTATGGGCTTCAGGCAGAAGTCTTCACGCTTTTTGATGTATTTCAGAACTGCAGTTTCCTCTGCTTGGAGCAACAGTGAAGTGGGCAGGGCAGTACGGATTTCTTCTCATACATCTGCAAGCAGAGTCTGAACATCAGGATGGCATTGTCTCCCTCAATCTGTGCAATGGCTACTGCTATAGGTTTCAGGAGTTTCAGGCTGCTTACCACTCTCTCCCAAAATACATCATCCAGGAGGATCCTCTTGATGGGGCTGTTCATATCGGCAGACTGTGATATGGACATTTCTTGGAGAGACTCCTTCCCCTCCAGGAGACTGTCAAACATGATGACAACACCACCCCAACAGGTGTTGCTGGGCAGCTTCAATGTGGTGCTCTTATTCTTCTCACTTTGCTTGGTGAGGTAGATTGCTGCTATAACTTGATGAAGCTTCAAATACCTAACCATTTCCTTGGCTCTCTTGTAGAGTGTATCCATTGTTTTCAGTGCCATGATGTCCTTGAGGAGCAGATTCAATGCATGAGCAGCACAGTCAATGGGTGTGATGTGAGGGTAGGACTCCTCCACTTTAGACCAATACACTTATACACTTGGCCAGATGATTCCGCATCTTTGTTGCATTCTTCACATATGATTTGGCACAGTATTTGCAAAATGTACACAGCTTTTCCTTCTACATTAGCTGCAGTGAAATGTCTCCACACATCAGATAGTGCCTGTGGCATTTTCCTGTAAAGATTAGAAGAAAAAAAATGTTTCCCCAAATACAATTCCATCTATAGATATATGTTGAAAACGTTTTTGGGAGATGCAATGAATCATTGGGGATCATTCAATATTCCCTTTTTTTGTTCAGTGAAATCATCCCATGTGAAGAGTCAGCTCATTTAATTAAAGTTCAGTTAGTAACTGTTTTTCTTTTTTTTTTCTATTGGAACGATTTAATCATTTGCAATTATGTCTACTTATGATAAGGTAAAATGTTTGTCTCCATATGGTAAATATATCCAATGCAAATAAACGTCTACATTTTAAATGGTATTAATATATTCCCGTTAATTCCCACATAGTTTCCACCTCCTGAATATTCCCCAAAATGTGCAACCCTAATAGTGAGTAATATGTTTGGAACATCAAATCATAATAATATTTCAGTATCAAATACATATTGTATTGGCACCTAAGAATCATGATTATATCGTATCGTGAGGTCCCTGGCAATTTCCAACCCTAATGTTTGCTCCCAAATATTCAAGCCCTGTCCGGTCTATTCTAGTTCATCATTCATTCATTCAGATGTCTGTGTGTATATGGTTCTGGTTTCAGTCACTACACTAGTGGTGTGGTTGATTCATGTTCTGGTATGCACTGGGTTGGACACATACTCTGGGATATACTTTTCCTCTCGTACTGGGGAAGACTCACATTCTCATGTAGTGGTGTCATTGTGTTCTTGTTTCAATGAAGCTGTGCTCTGTGGCCTTGGTGACTTATCTGCAGAATGGAGAAGGAAGAACTGAAGATCGTGAATAAGGATGAGGAGGATGAGATGGTGTGTTTTCTTATTTTACCTCAAGTTTTTTCCCTCTCGCTCTTCTTTTCCCTCTCGCTCTTCTTTTCCCTCCCGCTCTTCTTTTCCCTCCCGCTCTTCCTACCCCTCCCGCTCTTCTTTTCCCTCCCGCTCTTCTTTTCCCTCCCGCTCTTCTTTTCCCTCCCGCTCTTCCTACCCCTCCCGCTCTTCTTTTCCCTCCCGCTCTTCCTACCCCTCCCGCTCTTCCTACCCCTCCCGCTCTTCCTACCCCTCCCGCTCTTCCTACCCCTCCCGCTCTTCCTACCCCTCCCGCTCTTCCTACCCCTCCCGCTCTTCCTACCCCTCCCGCTCTTCCTACCCCTCCCGCTCTTCCTACCCCTCCCGCTCTTCTTTTCCCTCCCGCTCTTCCTACCCCTCCCGCTCTTCCTACCCCTCCCGCTCTTCCTACCCCTCCCGCTCTTCCTACCCCTCCCGCTCTTCTTTTCCCTCCCGCTCTTCTTTTCGCTCCCGCCCTTCTTTTCGCTCCCGCTCTTCTTTTCGCTCCCGCTCTTCTTTTCGCTCCCGCTCTTCTTTTCCCTCCCGCTCTTCTTTTCCCTCCCGCTCTTCTTTTCGCTCCCGCTCTTCTTTTCGCTCCCGCTCTTCTTTTCGCTCCCGCTCTTCTTTTCGCTCCCGCTCTTCTTTTCGCTCCCGCTCTTCTTTTCGCTCCCGCTCTTCTTTTCCCTCCCGCTCTTCTTTTCCCTCCCGCTCTTCTTTTCCCTCCCGCTCTTCTTTTCCCTCCCGCTCTCTCGCAATTTCTTTCCCGCTCTCTCGCTCTGAATTACACATATGCCAACGCCTAATATTTTATTCAAATCAAATGGGATACGAACTCATGTTAAAACTTGACTCAAACTCCCCTGAGGACCCCATATGAACTGCCATTTTAACCGTCCCCTCTGGCCCCCGTTAGGAGCTCCAGGGGTACCGTGTGTGTCGGTGGCGTGTGGCAGTGGTGAGCCTGGGGGTGCTGTGTACAGGGGGTTTCCTCCTGCTGCTGCTCTACTGGATGCCAGAATGGTGTGTGAAGGCCACCTGCACCCGGACCACCGTCAGAGAGGCCGAAGTGGTGCTGCTCCAATCAACCGTAAGCCATTCTGAATATTTTCATAAGACTTCATTTTAAAGTAGACATATCAGCCACCAATTTGTAGTTCGTTAGTGTATTTTTAAGTATCTTATTAGCCATTTATTAGTCCTTAATTAAGTGTTGTCTTATTCAAACATAAGTCATGTGTTATTGGACAATCCTTAATAACCGCACATCTCCACACCCATGAGCAAAAGTTTATAAGGATTTCCTGACACTGGATTTGTGTAGGTTCATGAAATACAGCCAACATTCAACAAAAAATGTGACGTAAACAATTAGCATCGAAACTTCCATGGTAATCACAATGGCCACTTTCAGGACACACGTCACCATTCAGTACTTATTGGGAATCTTATCAATCATATTCATGTTCCTTCCTACTGTAGGATATGAGAGAAGTTGACTTAAGGTGTCAATCTGACTTTTTGCACCACCTGTACAAACACGTATAATGCATCAAAATCTGAATGTCCTTCACTGAATCGTAGGCTCCTCACATACGAAGGAAATTTAGCTTCACTGTCCAAATACGTGAATACCAGAGAACCTGTCACCGCTGATGGTATGTGTGTGTCTCAGGATGACTTTAAGCGCTGGTTCCTGGCCAAGGTGCGTGTGATGCTGGCCCCTGGAAGAAACCCCTTTGACAGCCTGGAGACCCAGACCACTCCCCCCATGACCAATGGACACTCCCCCCACCCCTCGGACGGCTTCACCCAGGAGTTAATCAGGAAGTACGCAGAGTACCAACCCACTCAGGTAATACCATGCGATGGCACACACAATAACACACGTCTTTTTGCTTTTTTTACTGGTTTCTTTCTCACATAAGCTCACGCTCAAAAGTATACATCTTTATGGTCAATGAAATGGGGAGGGAAAAGCACAAATCAAAAAAGTTTCTGCCTTAGTTATTTTTGCTAACATTCTTATTTCTTTCTCCCTTCAGATTCGCTATTTTACACTCCATAGCACAAAGTACTACTGGAACGACGAGGTCCACAATTTTGAAGTATTAACGTAAGCAATTTAACAGACCATTATTATAGCCAGTGACCTGGATACTTTCCAAATGGTTTGTGTAATGCATGTCCAAGCAAATGTTCTAATGGAGGCCTCGTTTCCCTTCTTTCACTCACTCACACACACACACACTCACAGGGGCCTGGAGGACCGGGAGGTGACCTGTTCCACCGTCCACTCAGAGCACAGCACGGGGCTCACCAGCAACCAGCAGGAGTACAGGTAACTTATACCAAACACCTTGTACAGAGTGGAAGGCCATGATGGTTTGAGCAATGTGATGTGTTGAGGTTAAATTCACCCCATAGGAATGCTTGGTTTTGGTGCATTAGCTAAGTCACTCAAAGGTGGTACTGGTACCTGCAAAATGTATATTGTTACTCTTACACTTAACCCTGCCCTTCCTACGGTAGATTCGTTACCCCCATCCCCCACTGCCAGACTTCACGGTTGAAAGCAGATACTGCAGGCCACAGCAGCCTCTCTGTCACCTTAGACGCCCAGACTTCCAAAGCCCTGACAACACCTTCTAATAGCCCTGTTGGGTGTCAGTCTGCTCAGAGCTGGCCTTCTGTTCCCCATGTGTCACTCACCCAGCATCTAGAGGGAGGGAGAGAGTGTGTTCATGTGTGTGACTCTGACCTACTTAATGTAGCACTGTCAGTGTCACACCTTATCAATGGTTTTATTAGACACATTGTGTCTGTGAGACGAACATTTGTTATAAAGTTGAGTTGTTAGTTTGAACTGTAAATGTTAAACCTTTGTTCTCTCGTGCTTTCCCACAGGAGACTGTTTTTCGGAGTGAATGAAATTGCAGTGAAAGTGCCTTCAGTTTTTAAGCTTCTAATCAAAGAGGTATGAGAGGTTTTGGGTGTAAGAGTGAATAAAGTGTTCATACCCACTACTTAAAGGATGCTTGATTTTCTTACCAGAGCTCATTGATAACATAAGTCTATATGAATTATTTACATCCAAAGGTGCCTATCAAAATCAATAGCTAATTTAGCTGAGATAATGATCAAGATAATGAGCTCCTGTGCCTGGCATTTTAATGGGAAAGTTCTGTTGAATGGAAGCCAACTTGGCTTTAAGCTTTTTTTTTCTGACCAGACAGATTTAGATTCTGAGTTGTTGCAGGGAGGTTGTCTTTAGTCTAATGAGTGAACACTGTGAACAGGGCCAACAATGTCAGTAAAAACAGCATTTTCCACCTCCGCAGTTCCTCTCAGCTCCTTATTGTCTTTCTATTTCTCTGACGTCTCTCTCGCTCTCTTTGACCCCGCGGTCTCTGCGACAGTCTCCATGTCTCTGTGCTCTGTCTGTCTCCCTCACTCTGTCTGCTGCACTCTCTGTATAAAGAAACAAATTGAACCATATGTGTGGAGGTATTTCACACCCTTTTCCCACTATTGAGCCAAACATGACATATTATGGTTAGCCTGCTATAGGGCTTAATCAGGCATTATTCGAGTGAATGTCAAAGTGGATGTCTTGTTGCAGCTTGTTGTTTTCAAGAAGTTGTTTGACTTGCCTCTTTCTTTCTTTCCCTCCTTTCCTTCCCTCCTGCAGGTCCTCAACCCTTTCTACATCTTCCAGCTCTTCAGTGTGATCCTGTGGAGCGCTGATGAGTACTACTACTATGCCGCAGCCATCGTCTTTATGTCGGTCATTTCCATAGCTACCTCGCTGTACACCATCAAAAAGGTATGTCTGTCCCCGCCCCTTGGTCTCCTCTTATTTCTTTACTTACCTACACACACACACACTTTTTTTTCCTCCGCACTATTGGTTAGAGCCTGTAAGTAAGCATTTCACTGTAAGGTCTATTCGGCACACGTGTTAAATAACCTTTGATTTTGATCTATCCCTTTTTGTCTGTCCTCTCTTTCTCAACCCCTCTCATCCCCAATCTTATTATTCCTTCCACAATCTGGAAAAATGTATTCAATAATCAAAAGGTGAGTCTGGGGCCTTTCTGAACTGGCTGGAACCAGGCTGAATTAGGCTCATCTGGACTAAAACAGACTTTAGCCCCCTCCCCACTCTAGGGCCCTGGGTTCACCCCCTTACAATCACACTGCATAAGTAGAGATGGAAGGGGTGGAGGCTTCACCTGGGCCCCTAGGTTTACACAAAGAAGGAGATCGCCCCCTTAGAATCACACAGCATATGGAAGAGGGCGATAAAGAGAGAGTTGGATGGATGGGGAGGGGGCAGCAAAGTCTTCTCTGGGAATTTCAAGGGACATTGAGAATCTATTAACTGTTTTTGTAGCACCTGATGTGTGGTTATGCTTATTAGCTGTTCTCTCCTTTTCAGCAATACGTCACGCTTCATGACATGGTGTCAGCACACAGTATTGTCCGAGTTTCAGTCTGCAGAGCCAGCAACGGTTTGTCTAATATAACTCACTAAGATTTCATGCACTTTGACTAGTGTTCAATTCACCAGTAGAACGGCACACTTATCCGTGTGTGTGTGTGCGCTCCCACAGCGGGCTCAGGCTGTGCATGTGATGCCTCAGCATTTTCCCCCTGCTGCCCAGATGGGTGTGAGTAATGAGAGATGTTCCGAACAAGACTGGGGCTCTGACGCACAGAATACCTCTTTTATCCTCCTCCCTTCCTTCCACTCCTCTCTCCCTCTGTACTTTCCCTGCATTCCCCTCCTCTCTCCACACCTGCTCTCCCCTCTGTTGAATCCTAATAGACATCGAGGAGGCCCTGTCCACTGACCTGGTGCCCGGCGACGTCATGGTCATCCCTAGCAATGGGACCATTATGCCCTGCGACGCGGTGCTGATCAGCGGCACCTGCATCGTCAACGAGAGCATGCTGACAGGTGAGACTTGGAGATTCTGCCTTCTCGCTCTCTCACTGCTGGTCACTTGCCAAATACACAATTCTAAAATATATTTATTTGACACAACACTACACTCTGTAAATACCTGGCTCTTCCCCTTCCCCCAAGGCGAGAGTGTGCCAGTCACCAAGACCAACCTCCCCAACCCAGGCGAAGGGGACAAGGAGGGTGACGCAGCTTACAGCATGGAGGAGCACAAGAGACACACCCTCTTCTGTGGCACGCACGTCATACAGACCCGCTTCTACTCAGGGGAGCTGGTCAAGGCAGTGGTGGTCCGCACAGGTTAGCCGTCTGTGTGTCCGTTCGTGTCCTCAGTCACAACACACACAGTATGCCTTTTCAAATTGTTGTACGATCATGATCTGATTTTGGATAATAAAATAAGGAGTGTTTACCATATTCTGAATGTAGCTCCTCCTCCATCCCCCCCAGGTTTCAGCACAGCTAAGGGCCAGCTGGTGCGCTCCATCCTGTACCCCAAACCCACCGACTTCAAGCTGTACCGCGACGCCTACCTCTTCCTTCTGTGCCTGGTGGCTATAGCTGGCATCGGCTTTGTCTACTCCATCGTCCTCAGCATCATGAACAATGTACTGGGCCACACAGTACACTATACTCTGGCTGGGCTGGGAGTGGGAGGGACAGTGACTAGTCCTATAGAGGCTGTAGAAGGTTTCTAGGTCACAGTGGACTATTATGGCTAGTTAGCTTCACGACCAATTCGATCCCTACAGTAACCCCTGCTGTATTGTCATTTTTTCCCTTGTCTACTGTACCCCAGGTGCCAGCCAAGACCATCATCATTGAGTCCCTGGACATCATCACCATCACTGTGCCCCCCGCGCTGCCCGCTGCCATGACGGCGGGCATTGTGTACGCCCAGCGCCGCCTCAAACGCATCGGCATCTTCTGCATCAGCCCCCAGAGGATCAACATCTGTGGCCAGCTCAACCTGGTCTGCTTCGACAAGGTGGACACACACACACACACACACACACATTGGTAGAGGAGAGGCTGTGCTGGGGAAACTAGTTGTGGTGTGGTGATCCGGTATGGTAATCGCCCTCCTCAACAGTTAGTGCTATATATCTCCCCTATTCACTTTGTGCCTCTGTCTTCAGACAGGTACACTCACAGAGGATGGATTAGACCTGTGGGGAGTCCAGAGAGTGGAGAAGGGGACTTTCCACATGTCAGAGGAGAATGCCTACAAGGACACTCTGGTTAAGTCCCAGTTTGTAGCCTGCATGGCCACCTGCCACTCTCTTACCAATATCGATGGCAAGCTGTCCGGAGACCCTCTGGATCTGAAGATGTTCGAGGCCACAGGCTGGGTGAGTGACTGAAACTTTACCCTTAATCTCTAACCTGTGTGTCCTTCACTCTTTCTTTACCCAAACAATGTGTTTCATGCTCAGAAATGTTGACTCAAAATATGTTGCTTTGAGAGATTTTCCGGCTTCTATTTTCAGACAGATATTTGCTTCTCCCTGACTTTCAATGTTGTTCCGATCACACTTATGGTATCCATTTTGAGATGCTGGTCAGCTGAAATCTTGACTTTCGATGCTGCTTAGATTTTCTAATGTTGACTCCTCTCCGTGTCAGATCCTGGAGGAGGCCACTGAGGAGGAGACATCCCTCCACAACCGTATCATGCCCACCGTGGTGCGGCCCCCCAAGCAACTGATGCCCCCCGAGCCCGTCATGTCACCTGAACAGGACATGGTGCGAACAGGTTACCCTTCCTGAGAGCAAGGCTCAGTGCTGCCCCCAATGTACACACACCTTCAGCATTGATCATGTCTCCCTCATCACATGTTGATTTGGTCTGTTGCTGTTAGCTCTTGGTCATGTGTAAACGTTCAAGTTCATGTTAATCATAGTTCTGAATGGTATCTGGGTTTTCTATGTTCACATTCTATGTTCCTCTCGCATTCTTTGAAATGCACTGTTTGACTGTACGTTCACTCTATGTTCTTGTCTTTCACATTGTAGGAGCTGTATGACTTGTCGGTAAGTAGTGCAATCTCAAGTTTTGAATATTTATTGTACCTTTACGAAGAGGTGAAAGATCTGGAGGTTAAAGGTCATTCTCTGTTGTGTCCTCATGCAGTCGGCCTATGAGATTGGTATCGTGCGTCAGTTCCCCTTCTCCTCGGCGCTGCAGAGGATGTGTGTGGTGGCCCGTCTGCTGGGGGAGAAGCGCATGGATGCCTACCTCAAGGGGGCGCCAGAGGTGGTGGCCAGCCTCTGCAAGAAAGACACTGGTTGGTCTCTTAACTGTTTACTCTGAATTTGCCTATACACTTTGCAGACGCTCCTATTGAGAAGAAGTTACGGTCAGTATAGTAATGAACGCATGCTCTGCTACTGAATTGTTAGTCCCTTGGTCTAACCAAGTGAGATAATTGACTGCTTTGATGTCAACAGTGTAGTGGCATGATCAAAGACCAGCAGTTTCAAAAGTTTACTGCCTGGAATCTTGTCTTTTCCTTCATTTCCAAGAAGTTTCTAAACCCATCTCTCACTCTCTCTCACACACACAAACAATGTCTATTTAAGGGCTATATTGGCAAACCAATGTTTACTTTGCCAAAGCAAGTGAAATGGATAATAAACTATAAAACATTTACTGGGAACATTACACAAGTTCCAAAAGAATAGTAATTTCAATGTCATATGTCTAAACTCAGCAAAAAAAGAAATGTCCCCTGTCAACTGCGTTTATTTTCAGCAAACTTAACATGTGTAAATATTTGTTTGAACATAACAAGATTCAACAACTGATACAAACTGAACAAGTTCCACAGACATGTGACTAACAGAAATGTAATAATGTGTCCCTGAACAAAGGGGGGGTCAAAATCAATAGTAACAGTCAGTATCTGGTGTGGCCACCAGCTGCATTAAGTACTGCAGTGCAGCTCCTCCTCATGGACTGTACCAGATTTGCCAGTTCTTGCTGTGAGATGTTACCCCACTCTTCCACCAAGGCACCTGCAAGTTCCCAGACATTGCTGGGGGGAATGGCCCTAGCCCTCACCCTCCGATCCAACAGGTCCCAGACGTGCTCAAAGAGATCCGGGCTCTTCACTGGCCATGGCAGAACACAAACATTCCTCTCTTGCAGGAAATCACGCACAGAACGAGCAGTATGACTGGTGGCATTGTCATGCTGGAGGGTCATGTCAGGATGAGCCTGCAGGAAGGGTACCACATGAGGGAGAAGGACGTCTTCCCTGTAACGCACAGTGTTGAGATTGCCTGCAATGACAACAAGCTCAGTCCGATGATGCTGTGACACACCGCTCCAGACCATGACGGACCCTCCACCTCCAAATCGATCCCGCTCCAGAGTACAGGCCTCAGTGTTACGCTCATTCCTTCAACGATAAACGCGAATCCGACCATTACCTTAGGTGAGACAAAACCGCAACTCGTCAGTGAAGAGCACTTTTTGCCAGCCTTGTCTGGTCCAGCAACGGTGGGTTTGTGCCCATAGGCAACGTTGTTGCAGGTGATGTCTGGTGAGGACTTGCCTTACAACAGGCCTACAAGCCCTCAGTCCAGCCTCTCAGCCTATTGCGGACAGTCTGAGCACTGATTGAGGGATTGTGCGTTCCTGGTATAACTCGGGCAGTTGTTGCCATCCTGTACCTTTCCGCAGGTGTGATGTTCGGATGTACTGATCCTGTGCTGGTGTTACATGTGGTCTGCCACTGCGAGGACGATCAGCTGTCCGTATTGTCTCTCTTAGGCATCTCACAGTACGAACATTGCAATTTATTGCCCTGGCCACATCTGCAGTGCTCATGCCTCCTAGCAGCATGCCTAAGGCACGTTCTCGCAGATGAGCAGGGACCCTGGGCATCTTTCTTTTGGTGTTTTCCTCCGTAGAAAGGCCTCTTTCGTGTCCTAAGTTTTCATAAATGTGACCTTGAATGCCTACTGTCTGTAAGCTGTTAGTGTCTTAACGAGGGGTCCACAGGTGCATGTTCATAATTGTTTATGGTTCTCTGAACAAGCATGGGAAACAGTGTTTAAACCCTTTACAATGAAGATCTGGATTTTTACTAATTATCTTTGAAAGACAGGGTCCTGAAAAAGGGACATTTCTTTTTTTTTTGCTGAGTTTATACAGTGTTGTAATGATGTGCAAATACATAACATGAATAAACATAAAAATAGGTTGTGTCTACAATGGTTTTTGTTCTTCACTGGTTGCCCTTTTTCTTGTGGCAGCAGGTCACAAATCTGCTGTGATGGCACACTGGTATTTCACCCAATAGATATGGGAGTTTATCAAAATTGGATTTGTTCTTTAATTCTTTGTGGGTCTGTGTAATCTGAGGGAAATATGTGTCTCTAATATTGTCATACATTGGCAGGAGGTTAGGAAGTGTAGCTCAGTTTCCACCTCATTTTGTGGGCAGTGTGCACATAGACCGGGCTTTCAAGAGAAGACAGTCTGCCTTCGGCGGCCTTTCTCAATAGCAAGGCTATGCTCACTGACTCTGTACATAGTCAAAGCTTTCCTTAACTTTGGGTCAGTCACAGTGGTCAGGTATTCTGCCGCTGTGTACTCTCTGTTTAGGGCCAAATAGCATTCTAGTTTGCTCTGTTTTTCCAATGTGTCAAGTAATTATCTTTTTGTTTTCTCATGATTTGGTTGGGTCTAATTCTCCTGTCTGTGTCCGTCTGTGTCCGTCTGTGTGTGTCTCTCCGTCTGTGTGTGTCTCTCCGTCTGTGTGTGTCTCTCCGTCTGTGTGTGTCTCTCCGTCTGTGTGTGTCTCTCTCCGTCTGTGTGTCTCTCTCCGTCTGTGTGTGTCTCTCTCCGTCTGTGTGTCTCTCTCTCCCCGTCTGTGTGTGTCTCTCTCTCTCCGTCTGTGTGTCTCTCTCTCCGTCTGTGTGTGTCTCTCTCTCCGTCTGTGTGTGTCTCTCTCTCCGTCTGTGTGTGTCTCTCTCTCCGTCTGTGTGTGTCTCTCTCTCCGTCTGTGTGTCTCTCTCTCCGTCTGTGTGTGTCTCTCTCTCCGTCTGTGTGTGTCTCTCTCTCCGTCTGTGTGTCTCTCTCTCCGTCTGTGTGTCTCTCTCTCCGTCTGTGTGTCTCTCTCTCCGTCTGTGTGTGTCTCTCTCTCCGTCTGTGTGTGTCTCTCTCTCCGTCTGTGTGTGTCTCTCTCTCCGTCTGTGTGTGTCTCTCTCTCCGTCTGTGTGTGTCTCTCTCTTTGTCTGTGTGTCTCTCTCTTTGTCTGTGTGTGTCTCTCTCTTTGTCTGTGTGTCTCTCTGTCGCTCTCTTTGTCTCTCTGTGTGTGTGTGTGTGTAGTTCCAGAAGACTTTGCAGAGGTTCTGGAGGACTACACCAAGCAGGGCTTCCGGGTCATCGCCCTGGCCCATCGCCGCCTCGAGTCCAAACTCACCTGGCACAAAGTACAGAACGTCAACAGGGATCAGATGGAGGCCAACATGGAGTTCCTGGGGCTGATCATCATGCAGAACAAGCTAAAGGCTGAGACCTCCGGGGTACTGCAGGACCTCCGCAGGGCACACATCCGCACCGTCATGGTCACTGGTGAGAAAGCTGGCACACCAACATGTTTAACATATAAACAGACATTCAGTAACACACTAAATCTATCCTTCCTCCCTGCAGTAGACTTTACTTTTTGTTGTCGTTTTCAAAGTTTGATGGAGGTATTCCTGGAATCCTAACGAATATAGTTCTGGGTCTTGCAGCTTAACGGGCAGAAAGCTCCAAAGTCCAGCCTGTCCCTCTTTCTTTTTTTTTTCTCTCTCTCTTTCTCTCGCTCGCTCGCGCTCTCTCTCTGTCGCTTTCAGCAGTGTAAATGTAATCAAACTATCAGGTAGAATTTCAGCGCCCGCAAAGTCCTTTCATGCAGGTTGCTGGTCCAGAGCCAGTACCCGCAGGCCACCCGATCCCACTCACAACCCCTACCCAGGTTTGGAGTGTCACAATGGGGAGAGCGCCAGGACAATACCCCCGTCTCACACTCGAGAATAGAATGAAGTCCCCTCTTAGGAAGTTATTTGTTTGGAGTTCCCCCTCATGGTTTTGAATAGGTTTGTGCTTAAGGGCAACATACACAGAGTATACCCAACATTAGGAACACCTTCATAATATTGAGTTGCACCCATTCCCAATGACATCAATAAGGGATCATAGTTTTCACCTGAATTAATCTGGTCAGTCTGTCATGGAAAGTGTGTTTTAATGTTTTGTATACTCAGTGTAAAACATCTCTCCTCCAGGTGACAACATGTTAACGGCCATCTCGGTGGCTAGGGACTGTGGCATGATTCCCCCTCAGGACCAGGTCATCATCGCCGACGCGCTGCCCCCTAAAGATGGCCAGGCGGCCAAGATCACTTGGCGCTATGCAGACAACCCCAGCAAACATGTGGGCAAAGCACCACGCCTGGAGGTGAGGGACCCCTGGTGGTGGGTGTGGCTCATTACAGCTCAGACAGACACACACACACACACAAATGTACACACACACTGATCCCCCTTAGATCCATGCAGGAAAACATCAGAACTCAGAAATTACCCAGTGAGCACACGCAGCAAGAATGGATGAAAGAATGTGTGTGTTCTGTGTTCCAGACACTGGCACACACAGAGGTCACACCGCCAGCCAGTCAGATTGTGTCTAGATGCTATCAGGGATATGTATATTTAGTGGCATACCTCGAGGTCTCCACGTCAGTTTATATGGAAACTGAAGTTGTTTGTCTCTAGAACGATTGATAATCTACAAAGGCCATGTTGTACCATTCAATCATTTACAAGATGTCATTCTTCCCTTGCTCACCTGCACCTGCTTTTCCCTGCCCCTTCCTGTCCCAACAGGATGTACAGATCAATCTAGAGGATGTGCATCACACTCACAAGCCTCAGGAGCAGTACCACTTTGCTATGAGTGGCAAGTCCTTTGCTGTCATCACCGAGCACTTTCAGGACCTGCTGCAAAAGGTACACCACCCCTCCATTCCCCTATAAACGCATAGCTACTGCTGTGGGATTTGGTTGTGTCTAATGCATTGTTGTTGACCTATCTGGTGTAGTTGGTGCTGCATGGCACCGTGTTTGCCAGAATGGCCCCCGACCAGAAGACCGAGCTCATTGAGGCACTGCAGAGTGTGGAGTGAGTAGAAACCCTGTTGACTCAGTTCACCCTCTTCATAGATCTTTTCAAATATTTAAAAAACATTTCATTAATTACATTTACAACAGTCAAATGATCTTCTCCTTCCCCATCTGCAGTTATTTTGTGGGCATGTGTGGAGACGGCGCAAACGATTGTGGTGTAAGTACAGACTCTTTGAAAGCATGCAAATAGAAGTAAAGACACTGTCATTCCTTTAAATGTTCTTGTTTCTGACAACGTTCTACCGTCTCCTCCACCCTCGCTCTCCAGGCTTTGAAGAGGGCTCACGGTGGGATCTCTCTCTCTGAGCTGGAGGCCTCTGTAGCCTCTCCCTTCACTTCCAGGACACCCAACATCTCCTGTGTGCCTAGCCTCATCAGGTAGGCCTGCCCTGGGCCTCGAGCTCCACAATACTACCCTACACCATCAGCTGAACATGGCTAACAAACTAACACCATCCTACTACCAAGCTTCCAGGCTAATCAGTCAGCCTTATGAACTTGCATGCTGACTCACTCGTTTGCGCCGCAATAAAAAACGACTCTTTCTCCACAGAGAAGGGCGAGCGGCTCTCATCACCTCCTTCTGTGTGTTCAAGTTCATGGCCCTCTACAGCATCATCCAGTACATCAGTGTCACCCTGCTCTACTCTGTGAGTACAGTACCCCTCCTTTAGTCTCTGCACTCCTATCAGGAGAATACCTCAGAGATCCTATTAAATATGTCATTCTATGGATATTACTCTCTGGTGTATACAGTAGCTGACCTCTGACCTTCTCTCTCTAACCCTGTCAGATCCTCAGTAACCTGGGAGACTTCCAGTTCCTCTTCATCGACATCGCAATCATCCTCCTCGTAGTCTTCACCAGTAAGTAAACAACACCAGTTAGATGGAGCGTTATGTTATTGCAAAATTCCCTTTTTTGATGCTGCAGACCATTACTTGTTTGATCTAGTACCAACTTTCTATCTTCTGGTTCCTTACTTCTCTTTTTCTCTCCCACCTTCTCTGTCCAGTGTCTCTGAACCCAGCGTGGAAGGAGCTGGTGTCGAGGCGTCCCCCCTCAGGTCTGATCTCAGGCCCTCTGCTGTTTTCCGTGCTGACTCAGATCCTCATCTGTCTGGGCTTCCAGACCATTGCCTTCCTCTGGGTCCGACACCAGGCCTGGTACCACATCTGGACGCCACAGTCCGAGTGAGTCCAAGTTCAACCCCCACAATAACTACTGGACCTATCAAAACACACTATTTGGAGGATAGCTGTATCAGTCTAAAATCACCAATAAGACACCTGTAACAAAACACCAATGGACCAATGAGACAACTGTACCAGACCCAAAACAAACCAATAACCAACTGTAAACACAGTAACATTAGCCGTGATTGTCTTCCTGTGTGTCATTACCTCAAAGAGTAGGGACGTCGCCAGTAAGCTTTTGACTTGTAAAGCTGCTTCCTGCTAAACATCTGTGTGTGTGCCCTGTGTGTCTCCTCTCCCAGTGCCTGCAACTCGTCCCTCCGTGCCAACTTGGGGCCAGAACACAACTCCTCAGAGGAGAGGGACGACCACAACATCAAGAACTACGAGAACACCTCCCTGTTCTACGTCTCCTCCTTCCAGTACCTCATCGTGGCCATCGTCTTCTCCAAGGGGAAGCCCTTCAGACAGCCCAGCTACAAAAACTGTGAGGATCACTACTTACACCAATGTTCCCACATACCTACCTGAAAATCAGATAAAGGTTTAAGTTTTGGTTCTAAAATCAGTTGACGGTTTGAGATTTGTTGAAAGTGCAACATTGGGGGGAGTGTCTTTTGCTGTGTGACTGACATGTTGGTTTTATCGTCTCTCTTCCGTCTCTGCAGGGCCTTTTGTGGTGTCATGTATTGGCCTGTACATATTTATGTTCTTCATCATGTTTTACCCTGTGTCTGCTATCGATGAATTCCTAGAGGTGAGTGGACGTCAACCATGAGAGACAAGCTTTATACAGATATTAGCCTCAAGCTTTGGTTGAATTGAGTCCTACAATAGTGACATTGTGAATTAACATGGCACTGCTCCACTGTCTGTTAAATGTTCTCTTGTGAATCTGTTTCTCTTTTTTATATTTTTTATATAGATTGTGTGTGTTCCGTTTGAATGGAGAATCACTCTGTTCTTCATCATCATAGTCAATGCAGCCGTGTCTGTATTGGTGGAGGTAAGACACACACTAACGCATGAACATCAAAGTGAGATGTGTGCTGTCCATTTTGCATTATTCTGAGCTCTCTTTACACCATGTTACATAGGTAATTTTCTCATGTACAATTTTTGTTTTGTCATGCAATGTTTTCATTAGTGGCACTTAGGTTCAGTCAGGTGGTGCTGGATTGTGTGTTGACTGTGGCCTACTGACTGACTGGAGAGTGACTGTGGCCTACTGACTGACTGGAGAGTGACTGTGGCCTACTGACCGACTGGAGAGTGACTGTGGCCTACTGACCGACTGGAGAGTGACTGTGGCCTACTGACCGACTGGAGAGTGACTGTGGCCTACTGACTGACTGGAGAGTGACTGTGGCCTACTGACTGACTGGAGAGTGACTGTGGCCTACTGACTGACTGGAGAGTGACTGTGGCCTACTGACTGACTGGAGAGTGACTGTGGCCTACTGACTGACTGGAGAGTGACTGTGGCAGAATATTAACAGATGAAGCTGAGGGCTGAGCCAATGTCTGTCTGACATACCATTTGACTACCTTTTCATTATGAAAAAGCCAGACATTCTTCATTGTCTTTCATTGATGTAACCCAATGAACCTTTTAGCGGACACATACACACAATTCCTCCCAAAAAACATTCCTTACCCCAGGACTTCAACGGGTGACTATCCAGGAACATAAGGAACACTCCATTTCTGCCTAGATTTGACATTCATTGACGGGATATACAAAAACAGGCGTAACGTTTTGGCTTAATCGCCTTCATCGCATAATTCCTACCTGTAAATACAACCTGCAATCACCACAGTGACTGCCATACTGTAGTCCACTCATTCAACCTAATGGGTGGTTGGTTACACACCTAGTTCCTTTTCTCTCTCAATCTCCAGGTGTCAGAAAATGATGACCTAAAGATTTGTGGCCCAATGATAATAGCTCACCAGTGATTTACTATTAGAAAATGTCCCTGGCTTACCCTGCACAGTAGAGCAGGAGCACTACAGTGCCTTCAGGAAGTATTCACGCCCCTTGACCTTTTCCACGTTGTTACAGTCTGAATTTAAAATGGAGAAGAAAACATTTCACTGGCCTACACACAATAGCCCATAACGTCAAAGTGGCATTATGTTTATTTTGACTAATTAATACAAAATGAAAAGCTGAAATGTCTTGAGTCAATAAGTATTCAACCTCTTTGTTATGGCACGCCTAAATAAGTTCAGGGATAAAAAATGTGCTTAATAAGTGCATGGACTCACTGTGTGTAGTACTTGTGTTAATATGATTTGTTAATGACTACCCCACACATACAGTTTATCTGTAAGGTCCCTCAGTCAATTTCAAACACTGATTCAACCACAGTTTTCCAATGTCTCGCTAAGAAGGGCACCTAATAGTTGATGGGTAAAAATACAAAATGCAAAAAAATGTGGAATAAGTCCAGGGGTATGAATACTTTCAGAAGACACTATTACTGTGCTGCTCTTATCCCCCCTCTTGAGCCTCACAAGCCCAAGAACAGCTTAGCAGTGACAAGATGGTGCTCTCCCCAAAGCGTCCAACCTCTCACTCCCCAACCAATGACACTCAATGGATAATCACCAGCAACGGATCTGTCACAAAACAAAATCATCACAACAAATTCCAAAAAGCACCGTTCTTCTGTTGTAGATGAAGTTAACACTCTCTCGCTTTATTTGTTTTCATTTATTTTGAGAGTAACTCCTTTTGCCTATCATCACGACTAAGGCACAGCCCTGAAATCACCCTAAATGTCCTTTCAATAGTTTGACTATTCAAAAAAAACTAACGTACAAAATCTTCTTGAGAGACGCTGTGTGATCAAGTAGCCACTCTACTCTTTGTAATTCTTTCCTGCCCACTGCACCTATTATTCCATAGACCCTCGTCCTTGACGTCGTCTTATGGAAGCTTGTCTTCAGCCGAGACAAGCAGGGCGGCTATGGCACCACCCATGCCGCTCCAACAACACAGGTTGGGAAATCTGACGCTCCTCCTCTCTTCCACCGTCGCTTTTTACCTCCCCCTGTGCCCCCCCCCCCTCTTCTTTCTTTCTTTCCTTCTTTCTATATACCCTCCCCAGACCTTGCATGTGCAGACCTGATTGTGCTCTGGCCCCTCTTCTGCCCCCTGGTGGGTCTCCTGTGTTATTACTCTCCTCTGGGAACAAGATTGCCCCAGTCTTCCCTCCTATCTAAAGCTCCAGCAGTAGTACAGATATTGCTCCAGTAAGCTCCCCCTGTTGCATGTACCTCACAGCTTTCCTGTAAGCCGCTATAAGAGTGGAAATAGCATGGCCTAGATCAGGTATGTATACA
The DNA here is from genome assembly GCF_013265735.2 of Oncorhynchus mykiss. Taxonomy (NCBI): domain Eukaryota; kingdom Metazoa; phylum Chordata; class Actinopteri; order Salmoniformes; family Salmonidae; genus Oncorhynchus; species Oncorhynchus mykiss. The sequence goes on along the minus strand of NC_048565.1, from coordinate 18,012,296 downwards.
CTGCAGGTTAGCTGGTATGTCCCACACATGGTCACTCTTAGCCTCCTTCATATGTAGCAGGTAAAATGGGCTCCCATTTCCAATTGCAAATAGTCACAATGACCTTTTTTTCTGAACCGCAGCATCTTAGCTTGTCTGCTTGTTTTGAGGTAATTCTCTGGCAGAAAAACTTCAAACCCCAAAACGTAATGCAAAGCTGGACGTTCATTTGAATGACCTAAGAACATTTTCTGTTGAGGGGAAAGTTCCCCAGGAAATTATTTAATTGTCTCAATTATTAACCATTATAAAACAATGTGCATTCTGCAATAAAGTGAACCGATCTGAATCCCATCGCTACCTTCTTTTGGTTATATAGTGCATGTGATGTCATTCTACTGTCTAAAGGCATGAAAAGAAAAATCTATAATTTAAAGGGATCAATTGGAAAGAGAATGAGTGGGGAATATTCATTGTTTTCTTTGCTGTTTCCTTTGCCCTTTTCTCATTGTTGTTATCGTGCTGTTTCCAGGGGGGCATCGACCTCTGGGGAGCCAAGTGTCTGTCGTGGCTGTGCTGCCGCCGGAGGAAGGTACCCAAGGCGCGCTACATGCACCTGGCCCAGGAACTTAGCGTGGACCCCGACTGGCCCCCCAAACCCACCACCACCACCGAGGCCAAGCACCCACTGCCCGGCAACCCCACTGAAAATGGCTCCTCCTACCAGATAATGGCCGACTCCTAGCACCCCCCCGCCCCACTCTTGGCTAAAGCAAAAACACACACTCCCGACAAAAGGACAAAAAGAAACAGTGGTCTATGGACAGAACAAGGCGAAAGATGGGGCGAAATAGTAGAAAAGGATTTTGGGGTGAAGAAATGGTAGTGTGGATCTCTCCATGCTCTTTGCTGCTCAGATCCAGCACACTGTTCAGACCCTGGCTGGTCTACATAACCCTCACCAACCAAACCCCTCAACCTGCCACCACCCCCTGGTATACAATGGTTTGTCTACTACATAAATACACCCCCAGTATGGTCTACTCTATATCCACCCCGCCTTCAGCTGGTCTACCTGCAGTCCAAGAGTCCACGTTGTCCACAGGCTGGGTCCTGTGGCAGAGTCAGACCCCTGTGTCATTATTATGAGTTTAATCATTGCCTCACTGCTTTTTAACCCTTGCAGAACTATGCAGCGAACTGACGAAACTCCAATCGTAGTCTTAAAACGGTAATGATTTTTACAATTGTAATTGGTGTTGCCGTGATTCCTCCATGAGCTCCAGACCTTCTCGCATTTTTGCTTTTGTTTGTAAGCAGCCACCAGCCATCTCCACTAACATGGTTATCATACAGGGGACTTGAAGCATGGATGTGCATGAACCCAGCTCCGTTTAGCCATTGTTATATGGTGGTTGGAACACTACTGCTTACCTAACAGTACTGTAGTATTAATATTGCTGAACAGGGACCAGAACCTTTTTGTATTATGAAACTAGGCATAACAAGAGGCAGTATGCAAACGGCTTGGAATCACAGGTAGCAGCAACCCACCCCCCCTGCATGTAGAAACCATCCAAAGGCAAAATAGACTTGCAAAATCATGTCAAACTGGCCTCACATGGGCTAGTGTTGCTCCACATGGAGAAGGTCTGTCTTTAAAAAAAGAAAAAAAATGATATGATAATGGTGAAAGGCGAGGCATTGTGAAATTCATTACCTAGCCGTTTGCGTGCGCTCTCTCCATACAACCATGCAACTGGCAAGATACTGTACTACCAATGTATACTCCACTAAAGCCATGGTAGCATGAATGTATTGTATTAGCATTGCTCACTGCACAGTCAAAAGAGAAATCAAAGGGCTTAAAACTCATTGTCCATCAGAGGAGGCTGCTGTGTAGAGATATAGGATGACGTGCTCATTGTAATGGCTGGAATGGAGGAATTAATTTCATTCCAACCATTACAAGTCCGTCCTCCTATATCTCCGCCCACTAGCCACCATTGTTATCCAAATATTCAAAGATTCAATACACACTCTGTCACTGTATATATTTTCACAACCGTTTATTTCATAACAGAAAATGTACATTGTGCATTGCTGTCCAGCCTCATGATGTGTTGTACATGTCATATTTTCTGCCAGTCAGTCATAAGCCAGTCTTTCTCCTCATAGTAGCAGGTCGTCACATATCGTCAGAGATCCTAGTTTGTGTTCATCTGATGTAAATATTTTATTTGATGACATTCCAAATGTGTGTCAGAATTGCCGGAAACACAATACTGAGAGGTATCGCTAAGAATGCAAGTTCAAATCTTTAAATATGATGTATTTACTTGGTGTTAAAGGTCCAATGCAGCTGTTTTTATCTCAATATCAAATCATTTCTGGGTAACAATTAAGTACCTGACTAACCAGGTTTACATCCAACCTTTTTTATGCGAGTAAAGTACATGTCGGATAAAAAATGTCATGACAGGCCTGATGGAAACCATTTTTTCCGGTAAACTTTCCAAATGTCGACAAAACAAAATCCACTAGACAAGGTGGGATCTTTTTGTCAGTAAAAATAATTATGCGGGGGAAAAAGTAATGCTTTTATGATATAGTAACCATCGTATCGAAGTGAACTTGGAGTCACGCGATGACGTGTAGTCCTCCCACTAATACTCATCAGGAAAGCATACACTTTATGTTACAGATCTAAATAATTGATGATGAACTTCAAAGTGTGGTGAAAGTGCAAGTAGATGCGCTTAATTCTTTCCAGTAAATATCGAGGGTCTTATTTTGGTGACACAATAATTCATCCCTGGCTGCAGTTTGACAAATAAAAATAGTCTTGCTCTTTTGTCCATAATAATAGTCTCATGTAGGCTATATGTGAGCTCTAAGCAAAAATGGCTTCTTAGCAAATAGCAATTTTGCTGGGAGTGGTCCGAGTGGAGCAGGGAAAACTGAGAATGAGCTATTATTGGCAGAGGTTTTGACCTCTTTCTTATTGGTCTATTAACTAATTTACCACCTGGTGGAGTCACCAGGCAGGCCAATACTCCACTCCAACAGCTCTTACGCTAAGTGGTTATCATTTTCACAAGTTCACAGTATTATTCCAACCTCAGTGTGAAAATATAAAACACAGAAAAATCACGTTTTTGACTTCACTGGGCCATTTTATTTCTGCATAAATCACTTGTTTTATTTTTCAGATTCACATTTCAATTTCAGGAATGACAACAACAGATGTCCTAGTTATGCATTATTTGCATGATCAAACCTTCCAGATCTCTACTAGACATACACTACCGTTCAAAGGTGTGGGGTCACTTAGAAATGTCCTTGTTTTTGAAAGTAAAACGTTTTTTTTTGTCCATTAAAATAACATACAATTGATCAGAAATACAGTGTAGACATAGTTAATGTTGTAAATGACTATTGTTGATGCAAACAGCGGATTCTTTTCAAATAGAATATCTACAGAGGCCCATTTTCAGCAACCATCACTCCTGTGTTCCAATGTCACATTTTTAGCTAATTAAAGTTATCATTTTAGAAGGATATTTGATCATTAAACCCTTTTGCAATTATGTTAGCACAGTTGAAGACTTGTGCTGATTTTAAAGAAGCTTTTAAACTGGCCTTCTTTAGACTAGTTGAGTATCTGGAGCATCAGCATTTGTGGGTTCGATTACAGGCTCAAAATGGACAGAAACAAATAAGTTTCTTCTAAAACTCGTCAGTCTATTCCATGCGAGAAATTGCCAAGAAGATCCCGCACAACGCTGTGTACTACTCCCTTCACAGAACAGCGCAAACTGTCTCTAACCAGAATAGAAAGAGGCGTGGGAGGCCCCGGTACACAACTGAGCAAGTGGACAAGTACATTAGTGTCTAGTTTGAGAAACAGACGCCTCACAAGTCCTCAACTGGCAGCTTCATTAAATAGTACCCGCAAAACACCAGTCTCAACGTCAACAGTGAAGAGGCGACTCCGGGATGCTGGCCTTCTAGGCAGAGTTCTTCTGTGTTCTTTTGCCTATCTTAATATTTTATTTTTATTGGCCAGTCTGAAGTGGATTTTTCTTTACAGCTCTTTACAGACTCCAGCATCCCGGAGTCGCCACTTCGCTGTTGACGTTGAGGCTGGTGTTTTGCGGATACTATTGAAGCTACTAGTTGACGACTTGTGAGGCATCTTTCGCAAACTAGATACTCTAATGTACTTGTCCTCTTTCTCAGTTGTGGCCTCCCACTCCTCTTTCTATTCTGGTTAGACAGTTTGTGCTGTTCTGTGAAGAGTAGTACACAGCGTTGTATGGTATCTTCCGTTTCTTGTTAATTTCTCGCATGGAATAGCCTTCATTTCTCAGAACAAGAATAGACTGACGGGTTTCAGAAGAAAGTTTTGTTTCTAGTCATTTTGAACATGTAATTGAACCCACAAATGCTGATGCTCCAGATACTCAACTAGTCTAAAGAAGGACAGTTTTATTGCTTCTTTAATCAGGACAACAGTTTTCAGCTGTGCTAACATAATTGCAAAAGGGTTTTCTAATGATCAATTAGCTTATTAAAATGATAAACTTGGATTAGCTAACACAACGTGCCATTGGAACACAGGACTGATGGTTGCTGATAATGGGGCTTCTGTACGCCTATGTAGATATTCCATTTAAAAAATCTGCTGTTACCAGCTCCAATATTAATTTACAACATTATCAATGTCCACAATGTATTTCTGATCAATTTTGTTATATTAATGGACAAAAAATGTGCTTTTCTTTCAAAACAAGGACATTTCTAAGTGACTCAACTTGAACGGTAGTGTATATTGTTCCTGATATTTGGAGTGTTGGTAATATGACACAGGTGTATAAAGAATGCACAGTAGAGAGTACATTCTCCAGGAATATCCAGCAATTTTGGTCATTGACAATATATGACCAGGAACAAGAGTACATCCTCCTGTGACAATTAACCTGTTTCTGCAAACCAACTCTAGATTGAATTCATGACAGTTCTGCTTTTAGTAAAGGTATATTTACTCAATGTTTCTGAAGAATGATTTACATTGGTGTTGGTATTTAATTATGTTGAGGGGATCTTTCCTAAATATCTGTACAAGATGCAAATGTTTATTTTCAGAACAAAATGTTCAATTTTACATTTAGTTATTCAAATTAAAAATGTAATTTTTGTTGAATGATTATAGAGTAAAAAACATTTAAAATGTTTAAGTGGTTGTAAACAAGTCATGTTTCCAGAAAGAAGCCCACCTCCAAATCAGACTGGAACATTATGGACTTTTTAATGTTAATAATACAAAGACAATTGGACTAGCTTTATTTTTAAAAATGTACATTTACAGTATGTGTTTTTAATGTACCTTCAAAAACATTGTTTAGAGATGTGCTTGAAATATGGATCATGCGCTTATATCGAAGGGCTGTAGTGGTGCTTTCTACTCTTGGTACTGTTTTGTCACAATCAGTTGTTTGTACACTTTTTTGTTGTTGTAATGTTTGGATTTCTTTCCAGTGATGTCACTATCAATGTAATGGAACAAGCGATGCTATGTGTTTATCTTCCTGAATCAGACATGAGTCCATTGGGCATTTCTATAATTATTTAAGTCAATGATGTTGAGGTGCAATTGTCTGATACTACTAGGGCCCTCAAACTAAACTTTGGACCTCGAAGCCAGTTAGCCTTTTTCTTCTTCTTTCTCTCCATTGTTCCCCTCTAATCAGGGACTGATTTTAGGTGTGTGCAATTAATTATCAGGTAGAACAGAACCGGTAGGCGCCGGACCTCGTAGGGAAGGGGTGTCAAACTCCGTCTGTGGAGGGCCTAGTGTCTGCAGGTTTCAGTTTTTTTCCATTCAATTAAGGCCTAGACAACCGGTGATGGGGAGTTTTATTAGTTAGTGACCTTAATTCATAAATCGAGTACAAGGGAGGAGCGCAAACCTGCAGACAATGGTCTCTCTGAAATGAGTTGGACACGTGTCGTAGGGTGAAAGTTAAATACCCCTGCTATAGGGCTTGTGACCTAACCAGGGAAAAACTGGGGCCTAGTTATATCTCTAAAGCAGGGGTGTCAAACTCATTCCATGTAGGGCCGAGGGTCTAATGGTTTTTGTTTTTTCCTTTCAATTTGTGTCCAATTAAGACCTAGTTCCCAACTAATCAATAACCTTAATTTAGCAATCAAGTACAAGGAAGGAGTGAAAACATGCAGACACTCAGCCATCCATGAAATTAGTTTTGACGCCTGTGCTCTACGACCAATATCTAGTCGTGACAAATATCTTCTCACTGTAAACGGTTACCATGAATCTAATGATTGAAATAAGGGATTCTATTAATATATTGGCACCTCAGCTCGACAAACACTGTTTCTGGGCAGAAATATTCTGACCTTTTAGCTCAATGTTCGTTTTCACTAGCACCTGTCACATTAAACGTGTAAACCATGCTTTGAGTTTTATATACGCTGTCTGTCTTTTGTCAAATCTCAATGTTACAGGCTGAAGAATGTGCATTGCTGTGGATATTGCAACCGGTATTCTCTCTCTTGTCTAGAAGGGATAATTTTGCTGCTAGGGGAATGATTCAGACTAACCTTAATGCTTCAACTTTCAATCAATGATGATTACCCTAAAACTTGCAAATAGTTAGTATGCTTCCTCATTTTCCCCTTCACTTACAAAGAATCTGCTAAATCAAAGCGATTTAAGTGTATGTTGAAATTATTATTTTTTTAAGGTACATTATACCACCTGTTGACATCTCTAATCACCTGCTTTTTATTTAAGTGTTTGAAACAAACCATTAAGAGGCATTTAGAACATATCAGACACTGAGTCTGAACTTCCAGTGGAATTGTTTCCTCAGGGAAATGTGTATTTGTAACAAATCAAGAAATACAATGAAGTTAATTACCTAACTGAATTAAAAACAATCCTGTTGGTAAACATTTTATTACAGTTCTATTGTGTGTAGATTGGATTTGGTAGCACATCAAGCAATCTCCCAAACTCTAAGAGGCTTCTCTGAAAAATAAAAAAAAACTTTTGTAAACGTAAATTACTTAGCAAATTTTTGTACTTGTAATTTATTTGTATTTATTTGTATTTCTTTACTTAGTATTGTATTTCTAATTTTCTTTCGTTTTCTTTTCAATAAATGTGGTTGTCAAATAAACATCTATTTTTTTGACTACTTTTTCAGGTTAAAGTATACTGAACAAAAATATAAAGCAAAGTGTTGGTTTCATGAGCTTAAATAAACGATCCCATACATTTTTGCAAACACACAAAAAGCTTATTTCTCTCAAATTGTGTTAACAAATTTGTTTACATCCCTGTTAGTGAGCATTTCTCCTAAACCAAGATAATCCATCCACCTGACAGGTGTGGCATATCAAGAAGCTGATTAAACAGCATTACACAGATGCACCTTGTGCTGGGGGCAGTAAAAGGCCACACTAAAATGTGCAGTTTTGTCACACAACACAGTACCACAGATGTCACAAGTTTTTAGGGTGCATGCAATTGGCATGCTGACTGCAGGAATGTCCACCAGAGCTGTTACAACAGAATTGAATGTACATTTCTCTGTCGTTTTAGAGAATTTGGCAGTATGTCCCACCGGCCTCACAACCACACATCATGTGTAACCACGCCAGCCCAGGACCTCCACATCCGGCTTCATCACCTGCGGGATCATCTGAGACACGTCACCCAGACAGCTGATGAAATTGTGGGTTTGCACAACCGAATAATTTCTGCACTAACTGTCAGAAACCGTCTCAGGGAAGCTCGTCATCCTCACCAGGGTCTTGACCCGGCTGCAGTTTGGCTTCATAACCAACTTCAGTGGACAAATGGCCACTGGCATGCCGGAGAAGTGTGCTCTTCATGGATAAATCCCGGTTTCAACAGACAGCGTGTATGGCATCCTATGGACGAGCGGTTTGCTGATGTCAACGTTGTGAACAGAGTGTCCTGTGGTGTTATGGTATGAGCAGGTATAAGCTACGAACACAATTGCATTTTATCGATGGCAATTTGAATGCACAGAGATACTGTGATGAGATCCTGAGGCCCATTATCGTGCCGTTCATCCGCCACCATCACCTCATGGTTCAACATGATAATGCATGGCCCCGTGTCGCACGGACCCGTACATAATTCCTGGAAGCTGAAAATGTCTCAGTTCTTCCATGGCCTGCATACTCACCAGACATATCACCCATTGAGCATGTTTGGGATGCACTGGATCAACATGTGTGTTCCAGTTCCCGCCAATATCCAGCAGCTTCGCACAGCCATTAAAGAGGAGTGGGACAGAATTCCATTGAAGAGGTCACAATCAACGGCCTGATGAACTTTTTGTGTTGGTCACACCAGACTGACTGGTTTTCTGAAGTTGTGACTAACAGATGAATATCTGTATTCCCAGTCGTGAAATCCATAGATTAGGGCCTAATGAATTTATTTCCTTAACTGTGTAACCGCTGTGAAATGGCTAGCTAGTTAGCGGGTCAATCGGTGATGTCACTCGCACCTGAAGTAGTTGTTTCCCTTGCTCTGCAAGGGCTGAGGATTTTGTGGAGCGATAGGTAACGATGCTTGGTGGGAGGCAGTCGTTTATGTGTTTAGAGGGACCCTGGCTCAAGCCCAGGTTGGGGCGAGGAGAGGGACGGAAGCAACACTGTTACATCAGAAAAATCTTTGAAATTGTTGCATTTATATTTTTGTTCAGTCTAAAGCACCTTTCTCTATAGTACTATTTGATGAACTTGTTGAGGTGCCTGTTCAAGCCATTGTCCCAAAGTTGGGAACCTCTTCAGCATAGCATGTTGCACACTATAATGTTTGCACCCAGAACCATATCTCGCATGGATTTATCATTGATAAAACAAGCGGAATTATGGTATTAATACACATTTCCATAAATTCCCTGGTGCAATATTGTCTGATTTAGTAATAAAAAGTGAACAATTTAACACATCAGGAGCTAAAAATATTTAAATGTTATCAATATTATTCATTTTAGCCTAGTTGCTGAGAACAGTAGGCTACATTATGTAGTCAAAATCCTGGAAAATAGCACATCCCATACAAACAGAGCAGAAATGTAGGGCTCTATTTAATCCGCATCATCGGTGACTGAAATTAAAATTTCAATGTTCCCGCTTTAGTGGAGACAGCATTCACCGTCAATGCTGCATGTTGGCTTAATTGGAAATGACCTTTACATTTCTATCGTGGAATCTGTAACACTTCAACTTTAGGCCGGGATTCAATCCAATCATGCTTTGTTGACACAGTTCATTTCTGATTGAGCAGGCATGCAGCCTTTACCATGAATGCAGACTCTGTGAATGCGTTAACATTGCCTTCTTAAAAGGTACATTTTGGAGACAAAACGTGATTGGATTGAATCCAGGCCAACTTTTCTTTCCAATTTGCAAGAGGCTTAATCCAGAGATCTGTATATAATGACGAGATGCTCATGTCTGCCCTAACAATGGGAGTCTTTGTCCTAAAGGCGGGAAGGCAGGTGACAAGTTTAGGGCTGCATTTTATTCCCATATAAGTGCATTGGGCTTATTCTGGACATATTTTGACGGGAGTTAGCCCTCTCACTTTCGTCTCTTCCTCTCTGCCGAATCTTCAGACAAGTCTTGTGAGGCCTGTGGGTGTCCTAGAGCAAAACATGTTCGTTTTCACAGAGGAGTCATATTAGTGTGTAGCCCAAACTGTTTGGACGCCACAGACAGACGTTGGCAGATCGGCTGTATATCGACTTCAGACAAGTCCCAAGACGCTTGTAGAGCAAAACGGAGAAAACCGATTTTGTGAGAAGACCAATTTTTGGGACGTCTCATGGTCTGACAAACACCTCCCTAGCTCTGTCACCTTTCACCGCAGATGCGGAATTGCCACGTAGGCGGATGCGGTGGATTGAGCCGCATCCAATGCAAAAACATTGGACAGATTTTTTATTAGGATGTTTTTACTATACTAATTTGACTTTAGGGGGTTAAAGACAGTTATTAGCTAATCACACTTTAGTATGACATGAATTCCATTGATCATTTGGTGTCATTGGTGTTACAAAAGATATAACACCCAAATTAAATTAAAAATAAGCTAAAATTAAGTCAATTGTTTTCCAAAATGCCATACCCAAATTCCACCGCAATTCAAGAATGACCCAGGTACACAGGCAGGAATTTGTGATTCTGAAAACCTTCAAATCAGCCACTCTGTTACTTGTTTTGGTAAACAGCTGCGGGTTGGTGCTGGAGAGATCGAACCAGTCTCAAATTCATACAGAGGCTAGAATGTCCCTGGCTAGTATCAAATACAATATTAAATAAATACATAATTTGAGGTCACAACAGTGGAGATGGCACTGGCAGGCTGTCAGCTGTAAGATATGGTCTGTGGTGCAGTGTAGGGGGAACGTTTGCGCCTGGCGGGAACCCAATTGTCCTCGGAGCCCTTCGAGGCTGTCTGAACACGGGGGGCCAAGCCATCCAGAAAGTCCCTGTGCTGCTGTGTGACGGCCTGGGAGACCAGGCTGGGTAGGGTCTGCAGACTGACTAGGATGGAGTCCAGTTTGTCGTCCAGACTACCGATCCTCCTATCCAGCTCCTTGCTGCGCCGCTGCAGATCAGACACCAGATCATGCATCATGTTCTGAGTCTGTGGAGAAAAAACGGTGTCAAACTTTCATAATCAGTGTTTAGAAAAAAATATATAAATTAGAGATGATGAAGGTGCTTAGTCACCTTGGCTAGATCCACAAGTGTATTAGCCTGGTCGATGAGTTTCCTCTGTTCCATTTTGACTCTGCGCAATCTAGATGAAGTGGGAGAGGGAGAGTTATGGAGGGAAAAGGGAAGGGTTAACTTAGGCAGTGTAACATACACACAAATAAACAAATCTTTATTTAACAACGGTTTGAAAAGGCACACTACTTACTGGTGAATGGCTTCCAGGAATTTCCGCTGATGTTTGCGTACCCTGGCGTGATCGATCTTCTTGACTAATTTCATGTGTTTGTAGATCAGCCATGTCTCCCTGAGTACATTGGCAGCTGTGTTTTTCACCTTTGGGAACATTCCAGAAAACAGAGACATGACAGACTGGCTGACATGGCAGACTGTCATAATGGACTGCCCTAGCAGTGGAGTCTGTCTTGCCCATAGAGATAGATAGACACTAATTCCCAAAAGCCTGTTAGCATGGCCCTTGAGGACTTTCACCATTTTGAAGTAGGCAACTGAGTGGGGCTTCCTATGGGTTAATGGATGACTAAATAAGTCCATCCAGGTCATCAGGAGAGATCAGCCAATTAATTATACTTGTGAGGAAACATTCCATAACTGCAGGTGGCAGTAAATCACCAACCTTGGCTTTATACCTGTTCAAACAACACACTCCAGGTGGCAGTGTGCACACTTTCAGTTTGTTTGCCAACTCATAGAAGTAGTAGAAGAAGAAAATGAACTACTTCGAAAGCCTTCTACTAATTGGATAGTAACTTAAATTTAATAGAATGATTATTATTATATATGTAGGCCAAAACTTCATTCAAAACAGACTGAAATTTCAGGCCTTCTTTTCAAACAGCTCTTATACTAAAAGGGCATTATCATATTCACAATTTCCCAGTATTATTTCAACATCATAGTGTGAAAATATATATAAAACACAGGAAAATCACATTGTTGACTGCACTGGGCCTTTAAACTTGCCCTTAGAACTGAAAATGAACATGCTTTCAACATTAGACAAATACACCTTTTCAACAACATTTTGCTTATTGGGTTGCTTATTGGGTTGCTGATTGGGTTGCTGATTGGGGGCATTATCTTTTTTTATAATGTCTATTTATTTAAAAAATATATTATCAGGTTTGGGTAGTAAATCCACAGGTCCGCATCCTGAGTGGCGCAGTGGTCTAAGGCACTGCATCGCAGTGTTGCTGCGTCACTACAGCCTGGAATTCGATCCCAGGCTGTGTCACAACCAGCCATGACTGGGAGACCGATAGGGCGAGGCACAATTGGCCCAGCGTCGTCCGGGTTAAGGGAGGGTTTGGCCGGGGGGGCTTTACTCATCGTTTTCTAGCGACTTCTTGTGGTGGGCCGGGTGCCTGCAATCTGACTTCTGTCATCAGTTGAACAGTGTTTCCTCCAACACATTGGTGCTTCTGGGTTAAGCGAGCGGGTGTTAAGAAGCGTGGCTTGGTCGGTCATGTTTTGGGGGACGCATGACTCTACCGAGCCCATTGAGGAGTTGCAGCGATGAGACCAGATCGCAATTGGATATCATGAAATTGGGGAGAAAAAGGGGTTAAAATTACTCAAAAGAAATAATCCACGGGTTCAGGTCAGGCACAACTTTTTATAACCATGAAGACCTCTAATGTCCACTTACTCGTTTGTATAGCTGAGAGTCCATCATGAAGTTGTGAACGTGCTTTTCAGCTCTGGTCAACTCTGACCTCCTCGCAACTACAGCAACCACCATGGCAGTGCAGCCAGCCCCCTGGAGAGAAAGACACAGGCACTAATACTTTCAAGAGTCGTTATATATGATTTATTCAATATCATAAACTAAAAGCAGATTAGCTGACAGCCATGGGATATCAGACCATATACCATGGGTCTGACAAAATAGTCAACAAAACTAAGGAGCTGATCGTGGACTTCAGGAAATAGCAGATGGAGCACCCCCGCTATCCATATTGATGGGACAGCGGTGGAGAAGGTGGAAAGCTTCCACAACACTGACAAACTGAAATGGTCCACCCACACAGACAGTGTGGTGAAGAAGGTGCAACAGCCGCTCTTCAACCTCAGGAGGCTGAAGAAAATGTTTTGGCACCTAAAACCCTCACAAACATTTACAGATGCACAATTGAGAGCATCCTGTCGGGCTGCAGTACCGAGTGGTAGGCCAACTGCACCACCCGCAACCGCAGGGCTCTCCAGAGGGTGATGCGGTCTCCCCAACACATCCCCGGGGGCAAGCTACCTGCCTTCCAGGACACCTATAGCACCCGATGTCACAGGAAGGCCAAAAAGATAATCAAGGACAACAACCACTCAAGCCACTGACTGATCACCCCGCTATCATCCAGAAGGTGAGGTCAGTACAGGTGCATCAAAGCTGGGACCGAGAGACAGAAGCTGTTTTTCAATCTCAGACTGTAAAATTGCCATCACTAGCACATTAGAGACTGCTGGCCTATATACATAGACTTGAAATCACTGACCACTGTAATAATGGAACAATCGCCACACAATAATGTTTACATATTTTGCATTACTCATCTCATATGTATACTGTATCCTATCCTACTCTACTGTATCTTAGTCTATGCCGCTCTGACATTGCTCGTTCAAATATTGATATATTCGTAATTCCATTCCTTTACTTTAGATTGTGTGTATTTTCAGATATTACTGCACTACTGGAGCTAAACACGTGTATATGACATTTTTTTATTTGATTTGGATTACTTTGGAACAGACTTCCAAAATGAAAGTCAATTGGAGCTAATTTTATGGTGTTTTTAGTCTTTTGTCCAACAATAAAAATATAAATAAAATAACCCTGCCCTAGAGCTACCTCATCATGAATGTCAAAGATCTCTTTTGGCACTTGTCAATGGGGAATGTGTTGGAAACATACCATGATTCCAGTCAGCAGACAGACACCCTTTCCACAGTAAGTGTGAGGGACCATATCTCCATAACCAATGGAGAGAAAGGTGACAGAGATGAGCCACATGGCCCCAAGGAAGTTACTGGTCACTTCTTGTGTGTCATGATATCTGGAGGAACAAGAAATATACCTGTTGTAATAAACACATCTACCCACTGGGCAAAAACTGGTTGAATCAATGTTGCCCCCCCCCAAAAAAAACTCTGTGTGATGATGTAAAATCAACGTGGAAAACTGATTGGACTTGCAAAAAGTCACTGACGTAATGGAATTTTGTCTTTTTTCCACCCAACTTTAACCGAAATCCAATGACAGTGTGACGTTTTTCTTGTTGTTGATTTCATGATAAATTCCTGGTTAATTGATAACAACCAAATGTCAATCCAAACTAGACATTGAATTGATGTCTGTGCTCAGTGGGTTTTTCCTAAAGTATATTAACATCTTATATAATTAAACATAAAGAAATGTAGGAACTATATCAAGCAGAAAGGCAAAGTAGAGCCATAATCAAACTTGAGGCTGTAATCTCTCATGATCTCAAATACGGATCTTTTTCAGTGTGAAATGTACTCGGTACGAATGATACAGTGCTGGTGGAACAGCCTACTGTGTTGGGGGCGGGGCCTTTACCTCTCACAGATGCGCACTGTCCATGAGGCGATGATCCAACAGGAGACACTGAAGACCAGCAGCACGGTGCCGGGGCAGATGGTCATGAGAGTCTTCATGACGAAGCGCGTGTTGAAGTTGATCTTGTTGATTGCGCCGATGCTGCGCGACGAGGCGTCTGTGAAGAGCTTGCTGTGCAGCAGCATGACGCGACTGATCAGGTAGAGCCTGAGGAACATGGGGATGGAGAGGACGATGTCCACGTCGGCATCAGTTACTGAGGGCATGTAGGTGAAGGCCAGCCGGGCCGTCCAGGTGAAGACATACTGGCCCGGGATGGGGTGGATGGCACAGACCAGCAGCTCCAGCAGAACTAGGAAGATCCTCTCATAAGTCATGGCAATCCTCCAGTCATCAACTGCATTATCCACCATGAAGAGCTATGTGTGTGGGTGTAAGGAGAGTAGGGCGAACAAGGGGATTTATTCAATGGGGAAATAAGAGGAAAATTATAATATTATTGTCGAGATGGGGATGCATATCACCTGTATTTCCCGTGCATGGTACATCACGATTAGTCCGAGCAATATAGCAGTTGAAAGGCTGATAAGGCATTTCAGAGAGAATGAGTATGAGGATTCCTGCAGAGAAGACAGACAATTAAGATGTATTTTGAATCAGTCTTGTCTTACCAATGCTAGCTTACATTATTTGAGGCCAATCCATTACAATAGAGACATTTCTTACCTTCGTGTAAACCCCCCAGGACAATTCCGTCTCCATCACCATGATGACGATCCCAAGCATCCCAAAGATCAAGGCATAGTCGCTCAACTGTTTGCGCTTTCCAAAGAGTGCCTTACGCTGGCTCAATCTATAGCCAATGTCCTTGGTCTTCTTCTGTGGCGTGTCGCTTCCTCCTTCACTGTTGGCCTTACTGTTGTTCTCGCTGAAGCCTTTTGAGAACACCTCCTCCAAGACAGACCTTTGGAGAGTCTGAAGGGGCTCTTGTCTCTCTGAGTCCAGCTCTGAAAGGTTTGGTGGCGAAGCTCCAAGGCTGCTCGGGGGTCTTCCAACATCCCCACTGTATTTAGCGCTGGTCACAACTGTGTCGGGAAGGAGTGGGCCACTGCTCTTGGACAGGGAAGGCATCGATCCAACATGGCCAACCTTTTTGGTATGAGGATGTACCTTCTGCTCTCTTTGTCGTTGCCTTTTCCCCACTAGACTATGGTTCTCAGGCCACCGATGGCAACTGGAAGAGGAGTGAACACTGCTTTTGTTGCTAGTAGCCGCAGATGAATTATTCACTCGTGGGCTGCTGGATGGGTAAAGAGAAGACTGATGGCATTTTAGGGTGCTAAAATGGTCACAACAATGCTGCCATTCAGGGTCTTGATGTAGATGCTGGTGTAAGGAAGGTTGTTGGCTCCCACAATGTACTCCACCCTCATTCGCACAGCAGCTAGGTAAACCATTCCTTAACATCCATTGGTGTTGCCTTTCTATGGGAGGTTGCTGCTGGTCCTGAGGTTGAGACAAAACCAAGAGCTGCCTAACTTCACTTGACTCATTGCCTTTCATAGGTATATTGAGCGAAGGTTCTGGTTTTTCAGAAGTCAATACTGGTGGTAGGTTATGCTCTTTAAGCTTGAAATGATTATGGGTCTGCTGCCATTGACTATACTCCTTCAGCCAGTATTTTCCTCTGCATCGGGATTTGAAATTATCCTGCTGGTGATCAATGGTCTCTGTTGAGGGATCTGATTGATTTGGTGTCTGCGTGAAAAACTGGGATGACGATGAGGCCAGGGTGTTCTGAGGATAGGAGTGGGTATACTGCAGAGAAGGAGGAGTTCCCTTAGAAAATGTGGAGAGGCAGTCCTTCAGGAAGCCCTGCTTTGATCGTGGCTGGAAACCTGCCACCCCTGAACCATGTTTTGTACTAGGAGAATAGCAAACAGAGCCACAGTCGTCATTAGGACGTTCCACCGTGGTCCCATGCCACTCGGCCATGAGTGGGCTTCCGCGCTGCAGTTCAAGAGTACCACCCACCTGGCTACAAAAGCATAGGAGTTCTTGATTGCTCAGATGGGAAAGTGTAATTTTTAATGGTGGAGATTTCCATGGTGGAGCGACTCCATTCAGAGTAGCCAGTGGCAGAGAAGTGGAAGGGGACATGCTGTTAATGCTCTGCTCTGGTACTAACGTTTGGTGGTGGAGGGCAGTCCCAGAGTAGCAATCCTGCATGACATCAGGGGCTTTGTCTGGTAGGGACTGCCCTCTTGAGTTACTGTGATCGGGGTCTTGGTCATTGCAAGCGTCTCCTGTTGAATCAAGCCGAAGTGTTGCATTGGTGGGTTTGACTAGAACCAGCCTCATAATTAATGTATGATGATGATGGTTTATTTAATTTCATGTGTACTATGGCAGCTAAAATTTGCAGCTAACTATTGCAGTAATATATACAAGTAACCACATTTCATTTAATAAAATGTGATTCTACAAAATGTAAAAGTCAGGGAGTTGAGGCAAGAACGGAAGTAAAACGATCCAAGTGGTGGTGGGAGGGGGGAGCGTCTTGGTTACAGCGAGGGAGGTCAGTGGTCATATCAGAGCCAGTCAGAGACAGGTGCGGAACCTTTAGCACACCTCATTGTCCTCAGCCTCTCATTATGGACTCCATAGCTAGCTGGCTAACTACTCCTCTACACTACTAATGTGTAGCACCCAGTTGGATGATGCCCCAGAGCCGCTGGAAGGTTAACTTAATGGCTCCTGTACATTTTGAAAATTTGATTCATATTTAGTTGTTTTTAATTGTCTTTTTATTAAACTTTTTGTTTTTGTTAGTTAACTAAGAATGTATTATTCATCCGGTGATTTTGTCCAGGTTTTTCAATACTGTGATGCTGGAAAGGCAGTTGGGTAAATCTTGTCACTTTTAACACTGTTTACATTGATGAACTACAAAGAGTTTGCTAGGAAGGAATCCAGATTCGAATGAAAATGTTTCCCAAAGCAACCTCATATATTAGTGTAACCATGTGCACTTGCCAATGCATGGTGTGTTACAGTCGTCCAGCTAAAAGGGTGGTGCGTTAACACAAGAATAATCTGCAAGAAAGCAGAGAAAACATGAACAAATACAATACAAAGACATTGACTCAACTCCCTCAAAGTTGTAAAGTGTCATATCTGATCATTAAGACAATTTTCTAAAGCCTTTTTAAGTGAATTAAAGCAGTGTGCACTACAGTTGAGGGCAAAAGCTAACAAAGATCTAAAGCAAACATAGGACTTTTAACAGAGACATTTTGTGAGACTGGAGAGCCCCTGTCAAAACCAGATGAGAGCCCCTCTGACATGAATCCTCCTCCAACATGGATATCACCATTGCTACTGAAAGGATGTAGGGCAGGCTTGAATAAAATAAAACTATTGTCAACAATAACTGGCACATCATTGTTGAATACACTATTTAGACATTTTTACATTGCTTTTTGTTTTTGTTTGTACTCAAATCTTTTTTGTCGTTATGTAGCCTTGTGTATTTGCCAACTGTGTTAAAACATCCACAGTACTATTTATTTAAGAAAATTATTAGAATCAATATCACAGATTATTCACGATTCATAATTTCCGTCTCCTGACTTACTGAGTTTTCCATTCTTTTAACAACTGCACCACAAATATTTGCCCTCAACATATAACTGATAACCTTTGAAAGCATTTCAGGACAAGAAACCTAGTCTAATTTATCAAGCAACTACACAATATTCAAGAAACTCTACAAGGAACTGGTTAAATGCATTTTAAGTTATTGCCTTTAAACTGAACTGCTATCGACCCTCTCTTTGCTAGCTCAATTTTTTTTTTACCCAATCGTTTGTCCCTTTAGGAAAAAGAAAAACTATTGCATGTATTATTGTCATTTTCTCTGCTCTATCGACCCAAAGCATTATACAACTGACCAGACCAGTAGTCATACCCCTTAGCCTGGAGACTCTTACCTTATTCCTTCAGATACATTTCTCTCCCTGTCCTTGTAGAAATCCAGACACAACTTGGAGGTGATCTTGGCCAGTGCCGGGGAAGGGCACCGCTCGAAAGACATCTGAAGTGGGAGCCAGACAACAGGCTCTTCTTAGACAGGCTCTTCCTACACTTGAGATAGGGCCGCTTTCCTTTGAAAGTGATCATTAGGATTCAAATTGAAGAAAGGGCAGCTGCTGGGCTTATTAAAGGCTTGGCATGCAAATAGAATGGGGGACAAAGCAACAGGATACAGAAAAGGTTGTGACATCGGATGTAAGCATTAAGGACCACATCACAGATCACACATACATGGACTCAAAGCAGACCCATAAATAGCTAAAAAAAAAAACTGTTGGCTCTTCAAAGCAGAATTGTCAATTAGCCGTCAGAGAAACTTGTTATTGATGCTTTGTAGTTCAAAGGCCAACACAGAGCCTCTTATCTCCTCCCTCAAGGACAGATCATACAAAGCCTTTTTCTTATTCATCTTTCCTTGATTCCTCACATTCTTTCTCTTTCTCAAAGCGCATTGGGAAAAAAGGACTCAGGGTTAGGATCTTGTTCTTGACAAATTGAAATGGGGCCAAAGTGTCTTATCTGCACACGAATGAGACCACCAGAACATTATAATAAATCTAAAATCCTCCAGAAACACAGTTTAACATTAATTATTGAATCATAAACAGTGAAGATTGTATGTTTATAATAATAATCCAAGCTATCTGCTCCAATCCAACGTAATAATTTACGGTTAGGTTGGGCCACATCGAGCTCCCGAGTGGCGCAGCAGACTAAGGCACTGCATTCGATTCTGGGCTATATACAGACCCTGGTTAGATTCTGGGCTATATCACAACCGGCTGTGATCGGGAGTCCCATAGGGCGGCGCACAATTGGCCCAGCGTCGTCCAGGTTAGGGGAGGGTTTGGTCGGGGTAGGCTGTCATTGTTAATAAGAATTTGTTATTAACTGACTTGCCTAGTTAAGTAAAGGTTAAATAAATATATTTTTTTTTTTTTAGGGGGGAGTTCTCTTACCCAGCTCTCTCTACCTGACATTGTTTCATGTAAGAATAGCCTACACACAGCTATTACTTCCTTATGTGTCGTTCACATATACAGCTGTGATAAATGAAGGCTCTTGCATCAGACTAATGTCTAAAAGTGAAATTGGCTTTTGCCACAGCAAGTCATCATTAAACATCTGATCTATACTGAACAAAAATAGAAATGCAACATGTAAAGTGTAGGTCCGATGTTTCATGAGCTGAAATAAAAGATCCCAGAAATGTTCCATACACACAAAAAGCTTCTCTCAAATTTTGTGCACACATTTGTTTACATCCATCTTAGTGAACATTTGCCAAGATAATCCATCCACATGACAGGTGTGACAAATCAAGAAGTTGATTAAACAGCATGATCATTACACAGGTGCACCTTGTGCTGGGGACAATAAAAGGTCACACTAAAATGTGCATTTTTGACACACAACACAATGCCACAGATGTGTCAAGTTTTGAGGGAGCGTGCAATTGGCATGCTGATTGCAGGAATGTCCACCAAAGCTGTTGCCAGAGAATTGAATGTTAATTTCTCAACCATAAGCTGCCTCCAACGTCATTTTAGAGAATTTGGCAGTGCGTCCGAAAGGCCTCACAAACGCAGAAGAAGTGTAAACCACACCACAGCCTCGGACCTCCATATGACTGGTCCATGTGTGGGCCAGGGAGGGCATAGGCCCACCCACTTGGGAGCTAGGCCCACCCATGGCTGCGCCCCTGCCCAGTCATGTGAAATCCATAGATTAGGGCCTAATAAATGTTTTATTTTTTATTTACTGATTTCCTTATATAAACTGTAACTCAGTAAAATCGTTGAAATTGCATTTATATTTTTGTTCAGTATAATAAAGCATTTGATAACATGTACACTGCTTAATGCAGTCATTGACTAATGTATACATTATTAAACATATAGGCTTAATATAAGTGATATATTATGCTTAATGTAGCTATGGAGTTGAGGGCTTTAACACAAAGGATACCAGTGATAGTCTCTCTCCAATCAAAAGAGGTTCAAAATAATGCTTGGAGTTATGACATTTGAATGAACAATCATATTCACTATTATAATTAAACAATCATAATAAATTCTACTTTCAAGAAGCCAGTGAGATGGGGCTACAAACATTTCCTTTAAGTAATACGTTGTGGTCACACACTTTCAAACTGGTGGCAGGCAACGTTACAAAGACTGTGGTGTGTTTGGTCAGCAGGCTACCATTTGAATGTGGCTGTGCTGTAAACAAAAAAAACGTTATAGAGAAAGGCAGCACAGGACACTGTCATAAGCCAAATAAATAATTGCCAAGCTTCATCAAAGCTCAATGTCTATTGTGTTCCAAGTGAATTGTAATATTGTGACACAAATTAATATCAAAAGGCAGTTGATTTCACAGCAAATGTATTGGTCAGCCTCAGTTACAACGTTCATTGAAACTAAGAAGGAACACTACCTATGCATAATTATTTGGATCAGAGGGTTATGACTATTATATTCTACAGTAACAGTATTTTCTTACACCTGTATGGTATTGGCATGTATAACAGTATTGTAGCAGAGTAAAAGGCATGGCTACAACAATACTGTATTGATCTGTAAACGCTGTGGTGGCTAATTTTCTGTATTACCAAATGAGGAGAGAGACAAACTTCACACACCAGTCAGAGTTATACTTAAACTACATCTTTAATAATAAGAGCTTTGCATTAGCACTTGACTTTCAACGATTCGCCATTTCTAATGAACCGTTGAGTGTCAACACAATGGCTACTGAAATCTTTTTTTTAGCAAAGATCCACCCCCCTTTGACATGACAAACCACAGATATTTAGGAACTGTTCACAAAGAAGGACTTTTACTTGAGAGAGGAGTATCCCATAGCCAGATAGCATTCGCTATAAATTATCGTTCAGTTTGGTCCCTAAGACGAGGTTCTAATCTTGTTCCTGGTACTTCATAGTACAAAAACAGCAACTCATCCAATGGCATATATCAATTGTCAACTCTAGATACTCCCATCTCAAGTAAACCCCCTCTTGACCCCACTCCTGGACAAGCTCACTGGGGGGAGTGACATGCGCACAGACATTGTGGAGACAAGTAATTGGTTCCCCATTAATCACGCCATCCCTTCACATGGTTTAAGAATAGGTAGACACATTCACATATGAAGACAATGTTCCATTCTGACCTCTACCCTCTCTGGGCCCCAAGTGACTGAGCCCTAGATGAGGGAAAAGTGCAACTGCCAACACTAGAGTCCAAAGGGATGCATTCTAATGACAAGTTTCTCACATAAGCATATTATGAAACTAAAACATCTTAATTATCTATGTTACCCAACTAATTCTGATTCATCCGCCACAGCGCGAACAGCCGGTACAACATTAGATTTATAACATTGATGTCTTCTAGATAGCAATTCATTAACTATGCTGAATAAAAATATAAAAACAACATACAACAATTTCACTGAGTTACAGTTCATATAAGGAAATCAGTCAATTTAAATAAATTCATTAGGCTCTAATCTATGGATTTCACATGACTGGGAAGGTGCACAGCCATGGGTGGGCCTGGGAGGGCATAGGCCCACCCACTGGGGAGCCAGACCCAGCCAATCAGAATTATTTTTTTCTGACTAAATGGCTATATTACAGACAGAACTAATCCTCAGTTTCATTGGCTGTCCGGGTGTCTTGTCTAAGAAGATCCTGCAGGTGAAGAGGCCAGATGTGGAGGTCCTGGGCTGGCGTGGTTAGTCTGTGGTTGTACTGCCAAATTATCTAAAATTACATTGGAGGCGGCTTAGGGTAAATAAATTAATATTCAACTCTGTTGCAACAGCTCTGGTGGACATTCCTGCAGTTAGCATGCCAATTGCACACTCCCTCAAAACTTGATACATCTGTGGAATTGTGTTGTGCCATACCTGCACTGTTAATGATCATGCTGCTTAATCATCTTCTTGATATGTCACACCTGTCAGCAGAACAGCCAATGGGTGTGGTGTGAGGGTAGGACTCCTCCACTTTAGACCAAGCAGCCTTCATGTTCACAGCATTGTCTGTCACCTGTGCAAATACCTTCTGTGGTTCAAGGTCATTGATGACTGCCTTCAGCTCATCTGCAATGTAGAGACAGGTGCGTCTGTTGTCCCTTGTGTCTGTGCTCTTGTGGAATACTGGTTGAAGGGTAGAGATGTAATTAATTATCCCTTGCCCACGAACATTCAACCACCCATCAGATGATTGCAATAGTCTGCTATCTCTGATTTGCTTGACCTTCACTTGAAATCTGTATCCATCAAATGAGGAGATAAAGCATGTCTGGTTGGAGGGGTGTATGCTGGGTGAAGAACATTCAGAAATCTCTTCAAATACACATTGCCTGTGAGCATCAGTGAACCAGTTGCAATACACAGCTCGAGCAAGACAATCTGACTACATTCCTCTATTGAGTCAAAAACACTTCTGATTCCAGGAGGACCATGAGCTGTTGCTATCGATAAGGTGTCCAATTAATCATTTTCACCTCGAATAGAAGTTGAGGGACTTTTGTCAGAGGTTGCTTGTTGTGAGCGCTGAGGGAACTTTATGCACTTGACCAGATTCTGCATCTTTGTTGCATTCTTCACATATGATTTGGCACAGTATTTGCAAAATGTACACAGCTTTTCCTTTTACATTAGCTGCAGTGAAATGTCTTCACACATCAGATAGTGCCCGTGGCATTTTCCTGTAAAGATTAGGGAAAAAAATGAAAAACCCTAATACAATTCCATGTACAGATAAATAGTTAAGCAGTTAGATTAAACTCCTTTGTAATATAAATATTTTAAAATTAAATGTACGGAAACAGGTGAATTAACACTCAGTTAACACGCACAAGCAAGCTTAAACCCACATGGTAGCAAAAACTATCAGAAATTGTTAAGTTAGAAATGATTTAAACACACTTCACTGTGGGCTACTATTTACTAGCTAACAAAAAATTGTCAAAATATATTCACCCCACCCAGTATTGTGATCAAAACTTAACAGAAAGCATGTAGTCCTTGGCTCAGACAGTGTAGTAATGTGGGCTTAATAGCATCTCAGTGTGCAAGAGCTAGAGAATCAGCTGTACATGTGATGAAAGAGTGCACTGCACATTTGATGGAAGAATTCACTGTGCATGCAGAGGGTTGCAATTCCACTGATTTGGGGATAGTTCAACCAAAATATGCCACAAGACCTAGAATTGCCTTGTGTATCCCACAAAAAAAAGGTTCACTGTAATAAGCAAACTTTTTTGATGAATTTAAGCTAAATTCCCTACATTCCCAGGCTTACTGTAACTTCCCATGGAAATTTACCAGAAAGTTTCCGACTCTTTGCAACCCTAGGTACACCTAATAAGGCCCTGTTAGGATGGGGAACAGGTGCAACAAGACACTTTATCATAGGTAAAGGGGTAGTCATTTCCAATGGTGCTGAAAATATCAGTTTATGACAAGGCAGTGCTCTTATAAGTCCACAGCTGGCTCTGGTCATGATATTTTCTTTTGTGGGTCATTATCATCATTAAGGGTTAAAGGCCCAGTGCAGACAACTCATTTTGTATGTTTCATATCATATTGTACAACAGCTGATGAAACTAACACTGTAAAAGTATTAAACATTTCATAAGTAATTTCCTGATAATTGCTGGTTGAAAATACAATATACACAAGACCATCTAAAAGCAGCAGGTTTGCATGGGAGGGATTTTCAGCTTGCCTGGGTCATCACCAGGCCGTAAATTAGACCAATAACAAAGAGTTCCAGACAGCTAGTTTTGAGTTTTCCCCTCCCCACTCAGACCACTCCCAGACAGTCCTATGAAAAGTCTGAGAATTTTGCTAAACATAATTTACAATTTTAATGGAAAACTAGTACAGTAAGGTACTTAATTGTAACCCAGAATTGTCATATTTCTATAAAACAACTCCATTGGGCCTTTAAAAGGAGGTGGTTACTATAGCAAGAGTGCAGACCACATTTTAGTCATTTAGCAGACGCTCTTATACAGCGACATACCTGTAGTCTCACTCTCAGAAACAATTAGATGCTAGTATTGTGAACTGTAATAAATTACTTTTAATCTCAAACTTCTGTCACACCCCCCCCCCCCGTTTTCAATTTAAGTGCCAAAAACTGATCATGGGAATAAAATCCATAAACCACTGAGATGCTTCACAAGTGGGAATTCACAGTAACAGAAAAATCCTCAGGAAAATGGGGGAAATTTGCTTCTCCTCTAAATGAAACAAGCTGAAGTCCCAAGGTGATTCCTTGCATCAGAGGTCCTTCCTAGGGAATGAGTGCAGCTTTTCCAGCAACGTATTCATAATGGGGGAATAATTCTAGGTTGGAGGCATCTTCCATTGTAAGGTCCAATATGTATAGGTAACAGTTTTGTGTCAGCTGCTGCTGGAGTTGGTTCACTTGGCATTGTAGTTGGCAAAGCGCTGGTTCAGGGGGTTCTCTGGCGACTTCATCCACTCCTTTTTCAGTTGCTGCTTGAGCTGCGACAGCCGCATGTTGGGGTTCTCTTTTTTAAGGAGGGGCATGTTCAGTTCCTCGTACGCGGCGAACGCTGCCTTCACCCTGCGCTCGGGGTGGCGGTCGAGCTCTTCAGCCGTGCTGGGAAAGAAACAAAGACGAGGAGAGGGCTGAAACTTGGTTCTCTATGGAACCCCATACTTGTTATGATACCTGTCATGTCTGCGTTATATAGCCTGGAGTATGAAAAGTAACTTGTTAAATGTCTACGTTGTAGGTCACACCAAACCCACTTTATGTTGATAACGTATGGTAAACTGATGGAAAGGCTCCCCTAGTTCTATACAGTAATTTCAATATTGCTTTTGTAGGGGGTAACATTGAGAGGTTATGCCTCTTCAGTATTCTGTACCTGAGCACAGCAATGGCATCCTCTATGGATCTAGCGTCCCCTGCACCTTCCTCAGGGATGAGGCGATTCACATTCTCTTCCAGGGGTGACTCCAGTTGACTCTTCTCTGTGGACACGAACATAGGAGAGGAGGAACATAAAAATACAACAGAACCCTGAGAGGAAAGGGAGCCTGGTTAATGCTTAAAGGAATAATGGTGAGGTCGTTGCCTTTCTCTTTGGGTTGCTCCTGCGGTAACGCCTGCTCAATACGCAGCGTCTCCTCAATCTGGGCCCGGGTCACTTTGCACGCCGCCACAGCAGCAGCCGCCTCCTTGGCCTTGCCCTTAATCTTTGCAGCCTCCTCATCCAAGAGCCGCTGGTTCTCCTTCTTTCTCTCCAGGGCCTCAAGGCGCTTCTTCTCCTTGTCGTCCTGCAGGTTCAAAGAGGAGACATTTAAAGCCGAAATGATCAGACCCACGTCAACATATCAGGGAATTACTTAGCATATTCGTCTGGTCTGTACATACATCGGCAGATATTGGATTGTGATATAGCCCAATTGAATGGTGCTGCCGACTATTTGACCCAGTGTGGGAATAAGAAACGGAGCATGAAAAATCACCTTCCTCTGTTCTTTCTTCAGGACATGTTTATCGTTCTCCTGCCATAAAGCATCCTCCAGCTCCTTCTTCTTGCGGGAGTCTTCCACAGCTTTGGCCTCTGCCTTGCGGGCCTTGGCAGTCATCGCCTTGGAGTTCTCGCCCTGGAACTTCTTCGGCATTCCTAACACTAGGCCTACTCTTCAGCTGACACAAACAAAGTATGATTTAGACATTCTATCATAAACCAAACCAGGTGGCAAG
Source organism: Oncorhynchus mykiss (assembly GCF_013265735.2). Classification (NCBI taxonomy): domain Eukaryota; kingdom Metazoa; phylum Chordata; class Actinopteri; order Salmoniformes; family Salmonidae; genus Oncorhynchus; species Oncorhynchus mykiss. Next base: position 17,986,065 of record NC_048565.1, on the reverse strand, counting down.
CTTACTTACTGAGTCACCATCTAATTGAGCCATGGGCCAAAGATAAGAGTAAACCAACCAAAAGCATCTTACGGCTAAGTTAATCATTAGAACCATATAACCATACGATTCTAACGGTGAACTTAGTCTGCAAAGGCCTTAAAGGCTATGTCAGTATTTTACAATTATCAGGTCACACTGTGTAATGTTACCTAATCAAAATCTTGATATCAACCTGGCCAGATTGTACAATTTGCTTCAGTTCTGTCATCACATTCTGCGATTGGCTTGCGAGTAGTGATGATCAGTTCGAACAATAAAAAAATAAAATTTAACTACTCTTTATACTGACTAGGATCATTAGCTTTTCTAAAAAGACTTGTTCATTTTAATATTTCGTTTGACCTGCTAGTGCTAGCTGCAATGAGTCCTACAGCAGGGCTAATACACGCTCCTCCAGCTCAGCATCTCCAGAGATGTGCTCAAACTACCAACTCTCTGTCATATGAGTGCAGGGAAATAGATCATGAGTATAAAGAATAATACATGTTTAGAACTCATTATTGATCGCATGGTGCAAGAATAAACGCAATTAATGGATTACTGAATGTTATGGACACAGCTCTGTAGAACCAAAACGTACACAGCCTCTGCTCAACAAACTCGAACTTGAGAACAAATCGTTTTTTGGGGGGGGGTGCAGTTCGCAAACGACATTGTGCTCATCACCCTCACGGCAATTGAGCAATGCATTTCACAGAGAGTCAATCACAATCTAGTCCGGTTGCGGCCAAAACTAGACAGTTTCAAATGTATCAAGAAATAATCTTATTTGTATGGCTAGCAATCAACAAATGCACATTGTTTTAAAGCACACGTTTGCAAGTCTCATTCACAAATGACAGCTCCAATATGACCCTTATGGTGAAAGAGAGGCTTGTAGAATCATGACTCGAATTTCTAGTTCATCGTTCACCGGTAGGGGGTCCTGCATGTTCTGGGCAGTACTTAAATGAACAAAATTAGTAGAAAGATCAGTTATTTTGACTGAACAAGTTTAAAAGATCTGAGTCAGTACTACTTGCGATGCTACGTAAGTCGACGTAGGCTACGTCAACTGCAGCGGTGTATTTGATCTGCGCATGTGACAGCAGCGCAAGCCTCACTCTGCTCATGGGGTCTCTCTCTTTGTCAACAAAGACTGGTATGCGATCCCAAATATTGAGTCTCAAGGTTCTGCTTGCCTGAGTTAGAATACCTCCTGATAAACTGTAGACCCTAATATTTACCAAGAGTTTATCTATATTTCCGTAGCTGTCTACTTACCACCTCAAACTGATGTTGGCACTAAGTCCGCACTCAACAAGCTGTTTAGGGCCATAAGCCAACAAGAAAATGCTCATCCGGAGGTGGTGATTTTAATGCGGGGGGGGGGGGGGGGGGGGGGGGTAATTTCTACCAGCATATCACCTGTGCAACTAGAGTAAAGTAAACTCTACATCACCTTTACTCCACAGAGACGCATAGAAAGCTCCCTCTCACCCTCCATTTGGCAAGTCATCGGATTCTTTCTAACAAGCAAAAACTCAAAACAGGAAGTATCAGTGACGGACTCAATACGGAAGTGGTCCGATGAAGCGGATGCTAAACTACAGGACTGTTTTGCTAGCACAGACTGGAATACGTTCCGAGATTCATCAGATGGCATTGAGGAGTTTAGCACATCAGTCAACGGCTTCATTAATACGAGCATTGACAAAGTCATCTCCACAGTGACAGTAGGTACATATCCCAACCAGAGGCCATGGATTACAGGCAACATTCGCACTGAGCTAAAAGGCTAGAGCTACCACTTTCATGGAGCGGGACACTAATCCAGACGCTTATAAAGAAATCCTGCTACGCCCTCAGGCAAACCATTAGACAGGCAAAGCGACAATACAGGATGCTCGTCAGATGTGGCAGGGCTTGTAAACTATCACAGATTACAAAGGGAAACCCAACCGAGAGCTTCCCAGTGGACACAAGCAAAATGCCTTCTATGCTCGCGTTGAGGCAAGCAACACTGAACCATTTGTGAGAGCACCAGCCGTTCGACGACTGTGATCACGCTCTCCGTAGCCAATGTGAGTAACACCTTTAAACAGGTTTCCATTCACAAGGACCAGACAGATTACCAGGACGAGTACTCAGTGTCTTCACTGACATTTTCAGGCTCTCCCTGACAGTCTGTAATACCTACATGTTTCAAGCAGACCACCATATTCCCTGTGCCCAAGAACAACAAAGTACATTTTCTAAACAACTACCACACCGTAACACTCCCATCTGTAGCCATGAAATGCTTTAAAGACTGGTCATGGCTCACATCAACACCATCATCCCAGACACCCTGGACTCACTCCAATTCCATACCACCCTAACAGATGACAATCTCTATTGCACTCCACACTGCCCTTTCCCATCTGGACAAAAAGGAACACCTAGGTGAGAATGCTGTTCATAGACTACATCTCAACATTCAACACCATAATGCCCTCCAATCTAAGCTCCCTGGGAATGAATGAACATCTCCCTCAACTGATTCCTGGACTTCCTGATGGGCCAGGTAGTGAGGGTTGGCGTTTATCGTGGACTACAAGAAATGGAGAGAAGAATATGCCCTCATTCACATCGACGGGGCTGTAATGGAGCGGATCAAGAGCTTCAAGGTCTTGGCAATGCCTCTTCCCCCTCAGGAGGCTGATAAGATTTGGCATGGTCCCTTATATCCTCAAAAAGTTATATAGCTGCACCATTGAGAGCATCTTGACTGGCTGAGTCACCGCTTGGTATGGCAACTGCTCAGCATCCGACTGGAAGGCGCTAGAGGGTAGTGCATACAGCCCAATACATCACTGGGGGTCGAACTCCCTGCCACCCAGGACCTTTATACCAGGCGGTGTCAGAGGAAGGCCCTTACAATTGTGAAAGACTCCAGCCACCAAAGTCATAGACTTCTCTCTGCTACCGCACAGCAAACGGTACCAGAGCGCTAAGTCTGGGACCAAAAGGCTCCTGAACAGGTTCTACACCCAAGCTATAAGACTGCTAAATAGTTAGTCCGAGTAGCTATTGGGTTATCTGCATCGGCCCTTTTTGCACCAACTCTTTTTAACTATGCACACACACTGGACGCTACCCAAACACATACACACAATCGCCACACACTGCTGCTACTGTCTTATCTATCCTGTTGCCTAGTCACTTTATCCCTACGTATATGTACATATCTGCCTAAATGTTCTTGTTCCCCTGCAAGTCGACTCAGCACTGGTACCCTATGTATACAGCCAAGCTATCATTGAGTATTTATTCCTTGTGTTACAATTTTTTTGGAGGGAGTATAGTGCATTGTTGGGCCTGTAAGTAAGCTTTTCACTATTAGTCTACACCTGTTGTTTATGAAGCGTGTGACAATTAAATTTAAAAAAGTGAGTTCGGAAAAACTAATTATGCATCTTAGAAAAAGTTCTCATACAAACTTCATATGTCTGAACTCAGAATCAAATATGCTTCCCCGAAATAACATGGTCGCATTGCTCCCCCAGTATCTGCATGAACCATCAGGCCAAGTATTTTTGGTTGACTCTGCTGGACAGAAAGAGGATGAATCGGAACACACTGCATTCAAATTCAGGTATTAGTTATTAGTATTAGTTATATATATATATATATTTTATTTCACCTTTATTTAACCAGGTAGGCTAGTTGAGAACAAGTTCTCATTTACAACTGCGACCTGGCCAAGATAAAGCATAGCAGTGTGAACAGACAACAACACAGAGTTACACATGGAGTAAACAATAAACAAGTCAATAACACAGTAGAAAAAAAAAGAAAAAAAGAGTCTATATACATTGTGTGCAAAGGGCATGAGGAGGTAGGTGAATAAATACAATTTAGCAGATTAACACTGGAGTGATAAATGATCAGATGGTCATGTGCAGGTAGAGATACTGGTGTGCAAAAGAGCAGAAAAGTAAATAAATAAAAACCGTATGGGGATGAGGTAGGTAAATTGGGTGGGCTATTTACCGATGGACTATGTACAGCTGCAGCGATCGGTTAGCTGCTCAAATAGCAGATGTTTAAAGTTGGTGAGGGAGATAAGTCTCCAACTTCAACGATTTTTGCAATTTGTTCCAGTCACTGGCAGCAGAGAACTGGAAGGAAAGGTGGCCAAATGAGGTGTTGGCTTTAGGGATGATCAGTGAGATACACCTGCTGGAGCGCGGGTGGGTGTTGCCATCGTGACCAGTGAACTGAGATAAGGCGGCGCTTTACCTAGCATGGACTTGTAGATGACCTGGAACCAGTGGGTCTGGCGACGAATGTGTAGCGAGGGCCAGCCGACTAGAGCATACAGGTCGCAGTGGTGGGTGGTATAAGGTGCTTTAGTAACAAAACGGATGGCACTGTGATAAACTGCATCCAGTTTGCTGAGTAGAGTATTGGAAGCTATTTTGTAGATGACATCGCCGAAGTCGAGGATCGGTAGGATAGTCAGTTTTACTAGGGTAAGTTTGGCGGCGTGAGTGAAGGAGGCTTTGTTGCGAAATAGAAAGCCGATTCTAGATTTGATTTTGGATTGGAGATGTTTGATATGAGTCTGGAAGGAGAGTTTACAGTCTAGCCAGACACCTAGGTACTTATAGATGTCCACATATTCTAGGTCGGAACAATACATCAATACAACAAACAAAAAAAATAGTAACCTCAACCTTATGGGTCTGTGGGCCAATAAAGTGCCAACTCAATTCTACCACTGACTAGTCTCTCATGCCCCTATGAACAGGGACACAGGGCAATAGTTTTTAATCTAAACCAGCCCTTTTTTACTTGAGTACACTAACCCCTAACTGGGTCTCTTTTCTTGACACATAGTAGCAGTTTACCAGATAACAAGTCAAGATCAAAAAGTAGATTGTTGTAAGGGTGTATTACGTCCTGTGCTGGCCCCATTGTCATATCCATTCTGGATTCTGAGTGGTAAAATCACAGCTGAAAAATGCCTCTGTGTATACTGTATGTGGGAATGTCTTATGTCCATCCTACATGTAGTGTTGGTATATTGGAATATTCCTCAACTGCATATATCATACATTGCTATTGCAAATAGAAGTATTATGTTCAACAACTGACATTTTCAGATATTATTTTGACAAACAGTTTAACACCCTTTTGTGCTTTCAATTAATTATCTTGTCAGATTTGGTGGGCACTGTCATCTGTGATCTTTGTGATATGACTTTCTTTAAGCACGTACTGATGAAACTGTCACTTAATATTTTTTTCTTAAAGTCTACAAACGCTCTACATTTATTCACTCTGATAGGGTTGGATCCTATATGCTACTTTTATTATTGTCCTGTAAATGGTTCAGTGCCTATAATTTAGGCTGAGTGTAGAATGGGGCATAATGGAAATTACCTCTACTAGATTATAGTGATCAGGAAAACAGCATACAATTGTGGCATGTGTATTAATTTGCCTATAACTAATCAGAATTCCATTATGTTTACAAAAAAAAAAGAGAATACTTCAAAATGAGAAGATTCTGTCATGGAAAAGACAAGTGGGTGGACATATAGTGGAAAGGAGGGGAAATAACTCACAACATGCAGCAGGACACCTTCAGTTGCGGGGTCTTTGTAATGCAGGTTTGATAGTTATATTTTCAATAATGAATGGTTAGCTGTTATGTGACAATTAGGTCAAAAACTCTCATTTTATTTTTTGGTGTAGATGACCCAACATCCCTTCCCAAATTGATATAGAACCTTCACAAAAACACATGGAGCAACTGCGAAAAGAAATGGCTGAGGATATACTAAAAATGTCTGGTTTGTAATGACATTTAATTCAAAGTAAATGTAAATTCTATATGTTTATGTAGTTGTGTGGGACAGCCATATGTTCAGTTCATGCCCATGATTTCAGAGTTCAACAAAGCCAACAACTGCTTCATGTAAGACAATTTAAGATATAACCCAATGGATGGCTAATTTGTCATACTGCATTGATATTATTTATAACGTGTTACGCTTTGTTTTAGATTGAATGTTTTGCATGCCAACGGTGGTTCCATGTGCTGTGCCTAGGAATGAAGACAAAAGAGTTCAACAGAATAAAGAACACAAACTGGAAGTACAGTCTGTTGTTGAAAATGTATGCTATGCCCAATCCACACTGAAGAGGCTCTGAAATGTACATCAACCAGGGCTAAAGAGAAAGTTAACACAAACATTTTGTACTTATTTGAAGTGTCTGTTGACATGTTGGAAAATATTAAAGGTCTACACTTTGTTTAATTTGTCAATATTACATTTTTATTCTTTGATTTACTGGCCACCATTACTGTGGTTACATGTTCAGTATATGTATTGACCAGCAAACCCACTGCAGCCTACATCACTAGCTCACTCTCCATCCCTGCTTTGGACAATTAATAACATGACACTCGTACTCTGCCCTTTTCCTTTATGGTTGATATTAACGATATAAAGAGATTCTCTCTCACTCCTAGTGTGTTAAATACTGTGGATTTATTTATTTTTTAACAGGGAAAATAACTACTTAGAACTACCAATTATTATTAGATAAATATTAAAGGGTAAACACTGGACTGAACCCCCAATTGTCAAACTAATTTAATGTACAACAATATAGAAGATGCATGACTAGAGGTTATGCAATATTGGTGTATATCCACTGCACGCTTCTTAGGTGTGTAATTGACATGACCAAGGAGCTATTGCAATTTAAAATTCTGAAAAATGTACGTTACACCGCGTGATTTTACACTGCAAACAAGAGTGTGAAATATACACTGCTCAAAAAAAATAAAGGGAACACTTAAACACAATGTAACTCCAAGTCAATCGCACTTCTGTGAAATCAAACTGTCCACTTAGGAAGCAACACTGATTGACAATACATTTCACATGCTGTTGTGCAAATGGAATAGACAACAGGTGGAAATTATAGGCAATTAGCAAGACACCCCCAATAAAGGAGTTGTTCTGCAGGTGGTGACCACAGACCACTTCTCAGTTCCTGGCTGATGTTTTGGTCTCTTTTGAATGCTGGCGGTGCTTTCACTCTAGTGGTAGCATGAGACGGAGTCTACAACCCACACAAGTGGCTCAGGTAGTGCAGCTCATCCAGGATGGCACATCAATGCGAGCTGTGGCAAGAAGGTTTGCTGTGTCTGTCAGCGTAGTGTACAGAGCATGGAGGCACTACCAGGAGACAGGCCAGTACATCAGGAGACATGGAGGAGGCCATAGGAGGGCAACAACCCAGCAGCAGGACCGCTACCTCCGCCTTTGTGCAAGGAGGAGCAGGAGGAGCACTGCCAGAGCCCTACAAAATGACCTCCAGCAGGCCACAAATGTGCATGTGTCTGCTCAAACGGTCAGAAACAGACTACATGAGGGTGGTACGAGGGCCCAACGTCCACAGGTGGGGTTGTGCTTACAGCCCAACACCGTGCAGGACGTTTGGCATTTGCCAGAGAACACCAAGATTGGCAAATTCGCCACTGGCGCCCTGTGCTCTTCACAGATGAAAGCAGGTTCACACTGAGCACGTGACAGAGTCTGGAGACGCCGTGGAGAACGTTCTGCTGCCTGCAACATCCTCCAGCATGACCGGTTTGGCGGTGGGACAGTCATGGTGTGGGGTGGCATTTCTTTGGGGGGGGGCGCACAGCCCTCCATGTGCTCGCCAGAGGTAGCCTGACTGCCATTAGGTACCGAGATGAGATCCTCAGACCCCTTGTGAGACCATATGCTGGTGCGGTTGGCCCTGGGTTCCTCCTAATGCAAGACAACGCTAGACCTCATGTGCCTGGAGTGTGTCAGCAGTTCCTGCAAGAGGAAGGCATTGATGCTATGGACTGGCCCGCCCGTTCCCCAGACCTGAATCCAATTGAGCACATCTGGGACATCATGTCTCGCTCCATCCACCAACGCCACATTGCACCACAGACTGTCCAGGAGTTGGCGGATGATTTAGTCCAGGTCTGGGAGGAGATCCCTCAGGAGACCATCCGCCACCTCATCAGGAGCATGCCCAGGCGTTGTAGGGAGGTCATACAGGCACGTGGAGGCCACACACACTACTGAGCCTCATTTTGACTTGTTTTAAGGACATTTCATCAAAGTTGGATCAGCCTGTAGTGTGGTTTTCCCACTTTAAATATTGAGTGTGACTCCAAATCCAGACCTTCATGGATTGATAAATTTGATTTCCATTGATAATTTTTGTGTGATTTTGTTGTCAGCACATTCAACTATGTAAAGAAAAAAGTATTTAAGAAGAATATTTCATTCATTCATATCTATGATGTGTTATTTTAGAAATTATTTTATTGAAATTTTACATTTGGAAAAATTCATGTAAAAACGTGTGAGATGGCAATGGACAAACCAACGGGTGTGCAATATAGAAGGGTAGTCAGTGGACATTCTGAACCTTGTTTGAGTCAAGTAAGTCATATGACCAAGGAGCTATTGAAGTTCGAATGTAAAAAGTTTGTACTTTGTTTACGCTCCCTAACCAATTCTACTCGGAATACAAAATGCTGCTCACATTTCCACGTGTATTAGCTTTGGAAAGCGAATTAATGTCCAAATCATGAAAATAAGAACTGTGCAATGTTGTGCGCAATTTTCCAACATCATGACACTTATTTGGAGTCTGTGGGTCCAAAATTGTTCACCCTGCCAGCTCCTATTTGTTCTATTGAGCACTGTGGCACCAACTCCAACTTCCGAACGTTCTGCCTGCTTCGCTATTGTTGGCAATGATACCTGTTCACGTTGTTTTATAGTTAAAATGTAAACAAAAATTATATTGGAACGCTGAGGTCGTCCCATCGTTTCCTATGGGGGAAATATAGGCATGTCTGACCATTTCGCCAAATATCTCGCAATGTGTGTATTCTTTTTTTTTTCAAGTCGGACGCCATTTTAAAACATGTGAATCTCCTCTTTCTAATTACGTAAGCCTGGGCAGCTAGCTCGGTTGTCATCAAACGCTAGCCCGCAAAATACTCTTAGACATGGAAAGATTATATATTTAGATTAGATTTTTTCAAGTCGGGCACCATTTTAAATCGGGAGAATCTCCTCTTTGTAATTATTTAAGTATTGGGCAGCGAGGTCGTGTGTCATCGATCGTTAAACCAGAAATATAAAAGTTTTTATTTTTTTCCTTACTATCTCATTACGCTGACATAAGCACCGTTGACACCATCGAGGTGCGGATGTTTACTTTCTACACAAGTTGGGGGTTTTCAGTTTCGTCCGACGAACAGATTGTAGTGGTAAAATAAAAAGGAATACATTTTGTGCCATTTAGGCGAAATTTAATTCTAAACATCACCCCAGTCAAAATAGACTCTGCGAACGTTCGATTCCATTCATTTGCTATGGGCTCGCGCTAGTGTTCCAGTTTAGCCAACGTTCTTGGGTGAATTTTAACCTGTCCAGCCTAGTGTTATAAGGCAGGCAACGTTAACAATGGTTTTGGGAAACAGCTCGGACATTTAATGATGCACATTCGAAGGATGAACTTTGCCTTCGGATGCTTTTGGGAATCCGGGCTAACGCATGTTACACACTGGCTAGCTGATATAAGTAACATTACATTAGAAGTTATACATATCAACCATGTAGCCGAACTCTAGCAATCCTGCAAGGTAACGTTAGTAGCAAGCTTACAAAACATTCGACAAACGTTAACTACCTAGCAAGATACTTTAGTCATACGAGTTATGTATTTACCCAACATATTACCAGTAACCACTCATAAAACGTCTTTGCAACCTAGCTAGTTTCCAGCTTCCATAGCGATGAATGTATAAATGAGCAAGTTACTGCTAGCTAGCTAAACAGCCTGTTATGAGCAAGTTATCTAGCAAAGACCAAGATTTTCAGTGTCTCCGTGACAATTGAATCTCTTAACCAATGTAAAAATAAAAGTGTGTAAGGAGAAGGGCTGTACCTGAGCGACAGATGTTGTTTCGAAAAAGGCATCTGAGTGTCAGACCATTAAGCTATGAAATAACCCTTTCGTGACGACGCACCGTGATGACGTGCAGAACGAAATGGCTTGATTAAAGAGATAAATGTAGTAATAAACAAATGAGGAATATTGTTTGTGATACTACAATTCCCTCAGCAATATTATTTTGGTCAAATATCTATGGTGATATACAATGCTAACAAATATTGTATCAGTAACAAGGGAAAGGAAGTTTAATTTAAAATGTTACATCGAATTTATCATTTGAAACGTGTTTTGGAAAGATTCAAGCTGAATATTGACTATAAATGTGATTTCTGTGGAATGGAGAAGGAGACCATTTTGCATTTGTTTTTTGCCTGTATTTATAGTAGACATTTTTGGATTGACATACAGAATTGTGTTACAAAAAAATAGGACCGGTTGTACTATTTAATGGTTTTGATATAATGATTTATTTCAGAAATGATGACATAAATATGTAGTATATTTAATTGAATTGCTAATAATACTATGTACATTTCATATTCACAAATGAAAATATGAAAATTCAAAACCTAACTTTTTTCATTTTATGAATGAATTTAAACAATATGGCACTACTTTTACTAAAATGGAAAACAAAAAGGCAATTAAAACTTGTATTATTCATGAATATGATTTCTTTGTTTAGGATTCCTGACAATGTAAATAGTTTGTATGTATGCTTGTATGTGACTAATCCTGTTTTGTTTGTTGATATTTGTTAATAAAACGTTTTTTTAAATGACTCGTTTAAGTGACGTCCAAAACGAACCCAATCTGTTTGATTGACTTGTTTATGGGATTTACACTTTGTGTCTAATACATTCTAGTTATATATTTAGTATTGTTATGGTTTCCAAGCAAAGGTTTTGAATTTTAAAAAGTAAAAGGACTTGCTTTTTCCACCAGTTTCCTACCAGCTTGTTGATATTATTAGAATAAATCTAAAAAATAAACCCAATTATTTTCAACACGAACAAACAAGCCTTCTCACTACACAAAGAAATAGAACATTTAAACAGTACAAATTGGAGGAGCAGACGTATCTATTTTCATGACGTCACATGAAGCATTATGGAGCCAGCTGAAGAAGCTCTCGACAACGAAGTTGAGTTGTCTGGAAATGAAGCTAGTCATGCATGCTCCAACGCAGGCACTACACACAGCAAAAGATTAAAAGAGCTGGAAAATTCTGCGTTGCAAACGAGCTTGAATTCTCTACGAATGGAGTCGGAATCAGCCACAGATACCGGGAGTAAGCGAGGCCAAGAGTCCGGGGAGGAGGAATATTCGAACGGCTTGTTGTCCAATGAGTCGGGGGCCTTACCACCACAAACCCCAAGACCTGAGGCAGTAGAAGAATCCGATACAAATGTTGAAGAAGAAAGGACCCTTACAGACCACTTAAATAAACGTCTCCTCTCATCATTTCTTGATAAATTGAATCAAAGAGACTTGGCTCTTCCCGGTATTCAACGCCTGGACTGCGCTGTCGCAGACGAGGATTCTAACCGGGCCGCGGAAGAATGGTGATGGAGTTGGGAGATATCTGGCACGAGAAAGGAACACGGACCTCCAGTAGCTGATGCTATCAATGTGGACAGGCAGCAACATTAATTTCACAAAACTTGGGGTTTATTTAATTCATAATACAAGCCTCGTGTCGTTTAAGATTGAGCGTCTTGGTCTCGGTTTGTCCCAAATGTATTTGTCGTCAATTTAGCTAAAAGCGGGCCAAAGAGGGTGGTGACTGCAAGAAAACAAAGACGTGTAAACCTATGTTGAATCCTCAACAACATTCGTCAGCATTATATTTGCTAGGCAATGTTTTGATCTCGGTGATTTAAATAAACTACACATTCCACATTCTGTCCAGAATTTAAGCATACATGTGTTTTTCCCCATCAATATATAGCCTATGGCCATGGCAACATTACACATCTAATGCATGCACAAGTTTGTCTATTAGACACACAACCTGGTAAATAAATTACATCATTTTGATATAGGTGTTGCAACATTTCATCAGTAGCCCACTCATCCTATAAAAATGACCTACTTTTAATGCAAATGGTTGATATTGATACATCTATCTATCAATTGCATAGGTAGCATGTTCAGTTGGATTTATCAGGATATAAAGCTGTCCTACCTCTTATGGTTTTTCAATTAGTAAAATTGTGTAACCATAGGTAAAAAAAAAAAAAGGTGTTGTAAGTTTCCCTCAATTAGCCCATTAGGATAAATTCTCATATCCAAAATGCTGGAATAGAGCACAAATTCTAATTTTTACTTCACTGTCCAATATATTACAAATACTTGCACATAGTATTCATTACATCAATTCCATGAACTAAACTATTTTGAAAGCATTCTTTGTCAGTGGCTTATTCTATTTGAAGTTGTGGAAATTGTCGCTTGAGAAGAACATCTTGTGAAATAAGTTACTCTTTCATTTGTATTGTATTTATTAAGTATTCCCATTAGCTGATGCCAAGGCGGCAGCTACTCTTCCTAGGATCCAAACAAATTAAACCAAAAATCAAATAACAGTACATATTACACCATTACATATCTACAATACAACATTTATAATACCACAATACATACATGTGTGTAGTGTGTGTGCTAGCGTTTGTGTGCCTATGTGTGTGTCTCCTCAGTCTGCATTGTTCCATAAGGTGTACTTCTGTTTTCTAAATCTGATTTTTCTGCTTTTATGAGTTACTTGATGTTGAATAGAGTTCCATGTAGTCATGGCTCTGTGTAGTACTGTGCCTTTTCCAAATCAGTTTTGTACTTGGGGACTGTGACGAAACCCCTGGTGGCATGTCTTGTGGAGTATGCATGGGTGTCTGAGCTGTATGCTAGTCATTTGAACAGACAGCTAGGTGCTTTCAACATGTCAATACCTCTCACAGACAAGTAGTGATGCAGTCGATCTCTCCTCTATGTTGATCCAGGAGAGATTGACATGCATGTCATTGATGTTAGCTCTATGTGTACATTTAAGGGCCAGCTTGTGGCACTTGACCATAATATGGTCAAGTGCCACAAAGAGGGACATAGGCAAATTAGTTTGATTTAAACATTTACATGCTGTACAAGAAGAACAATTTCCTCTGTAGTTGACATAGCCTATGTCGGCTGACATAGCCTCTCAAGCAAATCACAGAATGTGACGACAGAATTTAAGCAAACCGTACAATTTGTTCAGGTTGACATCAAGATTTTAATTTGGTAACATCACACAGTGTAACGTGATAATCGTAAAAGATAATCCGTGACGTGCAGTCTGCAAAGTCCTTTTTGCTGGTCATACACTATACGACTTCTAAAATCTTAGCAACTTGGATGTGCTCCCATTTCCATACTTCTTTGTCCCAAATCTTTTATTCCGTCCATCCTCAACCCCAGGATGTGGGTGCTCACATTACACAACATTACACAATAATTCCTTAGTTGATCTTGCCCTGCGTTTCTCGGTTGTTGTAGAAGAAAATGCAAAGATAACAGGGAATGAGGTCTGGATTAATGCAGGGTCTTACCGGTGCTGAAGCCCTGGGCCCAGGCCTGTGGTGGCCCAAGAGGAATGAAAAAATAAATACATTTATAAGATAACTGTTTTACAAAAAAAATATAATACATTAAATTTATACAAATCAAATATATTGGTGACATACATGTTTAGCAGATGTTATTGCGGGTGTACCGAAATGCATGTGCTTCTAGCTCCGACAGTGCAGTAATATTTAAGTTTCACAACATATACCCAAAATACACGTAAATCTAAGTAAGGAATTAAGATTGTGTGTGTGTATATACTGTATATACATACATACACACACACACACAGTTGAAGTCGGAAGTTTACATACATCTTATATGCCAAATACATTTAAACTCAGTTTTTCACAATTCATGACATTTAGTCCTAGTAAAAATTCCCTGTCTTAGGTCAGTTAGGATCACCACTTTATTTTAAGAATGTGAAATGTCAGAATAATAGTAGAGAGAATTATTTATTTCAGCTTTTATTTCTTTCATCACATTCCCAGTGATGGGAGAATGTCAGAAGTTTACATACACTCAATTAGTATTTGGTAGCATTGCCTTTATATTGTTTAACATGGGTCAAACATTTTGGGTAGCCTTCCACAAGCTTCCCACAATAAGTTGGGTGAGTTTTGTCCCATTCCTCCTGACAGAGCTGGTGTAACTGAGTCAGGTTTGTAGGCCTCCTTGCTCGCACACGCTTTTTCAGTTCTGCCCACAAAATTTCTATGGGGTTGAGGTCAGGGCTTTGTGATGGCCACTCCAATACCTTGACTTTGTTGTCCTTAAGCCACTTTGCCACAACTTTGGAAGTATGCTTGGGGTCATTGTCCATTTGGAAGACCCATTTGCGACCAAGCTTTAACTTCCTGACTGATGTCTTGAGATTTTGCTTCAATATATCCATATCATTTTCCATCCTCATGATGCCATCTATTTTGTGAAATGCACCAGTCCCTCCTGCAGCAAAGCACCCTCACAACATGATGCTGCCACCCCCATGTTTGGTTATTATGACCAAACTGTTCTATTTTTGTTTCATCAGACTAGAGGACATTTCTCCAGAAAGTACGATCTTTGTCCCCATGTGCAGTTGCAAACCGTAGTCTGGCTTTTCTATGGTGGTTTTGGAGCAGTGGCTTCTTCCTTGCTGAGCGGCCTTTCAGGTTATGTTGGTATAGGACTCGTTTACTGTGGATATAGATACTTTTGGACCTGTTTCCTCCACCATCTTCACAAGGTCCTTTGCTGTTGTTCTGGGATTGATTTGCACTTTTCGCACCAAAGTACACCCATCTCTAGGAGACAGAATGAGTCTCCTTCCTGAGCGGTATGATGGCTGCATGGTCCCATGGTGTTTATCCTTGCCTACTATTGTTTGTACGGATGAACGTGGTACCTTCAAGCATTTCAAAATTGCTCCCAAGGATGAACCAGATTTGTGGAGGTCTATAATTGTTTTTCTGAGGTCTTGGCTGATTTCTTTTGATTTTCCCATGATGCCAAGCAAAGTGGCACTGAGTTTGAAGGTAGGCCTTGAAATGTATCCACAGGTACACCTCCAATTGACTCAAATTATGTCAATTAGCCTATCAGAAGCATCTAAAGCCATGACATCGTTTTCTGGAATTTTCCAAGCTGTTTAAAGGCAGTTAACTTAGTGTATGTAAACTTCTGACCCACTGGAATTGTGATACATTGAAAATAATCTGTCTGTAAACAATTGTTGGAAAAATTACTTGTACAAGGCAGATGTCCTAACCGACTTGCCAAAACTGTAGTTTGTTAGTGGTTGAAAAACGAGTTTTAATGACTCTAACATAGGTATGTAAACTTCCGACTTCAACTGTATGTATGTATGTATGTATGTATGTATGTATGTATATATCACACACACGTCAGAGCGTCATTGGACAGTGGCATAGTATAGAATTCAGTATATACACATATGAGATGGATGATGCATTATTTACAGACAATTACAGTGACTAAGATAGCGTAGAACAGTATAGAGCACAGTTTATACATATGAGATGAGTAATGCAAGGTACGGAGACATTCAATTGGCTAGTGTTTAATTTCCTTAAAGTGGCAAGTGATTCCTAATCCATGTCTATAGGTAGCAGCCTCTGATTAAACAGCCATCTCCATGGCTGTTTAACAGTCAGTGGTGTAGTATAGAATACAATACAGTATATACATATGAAATGATTGATGCAATATTTTAACACAATTTAAAAGTGACTAAGATACTGTAGAATAGTGTGGAGTGCAGTTTATACATATAAGATGAGTAATGCTAAATACGGAAACATTCAAGTGGCTAGTGATCCATTTCTAAAAATGGCCAGTGATTCCTAATCTATGTCTACAGGCAGTCGCCTCTGATGTGCTAGTGTTGGCTGATTGCCTTGAGATAGAAGCTGTTTTTCAGTCTCTCAGTCCCAGCTTTGATGCACCTGTACTGGCCTCACCTTCTGTATGATAGCGGGGTGAACAGGCAGTGGCTTGGGTGGTTGATGTCCTTGATGATCTTTTTGGCCTTCCTATGGCATCGGGTGCTGTAGGTGTCCAGGAGAGTGGCAAGTTTACCCCCGGTGATGCGTTGGGCAGACCACATCAACCTCTGGAGAGCTTTGCGATTGTGGGCGGTGCATTTGCTGTACCGACAGGATGCTCTCAATTGTGCATCTGTAAAAGTTTGTGCGGGTTTTAGGTGTTACGCTAAATTTCTTTAGCCTCCTGAGGTTGAAGAGGCGCTGTTGCACCTTCTTCACCACACTGTCTGTGTGGGTGGACCATTATAGTTTGTCAGTGATGTGTACATCGAGGAACTTGAAGCTTTCCACCTTCTCCACTGCGGTGTGGATATGGGGGTGCTCCCTCTGCTGTTTCCTGAAGTCCACGATCATTTCCTTAGTTTTGTTGATGTTTAGTGAGAGGTTATTTTCCTGTCACCACACTCCCAGATATACTGTATATATTATATGTACAGTATATATTATATTGTTTATTTTTACTGCAATCACCAACCACAGGAGGACTCAAGGTTGGTCCTTGTCGCGTAGAGTAGGCCAGAAGGCTAAACTGAAAAACCTAACCTCTATCAAATAAAAAGATGGTGGAGCCATCAAGGGTGTTTATTTACGTAGTGAATCTGGGAGTGAAAACAACAGTACTGCCACCAAAAGTATACATTATGGGACAGCTAAACAATGCTGCCCCATCAACAGCTCAATCCAAAAGGGTACCCCCCCATTTCAACTGAAAGAGAGGATCCTTTTGTAGCCCATCCCATTAGAACATACCACACACTAATTTGTTAAGCAATTACCATCATCAATGCCTACATTTTCCACTCAGCTAAACATCATGAATTATATTCATTGCACCTTTGCAATCCATTTCTCATGATACAATATGACACATTTACAAAATCCCATCACTACTGACATTGTGTCTTCCAATATGCCCATTCACATGAACGAGCCAGTCGGGACAGGCACTACAAAGCCACCCGATTGCCGTAGCTCTGGTCCTTATCCCAGCGTACCCGGAAGCTACAGAGACGGAGAGAGAGGAACAGAACCAAACAAAAACAAACAGCGCATCCATCCATAGTATTGATAAGTACAATAACGTTGCTTTAACTTAAACATGAACGCTTGTCTGAATATTCTTTAAACCATAACAAACTGTTACTGACCGGAGGTAAGAATAAAGTATGTAATGTATGTACTAAGATAGCGAAGTTAACTTGTGTGTCAACCCACATTGCTAACGTTGCTGATAACGGAGCAGGGAGGATGCGATGAGTGTGTGTGTGTGTGTTAGTATACCAAACGCTGCCCGCGGCCAGTGATGGACTTCTCTGACGGACACAGAACCTGAAGGGCTGGAGCTCCAGATACCACCTGGTCACACAAGAATTCCGGTCCTTCATGGCCTGGATCCGGGTCAGAGCTCTGTGGTCCGTGTGCAGGTCAAATTCCCTCCCAAGAAGGTAGTACTGGAGGCTATCTAGTGCCCACTTTAAAGCCAGGCACTCCTCGATTGTCGAATACCTGGTTTCCCTGGGCAATACCTTGCGACTCAGGTACAGCACAGGGAGATCTTTTCCTGGCTCCCCTTGGGCCAGTACAGCTACAATTCCCATAGCTGAAGCGTCCACCTGAATGAGAAACCTCTTCTGAAAATCAGGGCTCTGGAGAACAGGGTCTGAGCACAGGCATTTTTTCAGCATTATGAAAGCTTCCTCACACTCCTCAGTCCTCTTCACATGGTTGCTGGCCACATTTGAAGTAAGAGGGACCGCGATGGTCAAGAACTGTGGAATGAATCTCCGGTACCACCCTGCCAGACCTAGGAAGGACTTCACCTGTGTCTTGGTTCTGGGTTGAGGGCTGATCCTCATGGACTCCACTTTGTCCACCTGAGGCCGAACTTCACCATTAGCCAGCTGGTAACCCAGGTATTTTGTCTCCTGTTTCGCCCACTCACACTTCAGGAGGTAAAGCGGAGATCATGGATCTTCCCCAGGACTCTGCTAAGACGCTGTATGTGCTCCTCCTAGGAGTGGCTGTAGATCACCACGTCATCCAAGTAGGCAGCACAGCAATCGTCACAGTCCTGGAGAACTTTGTCCATCAGTCTCTGGCAAGTCGCAGTGGCCCCATGAAGGCCAAATGGCATAACCTTGAACTGGAACAGGCCCATCGGTGTCCGGAAGGCAGTGCAGGCCTTGGACTGTTCGTCCAGGGGCACCTACCAGTACCCGTCGCAGAGATTCAATGCCGTGATGTAATGAGCTCTGCCTATTCTCTAGGCATCAAACTGGGAGATGGCATTCACCTTACGGAAGTCCATGCATAGTGCATGTTCATGCATACGCACAAAGAGCCATCCTTCTTTAGGACAATGACAATGGGGCTGCTCCATTCACTTGAAGATGGCTCGACAACATCCATCTCTATCATGATGTGGACCTCATCCTTGAGGACTACCACCAGCCTCTCAGGCACACGATAAGGATGCTGGCAGACAGTGCTCTGGTCAGGCTTCATGTGTTCCAGGACTTTGGGTCTTCCTGGCCTCTGACTGAAGAGTGCCTGAGGAGGTTCACGTGGTAGGTTTGCTTCTCCTTACCATTGTCCAGGTGCAGCACCTCGTAGGTCACCGGGCCCATCTTCCTCCCAATTAGGTATGGCCCTTGCCACTGAGCCAGGAGCTTACTAGTAGACGAGGGAAGGAGGAGCAGGACTTTCTATCCTGGCTCCAACTCTGTGGCGATCATGCTGGTTATACCCTCTCTACTGGGCCTGCAGAAGGTTTGCCCTAGCTTCCTCTCGGTACCGCTATAACAGTAACCTGGGAGCTTGGATTTACGTAAGGGACACATTGACTCACCCGATGACGTCGATGCAGCTCTGAAGCGTTGATGGTAGGTCTCCAGGGAGATGTCGAACTTCACCAGCAGCGCTTCCTTCAAGTCCTTGTAGACGTTGGACAACGCCTCATCCATTGCTACGTACGCCTCTAAGGCCTTGCCCGTGAGCAATGGGACAAGCCTGTAGGCCCACTCTACCTCCGGCCACCACCACGTCTTGGCCATTCACTCAAACCTCAGCAGGTAGTTTTCAATGTCCTCCCTCTTCTGTAGGAAGGCATCTTTGGCTCCTTACTCAGGAATGTTGGAGGGTGGATGTCAGCACTGCTGGACTGGTCTCCTGGTGCTGGGGCTGGCCTCATCACTGCTTAAGGATCCTGCTCTGGAGTTGACGTCCCTGCTGCGTCGAGCCTTCGTCATCCTGGTGTTGGCAGACCCAATCTTGGGTTCTAACTGACAAGTTCTGCTAGGTGAGGAGCTGATGAAGCGCTGGTGAGGAGCTGTGAGGATAGATTGGCGTAGGCCTCAGAACTCCTGCTTGAAGTCTTTGTCCCTCCTCTCAAGGCACGTGAGAAGTTGCTGTTTTCAAAGTAGCAAAAAAATAAAACAGCAGTTACAATTCCCTAAAAGGCTTTTTTTAATGTTCATTGGAGTGTCAGCTATGGCCTTGTATTAGTTATATTCAAGAATAAAGCCAATCATTCATTTTTTATTGTGATTCATATGAATGTACCCTAGTAAAAGGGTACATTACAAAACCTTCCTGCCTTACTGTAACGGCCATTGGTGGAAGAAGGTGAGGACCAAGGTGCAGCGTGGTACGTGTTCATCATTATTTAATAGAACAGAACACTGAATGACAAAACAACAAAGTGAACAACCGAAACAGTTCTGTCTGGTGCAGACACAAAAACAGAAAGCAACTACCCACAAACACAGGTGGGAACAGGCTACCTAAGTATGGTTCTCAATCAGAGACAACGATTGACAGCTGCCTCTGATTGGGAACTATACCAGGCCAAAAACATAGAAATACAACACACAGAACAAAACATAGAATGCCCACCCCAACTCACGCCCTGACCAAACCAAAATAGAGACAGAAAAAGGAACTAAGGTCAGGACGTGACAGTACCCCCCCCCCCCCCCCCCCCCCAAAGGTGCGGCCGCAAAACCTGAACCTATAGGGGAGGGTCTGGGTGGGCCTTTCACCGCGGTGGCGGCTCTAGTCTTGGCCCACTTAGGTGGCGCCTCTGGGGGGGGGGGGGGCGACCCTCGCGACCCTGGGGACCCTTACAGCATGCCCCGAACAGGCGGGAGACTCTGGCGGCGCCGGACAGGCGGGAGACTCTGGCGGCGCCGGAGTGAAGGGCGACTCTGGCGGCTCCGGAGTGAAGGGCGGCTCTGGCGGCTCCGGACAGATGGCTGGCTCTGGCGGCTCCGGACAGGAGGGTGGTTCTGGCGGATCCGGACTGGAGGGAGACTTGGTTCTGGGAGCAGGCACAGGACTCACCAGGCTGGGGAGACCTACAGGCGGCCTCTTCGATGGCCGAGGCACCGGATGCACTGGGCCGTGGAGGCGCACTGGAGGTCTCGAGCAACGATCCTGCACAACCTGTCCTGGCTGGACACCCCCTGTAGCCCGGCAAGTGCAGAGAGTTGGAACAGGCCGCACTGGGCTGTGCTGGCGAGCTGGGGACACCGTGCGTAGGGCTGGTGCCGTATAACCCGGGCCGAGGAGACGCACTGGAGACCAGATGCGCTGAGCCAGCTCCATCCCTCCTAGCTCGATGCCCACTCTAGCCCGGCCGATTCGAGGAGCTGCGATGTAGCGCACTGGGCTATGCGTGCGCACTGGGGACACAGTGCGCTTCACCGCATAACACGGTGCCTGCCCGGTCACTCTCTCGCCACGGTAAGCACGGGGAGTTGGCTCAGGTCTCCTACCTGACTTCGCCAAACTCCCCGTGTCCCCCCCCCAAAAAAAATCTGGGACTGCCTCTCGTGCACGTTAACTCGAGCCAATTCTTCGTAGTGTCGCCGCTCCGCTCTAGCTGCCTCCAGCTCCTCTTTCAGACGGCGATACTCTCCCGGATGTGCCCAGGGTCCCTTCCCGTCCAATATTTCCTCTCATGTCCAGGAGCCCATTACACGCTGCTTGGTCCTTTGGTGGTGGGTAGTTCTGTAACGGCCGTTGGTGGAAGAAGGTGAGGACCAAGGTTCAGCGTGGTACGTGTTCATAGTATTTTTCTTTTAGCTATTGTTTAAGTTATAAAACTGTGAAAAAAAACAGGATACAATGTTTAAAATGTGCAGGCTAGCTGAACTTAGATCGCTTCCATACTAGAGAGAGCAAGAGAAATGACCCATACGCCATACACATAAAGAACATGGGTTTTACTATGCAACATAGTTTAACTGATAAGAGGTATAATGTCATTCACGTAGGATTAAATCAGCATTGAACTATTGCTGACAGTAGCATGAAAACAATACCTTGCTTTTCTTCTGGCTAGTCTTTCCTCACTAGCAACTGGATCTGTGTTAATCTTTTGTCTGTGCCATGCAGCCCTCTCCTTATTAGACAATGGCATCTACAGTATGAAGATAATGTCTTGAAACACCTTAAAATGCAATAAAAGTTTAAAATGATAATATTCAGTATTCATACAAGTAAATATCAATTGCATGATTAAATGTTGTAAACTAGTGAAAACATGGGATAACAAAGCTACAGTCCTTCAGCATAATGGGTGAAATTGTGGTATAACATGAAACTTTTGTTGTGCTGAAGGACAAAAGCGTTATACTGAAGGACGGATTTCATACATAAATATATTTAACAGTCAGTTCCTTGGCCACCTATATAAATGAATGACCTTGACCTAAAGTTTATCTGTTACGGTGCGTGAATGAGGACCCAAAAGCGAATTAACGTAAACAGAACTTCTTTAATAACAAAACATAGGTAGGCTCAGATGGACCGGCAGATTCCGACAGGACAGGACAAGGTTGCAGCAAACATGACGATAGTCTGGTTCAGGCATGAAAAACACAAACAAGAATCCGACAAGGACAGGAACAGAAACAGAGAGAGATATAGGGACCTAATCAGAGGGAAAAAGGGAACAGGTGGGAAACGGGGTGAATGGGTAGTTAGAGGAGACAAGGAACAGCTGGGAGAAAGCGGGGGAGAAAAGGTAACCTAACAACGACCAGCAGAGGGAGACAGGGTGAAGGGAAAGGACAGAGACAAGACACAACATGACAGTACCCCCCCACTCACCGAGCGCCTCCTGGCGCACTCGAGGAGGAAACCTGGCGGCAACGGAGGAAATCCTCGATCAGCGCACGGTCCAGCACGTCCCGAGAGGGAACCCAACTCCTCTCCTCAGGACCGTACCCCTCCCAATCGACAAGGTACTGGTGACCACGGCCCCGAGGACGCATGTCCAAAATCCTGCGGACCCTGTAGATGGGTGCGCCCTCGACAAGGATGGGGGGGGGGGGGGGGGGGAAGACGAGCGGGGGCGCGAAGAACGGGCTTAATACAGGAGACATGGAAGACCGGGTGGACGCGACGAAGGTATCGCGGAAGAAGAAGTCGAACTGCGACAGGATTAATGACCCGAGAAATACGGAACGGACCAATGAACCGCGGGGTCAACTTGCGAGAAGCCGTCTTAAGGGGAAGGTTCTGAGTGGAGAGCCAAACTCTCTGACCGCGACAATATCTAGGACTCTTAGTTCTACGCTTATTAGCAGCCCTCACAGTCTGCGCCCTATAACGGCAAAGTGCAGACCTGACCCTCTTCCAGGTGCGCTCGCAACGTTGGACAAAAGCCTGAGCGGAGGGGACGCTGGACTCGGCGAACTGAGATGAGAACAGCGGAGGCTGGTACCCGAGGCTACTCTGAAAAGGAGATAGCCCGGTCGCAGACGAAGGAAGCGAGTTGTGGGCGTATTCTGCCCAGGGGAGCTGTTCTGACCAAGACGCAGGGTTGCGAAAAGAAAGACTGCGTAAGATGCGACCAATAGTCTGATTGGCCCGTTCTGCTTGACCGTTAGACTGGGGGTGAAAGCCGGAAGAGAGACTGACGGAAGCCCCAATCAAACGGCAAAACTCCCTCCAAAATTGAGACGTGAATTGCGGACCTCTGTCCGAAACGACGTCTGACGGAAGGCCATGAATTCTGAAAACATTCTCGATGATGATTTGTGCCGTCTCTTTAGCAGAAGGAAGCTTAGCAAGGGGAATGAAATGAGCCGCCTTAGAGAACCTATCGACAACCGTAAGAATAACAGTCTTCCCCGCTGACGAAGGCAGTCCGGTGACAAAATCTAAGGCGATGTGAGACCACGGTCGAGAGGGAATAGGAAGCGGCCTGAGACGGCCGGCAGGAGGAGAGTTACCGGACTTAGTCTGCGCGCAGACCGAACAAGCAGCCACGAAACGACGCGTGTCATGCTCCCGGGTGGGCCACCAAAAACGCTGGTGAATGGAAGCAAGCGTACCCCGAACGCCAGGGTGGCCGGCTAACTTGGCAGAGTGAGCCCACTGAAGAACGGCCAGACGAGTAGGAACGGGAACGAAAAGAAGGTTCCTAGGACAAGCGCGCGGCGACGGAGTGTGAGTGAGCGCTTGTTTTACCTGCCTCTCAATTCCCCAGACAGTCAACCCGACAACACGCCCCTCAGGGAGAATCCCCTCGGGGTCAGTGGAGGCTACTGAAGAACTGAAGAGACGAGACAAAGCATCAGGCTTGGTGTTCTTAGAGCCCGGACGATAAGAAATCACGAACTCGAAACGAGCGAAAAACAGCGCCCAACGCGCCTGACGCGCATTAAGTCGTTTGGCAGAACGGATGTACTCAAGGTTCCTATGGTCAGTCCAAACGACAAAAGGAACGGTCGCCCCCTCCAACCACTGTCGCCATTCGCCTAGGGCTAACCGGATGGCGAGCAGTTCGCGGTTACCCACATCATAGTTACGTTCCGACGGCGACAGGCGATGAGAAAAATACGCGCATGGGTGGACCTTGTCGTCAGAGAGGGAGCGCTGAGAAAGAATGGCTCCCACGCCCACCTCTGACGCGTCAACCTCGACAACGAACTGTCTAGAGACGTCAGGTGTAACAAGGATAGGAGCGGATGTAAAACGATTCTTGAGGAGATCAAAAGCTCCCTGGGCGGAAACGGACCACTTAAAGCACGTCTTGACAGAAGTAAGGGCTGTGAGAGGAGCGGCCACCTGACCGAAATTACGGATGAAACGACGATAGAAGTTCGCGAAGCCGAGAAAGCGCTGCAGCTCGACGCGTGACTTAGGGACGGGCCAATCAATGACAGCTTGGACTTTAGCGGGATCCATCTTAATGCCTTCAGCGGAAATAACAGAACCGAGAAATGTGACGGAGGAGGCATGAAAAGTGCACTTCTCAGCCTTCACAAAAAGACAATTCTCTAAAAGGCGCTGGAGGACACGTCGAACGTGCTGAACATGAATCTGGAGTGACGGTGAAAAAATCAGGATATCGTCAAGGTAAACGAAAACAAAGATGTTCAGCATGTCTCTCAGGACATCATTGACTAATGCCTGAAAGACAGCTGGAGCGTTAGCGAGGCCGAAAGGAAGAACCCGGTATTCAAAGTGCCCTAACGGAGTGTTAAACGCCGTCTTCCACTCGTCCCCCTCCCTGATGCGCACGAGATGGTAAGCGTTACGGAGGTCCAACTTAGTGAAAAACCTGGCTCCCTGCAGGATCTCGAAGGCTGAAGACATAAGAGGAAGCGGATAACGATTCTTAACTGTTATGTCATTCAGCCCTCGATAATCTATGCAGGGGCGCAGAGACCCGTCCTTCTTCTTGACAAAAAAAAAACCCCGCTCCGGCGGGAGAGGAGGAGGGGACTATGGTACCGGCGTCAAGAGCTACAGACAAATAATCCTCGAGAGCCTTACGTTCGGGAGCCGACAGAGAGTATAGTCTACCCCGGGGGGGAGTGGTTCCCGGAAGGAGATCAATACTACAATCATACGACCGGTGTGGAGGAAGAGAGGTGGCCCTGGACCGACTGAACACCGTGCGCAGATCGTGATATTCCTCCGGCACCCCTGTCAAATCACCAGGCTCCTCCTGTGAAGAAGAGACAGAGGAAACAGGAGGGATAGCAGACATTAAACATTTCACATGACAAGAGACGTTCCAGGAGAGGATAGAATTACTAGACCAATTAATGGAAGGATTATGACAAACTAGCCAGGGATGGCCCAAAACAACAGGTGTAAAAGGTGAACGAAAAATCAAAAAAGAAATGGTTTCGCTATGATTACCAGAAACAGTGAGGGTTAAAGGTAGCGTCTCACGCTGAATCCTGGGGAGAGGACTACCATCCAGGGCGAACAAGGCCGTGGACTCCCTTAACTGTCTGAGAGGAATGTCATGTTCCCGAGCCCAGGTCTCGTCCATAAAACAGCCCTCCGCCCCAGAGTCTATTAAGGCACTGCAGGAAGCTGACGAACCGGTCCAGCGTAGATGGACCGACAAGGTAGTGCAGGATCTTGAAGGAGAGACAGGAGTAGTAGCGCTCACCAGTAGCCCTCCGCTTACTGATGAGCTCTGGCTTTTACTGGACATGAAGTGACAAAATGACCAGCAGAACCGCAATAGAGACAGAGGCGGTTGGTGATTCTCCGTTCCCTCTCCTTAGTCGAGATGCGGATACCTCCCAGCTGCATAGGCTCAGCTCCCGAGCCGGCAGAGGAAGATGGTAGTGATGCGGAGAGGGGGGCAACGGAGAACGCGAGCTCCTTTCCACGAGCTCGGTGACGCAGATCAACCCGTCGCTCAATGCGAATAGCGAGTTCAATCAAGGAATCCACGCTGGAAGGGACCTCCCGGGAAAGAATCTCATCCTTTACCTCTGCGCGGAGACCCTCCAGAAAACGAGCGAGCAAAGCCGGCTCGTTCCAGCCACTGGAGGCAGCAAGAGTGCGAAACTCAATAGAGTAGTCTGTTATGGATCGATTACCTTGACATAGGGAAGACAGGGCCCTGGAAGCCTCCTCCCCAAAAACAGATCGATCAAAAACCTGTATCATCTCCTCCTTAAAGTCCTGATACTGGTTAGTACACTCAGCCCTTGCCTCCCAGATTGCCGTGCCCCACTCACGAGCCCGTCCAATAAGGAGAGATATGACGTAGGCGACACGAGCAGTGCTCCTGGAGTAAGTGTTGGGCTGGAGAGAAAACACAATATCACACTGGGTGAGGAACGAGCGGCATTCAGTGGGCTCCCCAGAGTAACACGGCGGGTTATTGATTCTGGGCTCCGGAGATTCGAAAGCCCTGGAAGTGGCCGGTGGATCGAGGCGGAGATGGTGAACCTGTTCTGTGAGGTTGGAGACTTGGGTGGCCAGGGTCTCAACGGCATGTCGAGCAGCAGACACTTCCTGCTCGTGTCTGCCTAGCATCGCTCCCTGGATCCCGACGGCTGAGTGGAGAGGATCCGAAGTCGCTGGGTCCATTCTTGGTCGGATTCTTCTGTTACGGTGCGTGAATGAGGACCCAAAAGCGAATTAACGTAAACAGAACTTCTTTAATAACAAAACATAGGTAGGCTCAGATGGACCGGCAGATTCCGACAGGACAGGACAAGGTTGCAGCAAACATGACGATAGTCTGGTTCAGGCATGAAAAACACAAACAAGAATCCGACAAGGACAGGAACAGAAACAGAGAGAGATATAGGGACCTAATCAGAGGGAAAAAGGGAACAGGTGGGAAACGGGGTGAATGGGTAGTTAGAGGAGACAAGGAACAGCTGGGAGAAAGCGGGGGAGAAAAGGTAACCTAACAACGACCAGCAGAGGGAGACAGGGTGAAGGGAAAGGACAGAGACAAGACACAACATGACATTATCCTTACTTTTCATATTTAATATAGCTGGGTAAGAGTTGGGTAAGAGTTGAGTGAATTTAATATTATATTTATACATTTATCTTTTTATGTTAAATGAATGGCCTTCGGACACCAAATTTACACGTCTCATCTTTGACCCATATGCAGTACCAGTCAAAAGTTTGGACACACCTACTACTCATTCAAGGGTTTTTCTTTATTTTTACTATTTTCTACATTGTAGAAGACATCAAAACTATGAAATAACACATATGGAATCATGTCGTATCCAAAAAAGTGTTAAACAAATCAAAATACATTTTACATTTGAGATTCTTCAAAGTAGCCACCCTTTGCCTTGATGATAGCTTTGCACACTCTTGGCATTCTCTCAAACAGCTTTACCTGGAATGGTTTTCCAACAGTCTTGAAGGAGTTCCCACATATGCTGAGCACTTGTTGGCTGCTTTTCCTTCACTCTGCGTTCAACTATGTATTTCTTCCTAATACTGTACAATCTGTTTGTCGCTTCATTGGCCTGGGGTATACCGAGTGGCGCAACGGTCTAATGCACTGCATCTCAGTGCTAGAGGCGTCACTACAGACACCCTGGTTCGAATCCAGGCTGTATCACAATCGGCTATGATTGGGAGTCCCATAGGGTGGTGCACAATTGGCCCAGTGTCATCCGTGTTTGGCCGGTGTAGGCCGTCATTGTAAATAAGAATTTGTTCTTAACTGACTTGCCTAGCTAAATAAAAATGTAATTGTTTGTTTGAATTCAAGACCAGATTGTTCTCAGTTTGTAGCCACTAATTTCAGTCATTTGTGTGGTATTAAAAAGATTCAGCTAAGTTCTTCTGTTATGTAAATGATGTTGAATTGCATGAAACTGCATTTTTCAAATACTTATTTTTTCCAGACCCGGCTAAAGAATGTTCCCCATGTGTGGAAATCCTAAAACGCCTCTGCTCAACTGTAGTTTATGCCACATGGCAAACGTTATTATGGCAAACGTTATGGGGGAAGGTTATAAAACAACCAAAGCCTCGGGGCCTATGATTTCTTAATCCGGCCCTGCAGGGGATGTAAAGCCATAACACATGAGTTTTTCCAGCAGCAGATTATGATGGATAATGTCAAAAGCTTCACTGAAGTCTAACAAAAAAACTCCAGGGTTTCTCAGTACATTTCATATCTGGAGAATTTACATGTGTGTAACCCAAAATTCGGACATTAAATACTTCTGAAAATGTAATTTGTGTGCTCTTTAAATTGCATCCTTTCCAACCCGTGAAGAACCTACAAAAAACAAATTAAAAGACGCCACAGAATTAAATCAGACACGGTACTAACACCACCAAAAAATACTCATAACCGGTGGGCTGTGTGTGCATGTGCTGGTGTGTGTGGTAAAACGTAGGGCAAAAACAAACAAATGGCCAGGCCTTACTTAATTGGAAGCTCAGTTTACAGCCGGATCTGGGTACCTTTATACTTGATTAAACTGCAGAATTTCACTAACTGCTCTCCCAAGACAACAGCCTCTGGAAACATTTACAAGAGAGGTAGGGACACCCCCTTCCTCTCCTGGAAGAGAAATGTACATTTCTTTAGTATTCACTATGCTAAATCTTAATCAGCAACACAAAAGTTTTAATTACAGACAAAACATCATAACTTCTGTTCACCGGGAGTCCACTGTCCTCCCTCAGACAGTAGCGTCCCACCTGGCCAACATCCGGTGAAATTGCAGAGTGCGAAATTCAAACTACAGAATTATAAATATTTAACTTGCATAAAATCACAAGTGTAATACATCATCACTCTCATTCACGCGCTTGGAAACACTACAGCCAAAATGTGAGCCACCTAGAAAAACTACAATTTCTGGCTCATTTTTCCAAAAAACTGCCTGAAACTCTTTCTAAAGACTTGACATCTAGTGGAAGCCCTAGGAACTGCAATCTGGGAGGACTTCGCCTTATAATAAAAGTGACAGCCATTGAAAATAGTGGTAGGCTGTCCTCAGGGTTTCGCCTGCCATATCAGTTCTGTTATACTCATAGACATTACTTTAACAGTTTTAGAAACTTTAGATTGGGGATCAATTTTTTTTTGGAGCTTCCTCTTGGGCTTCCGTTGTTTACCTAACTCCTCGTATCGTCGCCGTTCCGCTCTCACTGCCTCCATCTGCTCCCTTGGACGGCGATACTCTCCGGCCCGCGTCCAGGGTCCTTCTCCATTCAGGATGTCCTCCCATGTCCACTCCTCCTGGCCACACTGCTTGGTCCGTTTTTGATGGAATCTTCTGTAACGGCTGTCGTTGGTGGTAGGAAGAGTAGACCAAAGCAAACAAAATAACAAAAGCAAAAACGCACAATTCTGTCAGGCTAAGACACTAAACAGAAAACAAGATCCCACAACCTAAAGGTGGGAAAAAGGGCTGCCTAAACAGACTTCTGAAGTTGTTGAGTATTGTGAGGTTAACAGTGTTTTGATATGCAGTTGGGTAAACGGTTGACAGCACAAATGTTTTGCAATCAGAGACAACGATAGACAGCTGCCTCTGATTGGGAACCACACTCGGCCAAAAACAAACAGAAAACATAGAATTTCCCACCGAGTCACACCCTGACCTAACAAAACATAGAGAATAATAAGGATCTCTAAGGTCCGGGCGTGACAAATGGTGTATTGAGCTTTTAATTTTTATTTTATGTCATTGTGCCAACTCACAATAGCATCTATGAATTCTTTATTAGATTAGATTTTATTTAGCCTAATTTTTCCCATATTCTAGCCGAATTGGTAAAATGCTTGTGCGTTTCTTTTAGCACATCAATGACTTTGCTATAGTTTTCCTCTTCTATTCCCCCTTTTACGGGAGTGTCAGAAACCATGGATGTCATTTCAATGTTGGTTATGTCTAGGGTGTTCAGATTTCCTCACTCACAGCTCTAATACACACCCTCTAACATTTTTCAAGGTAGTGATACCCTCTTCCCCGTAGAGCAGTTATGGTATGTGTGCCTTTTAATTGGTTATTGCACTGGATACTTTGTATTAGAACCAATAATAAAGAATCTGCCACTACTGGAGAATACAGGAGACCTAATGTCTTATACCAGTGTCATGCTTCAAATATTTTTGTTAACAACACACATTGCTAAAATTATTCACAGTTGTCTTCCTATTTCCACATAATTTGTCACATAATCTGTCACGGTTCCCCGACCCAATTGAGCATAAACCAACCTCTCTCCTTATTGCTACTGTTAATATATTCAAATCATGTTCAAACAACATTCAAATATATTTTTGCTTTTCTAACCATGGATGATGCTCTCCTCCATAACTGTATCACTATCCACATTCCCACTCACTGACAATGTTTCATCTTTAAGAACAGATATTCTCAGAAATCTCCTATTCTCCACCGTATGCACTTCCTTCCTTTATCCTTCTACATGGACTACTTCTCTACAAAATGTTGTACTAGTACACAAGCATGATCATTTATCCATACACACACTCTATGGCCTCACAGCCACTGAGGCTGAGACTTTCGTCCCACTTACGGATCTCGCAGAGAAATACCCCCACTTCGGACCTATCCTATCTATACATCATGGTGAATCCTGCTGATAACGCCAACTGTTAAGTTCTCAACAAACAGAGTGAAAACTCACGGGCAACTAGTAAAAGATCAAACCAAGTTTATTCACCCACTGGGTCAAACAGCTACAAAGACAAAGACCAGCACTTATACCAGCACTTCCTACTAGGCGGAGTCAACTGCTTGTACATCTAAACAGCCAATAAGATCTCTGTTGCTCGGCCTGTTCAGGGATAATATTTTTTGGACAAATTTGAAATGTAGAAACTGCCAGCTTACAGAGGAAAATATGCCTGAACTGAACGTCCAGAGTAAACAAAATTGAGACATTGCAGAATATCCTGGATAGGGCTCACTCTAAGACCTTATCCACTTCTCAGCCTGGTCATCGTGCCACTGCCTTGCCACCGTGTTACCACTCTCTGACTGACTGGCCAGAGCTGCCCTGCAGAGACCCCTCCCTAGTGAATTCATCTCTCCCCTCCCATCTCACCTGCCCCCCCCCCCCCCCCCCCCCCCCCATCCCCCTTGGAGAATAAAGGAGCAAGGAAGCTTAAGAGGAGCTGGCGGATGCCACGGTTATCAATCCTGCATCCCAGTGGAGACATGTCACACGCCGTAAACCCATTCACCCCATTGGTGAATGGGGCTAAAATGGCTTTTGGGGATCCCATCCTGCTGACCAACAGATTCCTGCTCCTTCATCCTCTACCCTGTCTCCAGGCCAGGGGGTCTCTACCAAAAATACTACACCCGGTCTGGTACATCGGGCACCACCGCCCTTCGGTCCTCAAGGAGTCTTCTAAACTACTCGAGGCGAAAGAACGGCCGAACCTCCCCGGCTGTTTCAACAGCTGTTATCATTGGCAGCTCTATGGTGAGAAACATTTTGGTTCCCAGTGCAAAAACCCTGTGCTACCCAGGAGCACGAGTACAGGACATTACAAGAATGCTTCTGACTGTTCTACGACAGATGCCAAGAGTTTACGCTGTCGTAGTCCATGAGGGGTCAAATTATATCAGGAGGGCTAGCTCTGAACTTCTGAAAATTGGTTTTACACAACTGATTCTAGCATTGAAAGATTCCAAAAAGAGTCCAATAATTTCAGGTCTGGTAACATCATTGGGCGGGTATAAAATATTCAGCAGACTACTGGCATTACACATCTGGCTAAAATATTACTGTAGCTCTGTTGGAATCACTTTTATAGATAATTTTGGCACCTTCTGGAAACAGAAGACACTCTACAGGAATTACTGTGTCCATCGAAATCTTATTGACTCCTGGACTCAGTCCACGCATTTCAAGGCTTTGTTTAGACAGTCACTTCTCAATGACCCAAGACCAGCTCAGTTAATCCCTACCATTGTGACAATGAGTTGTTATAATGCTGCATCAAATGTACATTATCCCAGGGACGTTGGCAGACACAATGTAAGTAACTTAATTAATGTCCCCCTAACTGCCCTGAATACCTCTTTTGAACATAGCTGTTTTGTGCAGTAATCATGTGCCTATGAACCAGAGTTACACTGTTAGCACTGAGGCGGTGTGCCCTAGTAGGAAGTACATTGTGTTCAACTCACCGTGCACTATCAGCTCCAATATAAATAACATGAGCAAGTCTACTTCTGATAAGCTTCCCAGTAAAGCATTAAAAACAATCAAGAAACCCAGAAAAGTGCTAAAAATAGCCTATATTAACATATGTAGCCTAAGAAACAAGGTTCATGAAGTCAATAATTTTCTTGTAACAGATGACATTTACATTCTGACTCTCTGAAACTCACTTAGATAATACCTTTGATGATACAGTGGTAGCAATACATTGCTTACATGTAAAGACAGAAATGCCAACGGTGGCGGTGTTGCGGTCTATATTCAGAACCACATTCCTGTAAAGGTTAGAGGATCTCATGTTAAATACTGTTGAAGCAATACTCTTCTATAAACTGGTCATCTCTGTATACCTATCGCAAGACCCACTGGTTGATGCTTATTTATTAAACCCTCGTAGGCCTCACTCCTCCCTATCTGAGATATCGACTGCAACCCTCATCCTCTACATACAACACCCGCTCTGCCAGTCACATTCTGTTAAAGGTCCCCAAAGCACACACATCCTTGGGTCGCTCGTCTTTTCAATTGGCTGCAGCTAGCGACTGGAACAAGCTGCAACAAACACTCAAACTGGACAATTGTATCTCAATCTCTTCATTCAAAGACTCAATCATGGACACTCTTCCTGACAGTTGTGGCTGCTTTGCATGATTTATTGTTCTTGCTCTTTGTTCTGTTGTCTGTCCCAAATAATGTTTGTACCATGTTTTGTACTGATACCATGTTGTGCTGCTGCCATGTTGTGTTGCTGTCATGCTTTGTTGTTGTCTTAGGTCTCTCTTTATGTAGTGTTGTTTCTCTTGTCGTGATGTGTGTTTTGTCCTATATTTATTATTAATCCCAGCTCCCAGTCACATGTGCCGTTTACCACAGGTGTAGTAGACCTTACAGTGAATTGCTTACTTACGAGCCCCTAACCAACAATACAGTTTTAAAAAATACAGATAAGAATAAGAAATGAAAGTGACAAGTAATTTAAGAGCAGCAGTAAAATAACAATAGTGAGACTATATACAGGGGGGTACCGGTACAGAGTCAATGTGTGGGGGCACCGGTTAGTCGAGGTAATATGTACATGTAGGTAGATGCAAATAGTCTGAGTAGCCATTTGACTAGATGTTCAGGAGTCTTATGGCTTGGGGGTAGAAGCTGTTTAGAAGCCTCTTGGACCTAGACTTCACACTCTGGTACCACTTGCCGTGCGGTAGCAGAGTGAACAGTCTATGACTAGGGTGGCTGGAGTCTTTGGCAATTTTTAGGACCTTCCTTTGGCAATTTTTAGGGCCTTTCTCTGACACCGCCTGGTATAGAGGTCATGGATGGCAGGAAGCTTGGCCCCAGTGATGTACTGGGCCGTTCGCACTACGCTCTGTAGTGCCTTGCGATCGAAGGCCGAGCAGTTGCCATACCAGGCAGTGATGCAACCAGTCATGATGCTCTCGATGGTGCAGCTGTAGAACCTTTTGAGGATCTGAGGACCCATGACAAATCGTTTCAGTCTCCTGAACAGGAATAGGTTTTGTTGTGCCCTCTTCACGACTGTATTGGTGTGCTTGGATCATGTTAGTTTGTTGGTGATGTGGACACCAAGGAACTTGAAGCTCTCAACCTGCTCCACTGCAGCCCCGTCGATGAGAATGGGGGTGTGCACGGTTATCTTTTTTTCTGTAGTCCACAATCATCTCCTTTGTCTTGATCACATTGAGGGAGAGGTTGTTGTCCTGGCACCACATGGCCAGGTCTCTGACCTCCTCCCTATAGGCTGTCTCGTCGTTGTCTGTGATCAGGCCTACCACTGTTGTGTCGTTGGCAAACTTATTGATGGCGTTAGAGTCGTGCCTGGCCATGCAGTCAGGAGTGAACAGGGAGTACAGGAGGGGACTGAGCACGCACCCCTGAAGGGCCCCTGTGTTGAGGATCAGGGCGGCAGATGTGTTGTTACCTACCCTTACCACCTGGGGGCGCCCGTCAGGAAGTCCAGGATCCAGTTGCAGAGGGAGGTGTTTAGTCCCAGGGTCCTTAGCTTATTGATAAGCTTTGAGGGCACAATGGTATTGAACACTGAGCTGTAGTCAATGAATTGCATTCTCACATAAGTGTTCCTTTTGTCCAGGTGGGAAAGGGCAGTGTGGAGTGCAATATAGTGATTGCATCATCTTTGGATCTGTTGGGGCGGTATGCAAATTGGAATGCTTCTAGGATTTCTGGGATGATTGTGTTGATGTGAGCCATGACCAGCCTTTCAAAGCACTTCATGGCTGCATATGTGAGTGCTATGGGTTGGTAGTCATTTAGGCAGGTTACTAATGTTAATGTTCTTGGGCACAGGCACTATGGTGGTCTGCTTAAAACATGTTGGTATTACAGACTCAGACAGGGAGAGTTTGAAAATGTCACTGAAAACGCTTGCCAGTTGATCAGCGCATGCTCGCTGTACATGTCCTGGTAATCCGTCTGGCCCTGTGGCCTTGTGAATGTTGACCTGTTTAAAGGTCTTGCTCACATCAGCTGTGGAGAGCGTGATCACACAGTCTTCCGGGAAACAGCTGGTGCTCTCATGCATGTTTCAGTGTTATTTGCCTCGAAGCGAGCATAGAAGTAGTTTAGCTCGTCTGGTAGGCTCGTGTCACTGGGCAGCTCTCGGCTGTGTTTCCCTTTGTAGCCTGTAATGGTTTGCAAGCCCTGCCACATCTGATGAGCCGGTGTAGTACGATTCGATCTTAGTCCTGTATTGACGCTTTGCCTGTTTGATGGTTTGTCGGAGGGCATAACAGGATTTATTATAAGCTTCAGGGTTAGAGTCCCACTCCTTGAACGCAGCAGCTCTAGCCTTTGGCTCAATGCGGATGTTGCCTGTAATCCATGGCTTCTGGTTGGGGTATATACGTACGGTCACTGTGGGGACAGTATCCAAATCCATAGGATGTAGTGATCACAATATAGTAGCCATATCTAGGAGAACCAAAGTGCCAAAGCCTGGGCTTAATATAGTTTATAAAAGGTCATACAATACGTTTTCTAGTGACTCTTATGTTGATGATATAGAGAATATTTGCTGGTCTGTGGTGTGTAATGAGGAGCAACCAGACGCTGCAATTGACACATTTATGAAATTGCTTATTCCAGTTGCTAATAAGCATGCACCCATTGAGAAAATGACTGTGAAAACTGTTAAATCCCCTTGGATTGATGAATAATTGAACAATTGTATGGTTGAGAGGGATGAGGCAAAAGGTATGGCAAATAAGTCTGGCAGCCCAATCGATTGGCAAACGTATTTCAAATTAAGAAATCATGTGACTGAACTTAATAAAAATAAACTATACTATGAAACGAAAATGAATGATAGTAAAAAGCGTTGGAGCATCTTAGATGACATTTTGGGAAAAAGGTAAACTTGGCTTCATCATTCATTGAATCAGATGGCTCATTCATCACAAAACCCACTGAAATTGCCAACTGTAACGTCTGCTTCCAACTCACACTCTCAAAACACCTAGATCCCCTGAACGCAGCTCAGTCTCCAGATCCCAATCACCTGAATTCTAATCACCTGTTCACACACCTGTATGTGATTATCACACACTATTTAGTTCAGTTCTTTGCACCCCATCACTGTAAGGTATTGTTGGTTTCTTCTTTCAGAGCGCTGGTTGTCCTCGTGATTTACTCCTCCCATGTATGATAGTTTTTGCCTGATCTCCCAGACTACATTACTAGCCTTTTCCCAGCCTGTACTGTTGCCCTTTTGGACCCCTGTGTATGACCTTCTGC
The DNA here is from genome assembly GCF_013265735.2 of Oncorhynchus mykiss. Lineage (NCBI taxonomy): Eukaryota > Metazoa > Chordata > Actinopteri > Salmoniformes > Salmonidae > Oncorhynchus > Oncorhynchus mykiss. The sequence goes on along the minus strand of NC_048565.1, from coordinate 17,950,132 downwards.
CTGCCCCTGGACCCAGCTACCTGCCTCCTCCTGTGGTCCTTCGCTATAAACACCTGCTGTGCCCTGCGCTTGAAACCATCTCTCTGTCTCCCTTCGTGTTCATTACACCAACTACTTTAATTACTTTTTCATTGGCAAGACAATCAAACTTAGGAATGACATCCCAGCAACAAACGCTGACACTACATATCCTAGTATATCTGACCAAATTATGAAAGATAAGTGTTGTGCTTTTGAATTCCGTAGAGTGTGTTTAAGAGGTGAAATAATTGTTGTATATCAATAATAAGCCACCGGGGTCTGGATGTAAAATTACTGAGGATAATAGCAGACGATTTTGCCACATCTTCAATTTAAGTATACTAGCAAGTGTGTTCCCTCAGGCCTAGAGGAAAGAAAAAGTAATTCCGCTACCCAAGAATAGTAAAGCCCCCTTTACTGACTCAAATAGCCTGTTACCAACCCTTAGTAAACTTCTGGAAAAAATTGTGTTTGACCAGATACAATTCTATTTTACAACACTTATACCCCATACTATATTGTGGATGAAGAGTTACTTTTCTAACAGAACAGAGAAGGTGTTCTTTAATGGAAGCCTCCCCAACATAATCCAGGTAGAATCAGGAATTCCCCACGGTAGCCCCTTACTTTTTTCAATATTCACTAACGACCTACTACTGGCTTTGAGTAAAGCCAGTGAGTCTATGTATGAGGATGATTCAACACTATACAGTACACATCAACTACTACAGCAACACTTAAAGAGCTACAGTTAGTTTCAGAATGGGTGGCAAGGAATAAGTTAGTCCTAAATATTTCCAAAACTAAAAGCATTGTATTTGGGACGAATCATTCACTAAACCCTAAACCTCAACTAAATCTCATAATGAATAATGTGGACATTGAGCAAGTTAAGCGACTAAACTGCTCGTTGTAACCCTGGATTGTAAACTGTCATGGTCAAAACATATTGATACAAAAGTAGCTAAGATGGGGAGAAGTCTGTCCATAAAAAAGAGCTTCTCTGCCTTCTTAACAACACTGTCAACAAGGCAGGTCCTACAGGCCCTAGTTTTGTAGTACCTAGACTTCTGTAATGTGGTCAGGTGCCACAAAGAGGGACTTAGAAAAATTGCAGTTGGCTCAGAACAGGGCAGCACGGCTGGCCCTTAAAAGTACACTGAGAGCTAGCATTAATGATATGCATGTCAATCTCTCATGGCTCAGTGGAAGAGAGATTGACGTCATCACTACCTGTTTTTGTAAGAAGTGTTGACAAGCTGAATGTACCGAGCAGTCTCTTTAAACGACTAGCACACAGCTTGGACACCCATGCATACCCCACAAGACATGCCACCAGAGGTCTCTTCACAATCCCCATGTCCAGAGCAGACTATGGGAAGCACACAGTACTACATAGAGCCATGACTACATGGAACTCTTTTCCACATCAGGTAACTGATGCAAGCAGTGAAATCAAATCGTTTTAAAAACAGGTAAAAATGCACCTTATGGAACAGCGGGGACTGTGAAGAGACACACAAAAGGTACAGACACACACATCATTGTAATATTGTTATATGGTGGTATTATACATTTTGTATTGTAAATATGTAGTGGTGTAATAATGTACTGTTTTATATGTATTGTAAGTGCTTTAATGTGTTTGGACCCCAGGAAGAGTAGCTACTGCGTTGGGGATCCCTAAGAAATAATAAGTTCTTATCCACCCTCCATTGACCCCAACATATACATTCCTTATACTTTATTTTACCTTTATTTAACTAGGCAAGTCAGTTAAGTACAACATTTCAATGACAGCCTAGGAACAGTGAGTTAACTGCCTTGTCAGCTCAGGGATTTGATCTTGCAACCTTTCGGTTACTAGTCCAACGCTTTAACCACTAGGCTACCTGCCACCCCAATGTAATCATTAACTTCTAGTATAGTAAGTATATTTCCAGCTAGAATCCAACATCATGAATCAGCAAATTTGTATGGATATATACAAAGACATTTTAGAAGAAATGCAGCTAGTTTGCAGTCTTTCGAGCTTCAGTTTGAAGTGATTTTGTTAGCTGTGTTGTTGGCTAGCTCCTCTGAACAACAGTGATGAAAGAGCACATTGTCTATGTCAGGTGTCATCGTGCATCATTAGCCCATTGTTATGGATGTTTCCAAATAAATGTCACTAGAAAACAGCTTAAACAAATGCAAATGCAGCTACTTTGCTGTTATTCTGGCTGCACAGTTTGAACGTGACTGTAAGTTAGCAGTAGTTGGCTAGCTAGCAAGCGAGGGATAAAAACGTTGCCAGTCAGTATGGCAATAAAACAGTTTGAAGAAACAACTGGGTCGCGTCCATAGATACAGAACAAAAAGACTTAGCGACTGGGTTGCGTCTCTGGCAACTGAACCGATAGAATGAACGACCAGCCGGCTTTTATATCAATGCTAATATGGAAAAACATTTGCTAGCTAGCTAACCAACAATTGTACCGATTTATTTGAGAGACAAGTGCTCACTGTGCACATTTATGTTTTCAAATATACAGTGCCTTGCGAAAGTATTCGGCCCCCTTGAACTTTGCGACCTTTTGCCACATTTCAGGCTTCAAACATAAAGATATAAAACTGTATATTTTTGTGAAGAATCAACAACAAGTGGGACACAATCATGAAGTGGAACGACATTTATTGGATATTTCAAACTTTTTTAACAAATCAAAAACTGAAAAATTGGGCGTGCAAAATTATTCAGCCCCTTTACTTTCAGTGCAGCAAACTCTCTCCAGAAGTTCAGTGAGGATCTCTGAATGATCCAATGTTGACCTAAATGACTAATGATGATATATACAATCCACCTGTGTGTAATCAAGTCTCCGTATAAATGCACCTGCACTGTGATAGTCTCAGAGGTCCGTTAAAAGCGCAGAGAGCATCATGAAGAACAAGGAACACACCAGGCAGGTCCGAGATACTGTTGTGAAGAAGTTTAAAGCCGGATTTGGATACAAAAAGATTTCCCAAGCTTTAAACATCCCAAGGAGCACTGTGCAAGCGATAATATTGAAATGGAAGGAGTATCAGACCACTGCAAATCTACCAAGACCTGGCCGTCCCTCTAAACTTTCAGCTCATACAAGGAGAAGACTGATCAGAGATGCAGCCAAGAGGCCCATGATCACTCTGGATGAACTGCAGAGATCTACAGCTGAGGTGGGAGACTCTGTCCATAGGACAACAATCAGTCGTATATTGCACAAATCTGGCCTTTCTGGAAGAGTGGCAAGAAGAAAGCCATTTCTTAAAGATATCCATAAAAAGTGTTGTTTAAAGTTTGCCACAAGCCACCTGGGAGACACACCAAACATGTGGAAGAAGGTGCTCTGGTCAGATGAAACCAAAATGGAACTTTTTGGCAACAATGCAAAACGTTATGTTTGGCGTAAAAGCAACACAGCTCATCACCCTGAACACACCATCCCCACTGTCAAACATGGTGGTGGCAGCATCATGGTTTGGGCCTGCTTTTCTTCAGCAGGGACAGGGAAGATGGTTAAAATTGATGGGAAGATGGATGGAGCCAAATACAGGATCATTCTGGAAGAAAACCTGATGGAGTCTGCAAAAGACCTGAGACTGGGACGGAGATTTGTCTTCCAACAAGACAATGATCCAAAACATAAAGCAAAATCTATAATGGAATGGTTCAAAAATAAACATATCCAGGTGTTAGAATGGCCAAGTCAAAGTCCAGACCTGAATCCAATCGAGAATCTGTGGAAAGAACTGAAAACTGCTGTTCACAAATGCTCTCCATCCAACCTCACTGAGCTCGAGCTGTTTTGCAAGGAGGAATGGGAAAAAATTTCAGTCTCTCGATGTGCAAAACTGATAGAGACATACCCCAAGCGACTTACAGCTGTAATCGCAGCAAAAGGTGGCGCTACAAAGTATTAACTTAAGGGGGCTGAATAATTTTGCACGCCCAATTTTTCAGTTTTTGATTTGTTAACATTTTTTGAAATATCCAATAAATGTCATTCCACTTAATGATTGTGTCCCACTTGTTGTTGATTCTTCACAAAAAATACAGTTTTATATCTTTATGTTTGAAGCCTGAAATGTGGCAAAAGGTCGCAAAGTTCAAGGGGGCCGAATACTTTCGCAAGGCACTGTAGTTTACATGTTGTGAACAATCTAAGCCAATCCTGTCTGTTTTGCCCCATACAGTAGTTGCGCACTCGTCGGTTTTGTTGCTAATCAATCATCCAGTCTATATTCCTGGATTTCAAAGAATGTCCCTGAGCATAAAGCTACATCTCAATAGTCTAAAGTGGATTCCTATACTTGTCTCCTTTCATCTGCACTGAAGGAAAGTGAAGGCATTATAATAAAAAACTGCTGGGAATGTCCATTCATCTGTCCAGTTCTTTCATATCAGATTTTTGTTTTAGCTTATATCAGGAGGAAAGGAGACTAGGCGATATGATGCGTCAACACTTTGGTTTCGGGATGCTCTCATTGGGTTTCATGTTTATCATCGCCACAGTTGGAATTGCAGGTGTGTGTGTAGCTGATAAGGCATGTGGACAGAACCATAATGGACTCCTTTGTGAAAGGTCCTTTGATCAATGACAAAAAAATGTCTGCAGCTTTATTTGACTCTATTGATTGATTCCATTCAACTGAATGCCAACTGACTAAAATTAAATGAAAACATTTCCATTCTACTTAAGTGTTGCTATAACTGTGTACTTGCATGGTAGTTACATAGGCAGCTACTGTAAAACTGTAGTGTTTAGTCAGACATTGTTATATTGCTTACAACTATGTAACATAGTATAATTCATGACAGACCAAGGTCAAAATGCTTTCAAATAGTTGAGCTGCACTTGATTTAGTTTTCCCGGTACTGTCCCAAAAGTGCATACTCCAAGCTAAATCAGTATTTATCTAGGTCTGCTATATCCCCTTATATAACCACAATGAAATCTCATTTTAAAATGAAAGACCATGTGTCCTATCCAAAATATTCTATTCAAAACCCATGATATGAACATATACTGGCTACCTCAGCTAATTGTACATGATGTACATGTTGCTGAAGAACCTCAATTAAACTGCTGTGCCTGAGGATGACAATTTCTGTCCCTTTCGATATAGAGATATACAGTACCAGTCAAAAGTTGACACACCTACTCATTCAAAGGTTTTTCTTTATTTTTACTATTTTCTACATTGTAGAATAATAGTGAAGACTTCAAAACCATGAAATAACACATATGGAATCATGTATCCAAAAAAAGTGTTAAACAAAACCAAAATATATTTTATGTTTGAGATTCTTCAAAGTAGCCACCCTTTGCCTTGATGACAGCTTTGCACACTCTTGGCATTCTCTCACTCAGCTTCATGAGGCAGTGCTTTGTTAATTTGTGGAAAATAATGAGTTTGAGCCAATCAGTTGTGTTGTGACAAGGTAGGGGTGGTATACAGAAGATAGCCCTATTTGGTAAAATACCAAGTCCATATTATGGCAAGAACAGCTCAAATAAGCAAAGAGAAATGACAGTCCATCATTACTTTAGACCTGGAGGTCAGTCAATCCGGAAAATGAAAAGAACTTTGAAAGTTTCTTCAAGTGCTGTGATAAAAACCATCAAGTGCTATGATGAAACTGGCTCTCATGAGGACCGTCACAGGAAAGGAAGACCCAGAGTTATCTCTGCTGCAGAGGATAAGTTCATTAGAGTTACCAGCCTCAGATATTGCAGCACAAATAAATGCTTCATAGAGTTCAAGTAATAGACACATCTAAACATCAACTGTTCAGAGGAGACTGCGTGAATCAGGCCTTCATGGTTGAATTGCTGCAAAGAAACCACTACTAAAGGACACTAATAATAAGAAGAGACTTACTTGGGCCAAGAAACACAAACAATGGACATTACACCAGTGTCAATCTTTCCTTTGGTCTGATGAGTCCAAATTTGAGGTTCCAACTGCCGTGTCTTTGTGAGACGCAGAGTAGGTGAACGGATGATCTCCACATGTGTAGTTTCCACCGTGAAGCATGGAGATGTGACATTGCTTTGCTGGTGACACTGTCTGTAAAGTATTTAGAATTCAAGGCACACTTAACCAGCATGGTTACCACTGCATTCTGCAGCGATAAACCATCCCGTCTGGTTTGTGCTTAGTGGGACTATCATTTGTTTTTCAACACGACAATAACCCAACATACCTCCAGGCTGTGTAAGGGCTATTTGACCAAGAAGGAGAGTGATGGAGTGCTGCTTCAGATGACCTGGCCTCCACAATCACCCGACCTAAACCTAATTGAGATTGTTTGGGATGAGTTGGACCATAGAGTGAAGAAAAAGCAGCCAACAAGTGCTCAGCATTTGTGGGAACTCCTTCAAGACTGTTGAAAAAGCATTCCAGGTGAAGCTGGTTTTGAGAATGTCTAGAGTGTGCAAAGCTGTCGTCAAGGCAAAGGGAGGCAACTTTGAAGAATATAAAAATATTTTTAGATTTGTTCAACACTTTTTGGTTACTACATGATTCCATGTGTGTTATTTCATAGTTTTGATGTCTTCACTATTATTATACAATGTAGAAAATAGTAAAATAAAGAAAAACCCTTAAATGAGTACGTGTCCAAACTTTTGTCTGGTACTGTGTGTGTGTGTGTGTGTGTGTGTGTGTCCACCTCTCTTCTCTCAAAGCTCTCTATACTTTATTGGGGAACATTGAGTTAAGGTAGTTTTCCGCGCAGCGCTCAGGGCCTCTTTTTCACCAACATCTTCATTGTGCAAGTGGTGTAGAGGCACTATCTGTGGATTGTCCATCTGACTGTCCAGGGTTTTCTGTTGTAAATCCCACCAGAGCAAGCCAGGGTCAATGGTATTTCTCTTGGTAGGTCCTGTTTAAACAGAAAACATAATTTTACACACACACACACACACACACACAGGAAGTATTCAGACCCCTTCCATTTTTCCACATTTTGTTAGGTTACAGCCCTATTCTGGATTAAATTACATTTTTCTTCCTCAATCTACACACAATACCCTATAACGACAAAGCAAAAACAGTTTTGTAGAATATTTTGCTAATTTATAAAAATATATCTATTTTTTAAATACTTTATTTACATCAGTATTCATACCCTTTGCTGTGAAATTCTAAATTGAGCTCAGGTGCATTCTGTTTCCATTGATCATCCTTGATGTTTCTACAACTTGATTGGAGTCCACATGTGGTTAATTCAATTGATTGGACATGATTTGGAAAGGCACACTCCTGTCTATATAAGGTCCCATAGTTGACAGTGCATGTCAGAGCAACAACCAAGCCATGAGGTCGAAGGAATTGTCCGTAGAGCTCCGAGACAAGATTGTGTCGAGGCACAGATATGGGGCAGGGTAAGAAAAAATGTCTGCAGCAAGGAAGGTCCCCAAGAACAGAATAGCCTCCATCATTCTTAAATGGAATAAGTTTGGAAACACCAAGACTCTTCCTAGAGCTGGCTGCCTGGCCAAACTGAGCAATCGGGGCAGAAGGGCCTTGGTCGGGGTGGTGACCAAGAACCTGATGGTCACTCTGACAGAGCTCCAGAGTTCCACTGTGGAGATGGGAGAACCTTCTAGAAGGACAACCATATCTGCAGATATGCAGAAAAGCGCTCTAGAGCAGGTTAGGACCTCAGACTGAGGTGAAGGTTCACCTTCCAACAGGACAACGACCCTAAGCACACAGCCAAGACAAAGGAGCAGAGGCTTCGGGACAAGTCTCTGAATGTCCTTGAGTGGCCCAGCCAGAGCCCGGACTTGAACCCAATCTAACATCTCTGGAGAAACCTGAAAATAGCTGTGCAGCGACGCTCTCCATCCAACCTGACAGAGCTTGAGAGGCTATGCAGAGCAGAATATGAGAAACTCCTCAAATACAGGTGTGCTAAGCTTGTAGCATCATACCCAAGAAGAATCAAGGCTGTAATCACTGCCTAAGGTGCTTCAACAAAGTACTGAGTAAAGGGTCTGAATACTTATGTAAATCTGCAAAAAAACTGTTTTTGCTTTGTCATTATAGGGTATTGTGTAGGTTGAGGTAAAAAAAAATGGAATCAATTGTAGAATAAGGCTGTAATGTAACAAAACTTGGAAAAGGTCAAGGGGTTTGAATACTTTCCGAATGCACTGTATGTCTGTCTGAGCTGAATGGTCAAGACATGGTATTAAACGATAAAAACATTGAGGAAATGATAAATAAATCGTACTTTTATTACCTGTTGCATAGCTCACAGCTACCCCAACCAGCACCACTGAAATTGTCCCCACGGCACCAAAGTAGAGGTAGGACATGGAATAAAAGTTCTGCAGACTCGTCCGTCTGTGGAGAAATGTTTCCTTGGTCAGCGTACCTCATAAGGCCAAGAGCCTTTCCTAACCATATGACCAGACCAGGAACATCTGGGCCGTAAACTATCCAACATTCAAGATAAGAGACAAGTTATTGAGTTATGAACACTTTAATGAGATATATGATTGATGATAATAACACACTTTTGCTACTTCTACTGGTGGTACTACTCTCAATTTGTTAGTATGTCTCTCCATAGGTCTTCCTCACCCATGTTGATATAGGGGAAGCGGCGTGGAGGCGGAGGGTGTGTCCATGCCCAGGCTGCTGTTGACTGTGCTGTTACTTGATGGACACTGATCTGTATAGGTGGGCAGGACTCCCATGGTCTGCAGACTGGGAGGATGGAGAGTTGATCCAATGACCAGCCACAAGGAGATGGAGAAGCCCACCGCCACGCCACTAAACACGCCCTAAAGACAAAAGTAATATAATCTCTGAAGGCAATCAGTCATTATGGAATTCTCTGGAATGAGCTAAAACAAAACTGTGGTATTAGCTGTACAAATAATCTTCCTATGGAGGGTTAGAATTAAAAAGGTGAAAAAGGGTACGGGTCAATACCCCCATATCAAATCATGGCACCCTCCTAAGCATCAAAATATAATCATGGATGGACACCCCTGTAACTCTTATTACATGAGCAGCTGATCTTCTCTCTCTTCCCAAATGTTCCCATTGTGCAAACAGCATCTTGTCCAACTCACCGGCCTGTTACTAGCGGGAACAAACATCCCCAGGACGAAAGCCCCAAGAAGTGGGCCACTGACCACTCCCATGACTGTGAAGGACCCCTGAGGAGGAGAAGAATAGGGACAATGTGACACTGGACAAATCCTTCATTATTCTCAGTCCCCAAGGCTTATGGCTGTATGTCAGGACAGCATTTTGGTACACTTGTATTGGTGTCCATAAGAAAGCCTTTTGTGTACCTGATCTGAGTCCGTGGCCTACAGAGACTTTAAACATGAGGAGGAATGTAATATGGTGAAGGGAGGAACCTACTTGAAGAACTCCCCAGTCCAAGAAGGATGAGAGAGCAGCCACCGTGATACATCCAGCCCCATACATGAAAGCTAAAACACAGCGACACATTAGATGCTACAACTCCAGCTTGATAAGGTCACATTGTTTTGTACCACATTGGTTTTTGTACCAAATTATTAAATAATCAAACTATTTAGGGCGTTTTTCACTTTAGAGAAAGAGTTGCTGACCTAATACAAAAATATAACTTTAAAATTGCACTTACACAGCCCTCTGGAAATTAAAATCAACCTCTTCTGTGACATGTTGGCTAGAGTTGGTTTCAGTAGATCATCCATGGTAACAGCTGCCATAGCGTTGATGCTGGTGGAGGCGGTACTGTAAAGCAGTGAATTACCAGCAATGATGTCATCAGTGGTGTCAGTCACATGCTGATTTATGACTTGATGCATATTACAGATAGGGATTGGATACCTCAGGGTGCCACTGTATGCACAAGCCAGAAAAAGTCCGGGAAAGCCAGGGTGGTCTTGAAAGATGTCCAGCACCAAGTATGGCATATACTTTGAAAGAGAGAAGAGGGGAAATGTATGAAAACCCAAATATTAACACAAGCGCAATCATTTCATAAAAAGGGAGAAAATAAAATGTTTACAATTCTGTGAAAGTTCATTGGGTGCATTTACTTTAGCTCTCCTGGTACCTCAAGTGGATGTAGATTTCACTTTCGGACCACCCCTTTAGGACCACCCCTTTAGGACCACCCCTTTAGAACCACCCCTTTAGAACCACCCCTTTAGAACCACCCCTTTAGAACCACTCCGGTCCCTGAATACCCCCAACAGTACACATTTTATTGTAGTCCTTGTCAAGCACATCTGATTCAACTTGTCAACTAACCATCAGGCCCTCAATGAGTTGAATCAGGTATGTTTGTCTGAGGCTACAAAAGTTGGGAACCACTGGTGTAGATTGTAGTAGTTATATCATTACTCATTACCTGGTCTGGAGCAGCAATCTTTCCAGACGTCAAAGGGTCACAGTGGGAGTACAAGGCAAACATGACAATGCCGCAGGTGGCTGCACTGCCTACAACGAGACACAAGCCCACTTGGTTGACAAACAACGCCCTGCAGAGAAGGATAAGCAAACATCTACATTTAGTCCAGTACAGCCTTGTGGGACATTATTTTTCAGCAAACATCCTTGTTTTATATTATTGGTCAATAGACAGTGTTTTATCAGTAGACGTCCTGTTCCTCCTTGTTACCAAACAGTTGAATTATCATAAATTATCTTTTCCACGGCCCATATTCATAAACAGTTTCAGAGTAGGAGTGCTGACCTTATTCATTATATAATAAAGGGTAAAACTGATCCTAGATCAGCACTCGTTATCCGAGGATCACACATTATGAATAAGGACCCTGGTCTTGTGGGTAAGACATGGACACCCTTCCCTCTAGTCCAACTAATCTTGTATTGGGACAGGGACTGTGCTGGACTGCCATCATTTGAGTGATGGTCTAAACCAGGGCTCTCCATCCCTGTTCCTGGAGAGCTACTGTCCTGTACGTTTTTTCACTCCAACCCTATTCCTGGAGAGCTACTGTCCTGTACCTTTTTCACTCCAACCCTAATCTAGCACACCTGATTCTAACAATCAGCTGGTTGAATCAGGTTAGTTACAACGGAGGTTGGATTGAAAACCTACAGGAGAGTAGCTCTCCAGGAACAGGGTTGGAGAGCCCTTGTGTAAACATATTCTGAACATTTTTCTTACAGAAGTGCTGTGCGTCTTATAAAGTAAAGTGAGTCATTCTGGAGTGATTTGGGAATCATTACATCCTTCTGGTTATAATTACTCTGAACATTCCTATCAGTAATCAGCCTTTCATGTGTGAAGTGATTGTGATTTGTGGCTCTTATTTGTAAATAATAAAAACACCACTGCTCATTTGACTTACTGTATAACAAACTATTGAACATGCACCGTGCTTCTCTTAACGTTCATTTGATAGCCTGTATGCGTCAGGGTTCCTTAGTATTTCAGAACTCCCCTTTGCTTCTGTATAAACCAAGGGGTTGCGTATTACCAGTTTATTTTATTTCATTTCCTGTAACTACTGGTCCAGTTGGTTACAGTTATATTCCTCTCTTTTTTATATAGGAAGGTCTAAAGAATCTAGAATCTGCTTTTATTCATTGGCAGCGTTAAAAATATATTAATACATTTCACAAAATGTGAATTTGCATATGATCTTAATCTTAGCTTTATCTTATGTGAAAATAAGAATCTGATCCAGCATAGGCTTTGCTGAAAGTGGATGTCTGCACTCACCACTGGGCCTGTCGCTCAGTTCTGCAGGAGATGTAGCGTTGTACCTGTGCCTGGTTCACACCATACATGGACAGCCACAACAGCGTACCGCCAACAGTAAAGCTCCAGAATGTGTATCGCCTCCTTGGGTCGAAGTCAAAACTGATCAAAAGAGAAGGTATTGATGGTGTAGTAATGGTAAGTGTGATTTTTGGGGGTGATTGTGCAATGGATAGCTGAAAGGCATATTGTTAGTTGAATAAAAAGCAGTTTTTTACTCATTAAAGTTAATTCGTGATCCATTGTTGGCAATCTCCAAAACCATTGCTGGCCCACCAACCAAAACAGTGCCCTGGACGAAGATGGCGATGAAGCCAGAGAGCATGACCAGGATCTGGAACACGTCTGTCCAGATGACTGCTTTCATGCCCCCCTGTGGTGCGGAGGACAGACAGACAGATAAGATAGATTCAGAGTAGCACCCTGCGCTAATACAGTCTATTTACTATGAAGTATGGAGAAGGAGTTCTCTAAGTCTTACCAATGTGGTGTAAAAAGTACAAATGAACCCAGTTGAGAAGAGGGATGCCCACATATTGAGCCCAGTGGCTGGAATACAATAATTAAAACATATTAATAACAATTGTACGTAACACATTGATAATGTATCTCACACACACAGGTGGTATAGAGCATTATAACACTTACTAAGCCTTCACAACAGCTCATGGTCTCTATAGTCATACATGCATTTATAAAGAATTACATACAGGAGGTTGCATACACATTATTGTGCTTCTCCAGAGATCATACCTTGGCTCAGGATTAAGGCTGGAGCATAGATCACAATTCCTGTGTAGAGCAGCTGGAAAGAAATGATCAAGTATAAATCAATGGCTAATTGACAGTATATGTTATACACACACACATATCTAATATGTATGTATGTATGTATGTATGTATGTATGTATGTGTACACATTCTGATCTCAACATTATGCATAAAGTCATATGAGGACGACTTTGCGCATGCTCTATCAGTTTGCCTTACTTACTGTTGAGACTATAAACTGGACACTTCCAAGCAGCTGCATCTCTCTGCCAAATCTCATCTTGAGGTACTGTGACAGCAAAGCAAAGAGTAATTGTAACAAAACAGTATCCTTCCACACATACTGTTCTTCCTATCCCTCCCTCTGCCTTCCCCACACACACAAACATTTCAAGTTCAACAGTTGCTAGGCCATAACCCTATTTCTTAATTGCGTAGATCTAGTAGCTATGTGTTGTATGTGCATGGCATCTCTATGGATGCTGTCAATGTAAAGGGTAACAAAACCTCATTGGTGCTGGTGATACCAAGGCGGTAGAACACTGGCAGGAACAGGTATGCAGTCAGACAGGAGTTGATGGTTTGCCCAAGGCACATGTATAGGAACTTAAAACCATAGAGGGAGGCTTCAGCTGGCACTCCCAGGACCTGGACAGCTGACATGAAGCTGGCACACAGTGACATTCCCACGGGTATGACTGGCATACTACGGCCACCGGTGAAGAAGTCATCCACCTTAGCATCACCCGGTTTCTTCTTCAGGGCCTGGAACAGCCCAATTCCCATGGAAACGAGCAGCATGGCAGCAAAGACGACGTAGTCTGCCAGGACAAAGCCTGGTCGGGGTCGTTCGGGGATATGTTCTCCATCCATTGCTTTGTCCTCCTTGTCGTGTTGGATGGTAGAATCAGATGCTCCAGGTGTTTCTTGGGACTGAATAGGATGTATGCATAATGAATATAAATTACGACGTAGAGGATATGATACAGCACCTTTAAACTGCTGTTTTGACCTTTCAACTGCAATTGGTGCATCTGATAAAAGGTTGCTAGGAAAAATGTATTGAATGAAAGAAACTTTACATTTACAGATAAAATGAGTCCCAGTCATATATAGTGCCTTCAGAAAGTATTCACAACCCTTTCCTTTTTCCAAATGGATACACATACAGTTCCTTTTTTTAAATGGATACAGACAGTTGAAGTCAGAAGTTTACATACACCTTAGCCAAAATCATTTATACTCAGTTTTCCTGACATTTAGTCCTAGTAAGAATTCTATGTTTTAGGTCAGTTAGGATCACCACTATATTTTAAGAATGTGAAATGTCAGAATAATAGTACAGAGAATGTATTTATTTCATGATTTATTTCTTTCATCACATTTCTAGTGGGTCAGAAGTTTACATACACTCAATTAGTATTTGAAGTTGGGTGAATTTTGGCCCATTCCTCCTGACAGAGCTGGTGTAACTGAGTCAGGTTTGTAGGCCTCCATGCTCACACGCGCTTTTTCAGTTCTGCCCACACATTTTCTATAGGATTGAGGTCAGGGCTTTGTGATGGCCACTCCAATACCTTGACTTTGTTGTCCTTAAGCCATTTTGTCACAACTTTGGAAGTATGCTTGGGGGTCATTGTTCATTTGGAAGAACCATTTGCGACCAAGCTTTAACTTCCTGACTGATGTCTTGAGATGTTGCTTCAATGTATCCACATAATTGTCCTTCCTCTTGATGCCATATATTTTGTGACAGGCACCAGTCCCTCCTGCAGCAAAGTACCCCCACATCATGATGCTGCCACCCCCGTGCTTCACGGTTGGAATGGTGTTCTTCGGCTTGCAAGCCTCCCCCTTTTTCCTCCAAACATAACAATGGTCATTATGGCCAAACAGTTATATTTTTGTTTCATCAGACCAGAGCACATTTCTCCAAAAAGTACGATCTTTGTCCCCATGTGCAGTTGCAAACCGTAGTCTGGCTTTTTTGTGGCAGTTTTGGAGCATGGCTTCTTCCTTGCTGAGCGGCCGTTCAGGTTATGTTGATATAGGACTCATTTTACTGTGGATATAGATACTTTTGTAACCGTTTCCTCCAGCATCTTCACAAGGTCCTTTGCTGTTGTTCTGGGATTGATTTGCACCTAAGTACGTTCATCTCTAGGAGACAGAACGCTCCTCCTTCCCGAGCGTTATGACGGCTGCGTGTTTATACTTGCGTACTATTATTTGTACAGATGAACGTGGGGCCTTCAGGTGTTTGGAAGTTGCTCCCAAGGATGAACCAGACATGTGGAGGTCTACAAAAAAAAATTCTGAGGTCTTTGCTGATTTTTCAATTTCCCATGATGTCAAGTAAAGAGGCACTGAGTTTGACGGTAGACCTTTAAATACATTCACCGGTACACCTCCAATTGACTCAAATGATGTCAATTAGCCTATCAGAAGCTTCTTAAGTCCTGATATCATTTTCAGGAATTTTCCAAGCTGTTTAAAGGCACAGTCAACTTAGTGTATGTAACTTCTGACCCACTGGCAATGTGATACAGTGAATTATGAGTGAAATAATCTTTCTGTAAACAATTGTTGTAAAAATTACTTGCGTCATGCACAAAGTAGATGTCCTAACCGACTCTCCAAAACTATAGTTTGTTATCAAGAAATTTGTGGAGTGGTTGAAAAACGAATTAATGACTCCAACCTAAACTGTAAACATCCGAATTCAACTGTAATACCCCATATTGTTTTTATTATTATTATTAAATGTCCGGAGTCAATAATTATTCTACCCCTTTGTTATGGCAAGTCTAAATAAGTTACTGTGTAAACAACTTCACCGACCACCGAAATCCTAGAAGTCGTTTGTGCTTAAGTCAAAATTGCATGGTTCATGATTCTTTTTCTCAGGCCAATCAGAACGGTTTGAATGTGTTCCGATTCAAGAAGTTGTTGAGGTGGAAGCAAATCTATTCTCATTGCAGAGAAGACATGTTAGTGGGCATGGTGTGTTTCCAGAGCGATGTGGATGGGTAGCCAGGCAAGTTTGACATCGCAACCAACGGCTTCTATAGCCAGCGTGACAGTGTGGGAATTTGGCAGTTTGGGTTATTACCTATTATGACCCCATTCCTGAAAGCGAAGACTCCCAGGAACTTACAGAGCTCCAAAAGTATTGTGACAGTGAATGTGTTGTTGTTATGGCTCTGTACTCCAACACTTTGGATTTGAAATGATACAATGACTGAGGTTAAGTGCAGATTGTCAGATTTAATTTGAGGGTATTTTCATCCATTTTGTATGAACCGTTTAGAAATTAAAGCACTTTTTGTACATAGTCCACCCATTTTAGGGGACCAAAACTATTGTGACATTCACTTACAGTTTGTGTATCAAAGTAGTCAAAAGTAGGCCAATGTCATCACAAAAATGCAGCCTAAATAACATGAATCAGTGAAGTACTCCTTCAGATAAAGATCTGTATAGCTCCTGTTCTGGCACATCATTTGATTATATGCTGAGGGTATGAAACTAAATGTTCCGGGGCTAAAGTGTTTCAATTTGAAGGGACCAAATAAAATGTTAAAGGATCTTTACATTTTTTTACTTCAATTTGTCCATGTGCCCTGAAAGAAGTCAATGGGGCCAGGAGAGACTGTCATCCACAGTTTTGTTTTGTTTCATTTCAAAAGCCACTGCTAACTGCCAAAAAAAAAAAACAATAGATAGGGGCAACCTCACCATGTTTAAAATTGCATGACCAAATCAACTCAAAAACTTGGTTCTAAGTTACTTTTACATGGTGAGCTAGTCCCTATCACTCCCATAGTTTTTTAGCTATTATTGCCTGAAGTTGGCCGTGGCTTTTGAAACAAATTTGAACCATAGATGACTGTCTCTCTTGGCCCCATGGATTACTTTCTGGGTAAATGACAAAACAGAGTCGGAAAAAGTGAAGACTAACTATATATATATTCATGAAAACTTTAACAATTGTCTGACTAAATTTGTTTGATATAGAGGAAGTCTTCATAAAGACCATCAAAAGTCATTGTACTTTGCGTTAAGTTCCATTTGTTAGGCTATTTGGTTCAAGGTGCAATACAATATTGATTATTGAATTACCTTTGCTCTAGTTTGTTCTTTTATCAATCCTTTAACATGTTCAATAATGATATCTTAGCTAGCTTGATGACAGTGGCCCTTTTTGCTTATTTTTGATTTTCAAAAAAATAACTGGATAGAAGTGCCATGGATCATGTCAAAATTGTCTAGAAATGCAGGAAATGGTGGGAAAAGAAATGTCTGGGGGAGGACCCCGCCACGTTGTCTCCCCTACCTCTAAAACCATAGTTGTGCACACTGGCACTTTTAGTGGGTTCATAAATATTGTCTCAATAACCCAACATTTGGTTATGGGACCATTATACAGGTTAAGCGGGAAACTCATTCCATTATATCCTGTATCCATGATCAGATTAAAACCACAAAACAATTTGACAAACTTGAAAAAGTTCAAATAACCTTACCTGTGTCCTCTCTAAAACTCAAATTCCCAGTCTCTGAAAACCCTTTACCTTCTAACCTTCTTCTTCTGCAGAGTTTCAATTGACAATAGCCTAAGACATTAGGACATTTTTAGAATGCCAAGTGATGACGAAGAATAGCAGCACCTTTCATTAAAAGTGGCTCTGCAAACTTGGTCTGTTACAGTGAGTGGAAGGTGCTTTGTGTGTTGAACAAGGTATTGGGGGAGGAGCAAGAGTAAAACAGGTCAGGAGGATTAGAATAAGAGGGATTTTAATAAGTTGAAATGTTCTTTGTCATGCTGCTGAAATTAACTAATGGGAAAGGGATGGGTTAAAAACACTGTAAATGTATCAGAATTAACACTGGTTTAGATCTTGATTGTATTTAATTGAGCATATGCAGTTCACTTTCACCTACATTTAAAATGTGCTAATATTTCAGGATTTTATAAAAACATTCAAGTTCAGTTTTATTGATGCCCATATGAGTCAACACAGGCTGAAATCCACAGACATAATATACTAATTGACATCCATAAAGAGATCAATAGGTAAAACATTTAATTACATGTCCTTGTGTATGCGGACATCTTTAAAGCAACAATCAGTAGTTAAAAAGATAAAGCATCTTCCCTGCCCCCTTTCTGTAAAAAGCTGAGGGATGGAGCTTGTGAACAAAAACACTTTTTAATTCATAGACAGAGCTTTGGGATGCAAGGACTGACCATCCATGATATCACTTATGATTTCATAAGTCCAAAACACAATGGAGAATATTCAACAAACTTGCTTTACAAATACATTTCACAAAGAAAGGTTGTGGTATTTGTGACTCTCCTCTTTAGCTTTAAGTTACCCTATTTTACAAATAGTACAGGTTAATTATGTTTCATGCTACAAATCACCTTTACATGGGAGTCTTGAGTTCCCATTGAATGCATTTCACAATATTAGTTTAGCCATAAAGGGTCTGAACACCAAAAGTACAGGAGATCCGGCAGTATAAATGTCTTGGAAAACTCATACAACACACCACACCACACCACGACTCAGCTTATGTCACAATACTAGTTGTCGCAATGCCTCTTTGAAGACTATCCAACTGAATACAGCTGCACTTGACAACTGAGAATTGTATGACTCCTGATATAGTATCACTTCACTAGCTCTGGCTGACTAACAGCTACCGTCAAGGCTCCAAAAACTTACACATACCTAAGTGACTTGTTTGCTTCTTCCCTACAAGCCTACACAATTGGTCCCTTTACCAGCTGCCAAATATCTGGTACGTCATCCAATATTGGAGAAAACAGCTGGTTGCAGAGTTGTATCGACAATGTGTACAAAAAAAAAAAAGTGTACTCTGAAGACTTTTGTAAGCCCTTAAAGGGTCCCGAAAAGATTCCGATTCCCATGTAAAATCAGCATTTTGAGTGACTAAAATATCACCTAATATTTTTGGGGAACAGAAATGCTCTAAAATGTGGGAAAACTTTTGTTTGAAGAGACAGGCTGATTGAGCGGGAAGCTTATATCCATGAGCTCGCCTTGACTGACAGTTCTTTGAAACAGCTATGTTAAGAAACTTGGATGTAGTGAGAAGTGTTGCAGTAATATCATCTTAAGCAAATTTGGTGATACACAAAGCAACATTGAAATTGCATCAATGATGCCCATTTTTATTAAAAAATTTTAGACATCTCTCATTTGGCATGTCTCTTATGATGCGGTTCACTGCAGCACTGAGGGATGTGTTGACATTTGTATTTATTATGGATCCCCATTTGCTGCTGCCAAAGCAAATAATACAATTATTAAACATTAAAAGGCATAGGTGTGAGGGTTGACGAGGACAAGGCTGGAGATCACTCTGTCATGCTGATTGAGTTCGAATAACAAACTGGAAGCTTCAAAAGGAGGGTGATGCTTGGAATCATTGTTCGTCCTCTGTCAATCATGGTTACCTACAAGGAAACACGTGCAGACATCATTGCCTTGCACAAAAAGGGCTTCCCCAGGCAAGGATATTGCTGCCAGTAAGATTGCACCTAAATCAACCATTTATCGGATCATCAAGAACTTCAAGGAGAGTGGTTCAATTGTTGTGAAGGCGGCTTCAGGGCGCCCGAGAAAGTCCAGCAAGGGCCAGGACCATCTCTTAAAGTTGATTCAGCTGCGGGATCGGGGCACCACCAGTACAGAGCTTGCTCAGGAATGGCTGCAGGCAAATGTGAGTGCATCTGCACACACAGTGAGTCGAAGACTTTTAGAGGATGGCCTGGTGTTAAGGGCAGCAAAGAAGCCACTTCTCTCCAGGAAAAACATCAGAGAAAGAGTGCAAAAGGTACAGGGATTGGACTGCTGAGGACTGGGGTAAAGTCATTTTCTCTGACGAATCCCCTTTCTGATTGTTTGGGTGCATCCGGAAAAAAGCTTGTCCGGAGAAGACAAGGTGAGCGCTACCATCAGTCCTGTGTCATGCCAACAGTAAAGCATCCTGAGACCATTCATGTGTGGGGTTGCTTCTCAGTCAAGGGTGTGGGCTCACTCACAATTTTGCCTAAGAACACAGCCATGAATAAAGAATGGTACCAACACATCCTCCGAGAGCAACTTCTCCCAACCATCCAGGAACAGTTTGGTGATGAACAATGCCTTTTCCAGCATGATGGAGCACCTTGCCATAAGGCAAAAGTGATAACTAAGTGACTCTGGGAACAAAACATTGATATGTTGGGTCCATGGCCAGGAAACTCGGGGAACAAAACATTGATATGTTGGGTCCATGGCCAGGAAACTCCCCTGACCTTAATCCCATTGAGCATCTGTGCTCAATCATCAAGAGGCGGGTGGACAAACAAAAACCCACAAATTCTGACAAACTCCAAGCATTGATTATGCAATAATGGGCTGCCATCAGTCAGGATGTGGTCCAGAAGTTAACTGACAGCATGCCAGGGAGGATTGAAGAGGTCTTGAAAAAGAAGGGTCTACACTGCAAATATTGACTCTTTGCATTAACATCATGTCGTAATTGTCAATAAAAGCCTGACACTTATGAAATGCTTGTAATTATACTTCAATATTCCATAGTAACATCTGACAAAAATATCTAAAGACACTGAAGCAGCAAACTTTGTGGAAATTAATATTTGTGTCATTCTCAAAACGTTTGGCCACAACTGTACAGTCAAATTTTGGCACCAGTAGATTAACTGTCTAGCTAAACTCTGCAAAAAAGAAACTGCCCTTTTTCAGCACCCTGTCTTTCAAAGATCATTCGTAAAAATCCAAATAACTTCACAGATCTTCATTGTGAAGGGTTTAAATACAGTTTCCCATGCTTGTTCAATGAACCATAAACAATTCATTAACATGCACCTGTCGACCCCTCGTTAAGACACTAACAGCTTACAGACGGCAGGCAATTAAGGTCACAGTTATGAAAACTTAGGATACTAAAGAGGCCTTTCTACTGACTCTGAAAAACACCAAAAGAAAGATACACAGAGTCCCTGCTCATCTGCGTAAATGTGCCTTAGGCATGCTGCAAGGAGGCATGAGGACTGCAGATGTAGCCAGCACAATAAATTGCAATGTCCGTACTGTGAGACGCCTAAGACAGCGCTACAGGGAGACAGGACGGACAGCTGATCATCCTCGCAGTGGCAGACCACGTGTAACAACACCTGCACAGGATTGGTACATCCGAACAGCACACGAGCGGGACAGGTACAGGATGGCAACAACAACTGCCCGAGTTACACCAGGAACGCACAATCCTTACATCAGTGCTCAGACTGTCCGCAATAGGCTGAGAAAGGCTGGACTGAGGGCTTGTAGGCCTGTTGTAAGGCAGGTCCTCACCAGACATCACCGGCAAGAACGTCGCCTATGGGCACAAACCCACCGTCGCTGAACCAGACAGGACTGGCAAAAAGTGCTCTTCACTGATGAGTCGCGGTTTTGTCTCACTAGAGGTGATGGTTGGATTCACGTTTATCATCGACGGAATGAGTGTTACACCGAGGCTTGTACTCTGGAGGGTCCATCATGGTCTGGGGCGGTGTGTCACAGCATCATCGGACTGAGCTTGTTGTCATTGCAGGCAATCTCAACACTGTGCGTTACATGGAAGACATCCTCCTCCCTCATGTGGTACCCTTCCTGCAGGCTCATCCTGACATGGCCTTGGTGGAAGAGTGAGGTAACTTCTCACAGCAAAAACTGGCAAATCTGCCCCGAAGCTAGCACCAGTTAGCCGTGAGCCAAGCGCATCTCCCGGATAGAAAACTAAACTACTACAACTACAATACCTCTTTCGCCATCTGGCTTGGATCCTTAGTTGACACGGTGCCCCGCCGCAACAAGTCTGCCGACGAATACTCCATCCTCTGTGCCTTCAACCGCCCCCCATTGGACGTCGGAGCAGACGCTTCTACTAGCCCCAGGCTACTAACTTTAAACGCTGTGTTGCCCGTGTGCTACCTTAGTAACAACTACTCCGCGGATTCCCAGTCCCATATATTGCTGTCCCCTGGACCCTATGATCACATGGCTACATAGCTGATGCCCGCTGGACTGTTCATTAATCACGGTACTCCATTCTGTTTATTTATTATTGTACACTGTTGTTTAGGTTAGTTATCGTTGTTTTAGTTTACTGCGGAGCCCCTAGTTCCACTCATTATACCTCTGATACCTCCTTTGTTCCACCTCCCACACATGCGGTAACCTCACCCATTATAACCAGCTTATCCAGAGACACAACCTCTCTCTCACTCAGTGTCTGGGCTTACCTCCGCTGTACCCGCACCCCACCATAACCGTCTACACATTATGCCCTGAATCTATTCTACCAAGCCCAGAAATCTGCTCCTTTTATTCTTTGTCCACAACGGTCTCGGCGACCAGTTTTGATTGCCTTTAGCCGTACCCTCATCCTACTCCTCCTCTGTTCCTTGGGTGATGTGGAGATAAACCCAGGCCCTGCGTGTCCCCAGACACCCTCATTTGTTGACTTCTGTGATCAAAAAAGCCTTGGTTTCATGCATGTCAACATCAGAAGCCTCCTCCCTAAGTTTGTCTTACTCACTGCTTTAGCACACTCCGCCGAACCCTGATGTCCTTGCCATGTCTGAATCCTGGCTTAGGAAGGCCACCAACAAGATAGAACTGCCAAAGGGGAAGGAGTTGCACTCTACTGCAGAGATAGAACTTTGCAGGCTGTCATACTTTCCAGGTCTATACCCAAACAGTTTGAACTTCTAATTTGAAAAATGAACCTCTCCAGAAATAAGTCTCTCACTGTTGCCGCTTGCTATCGACCCCCCCTCCGCTCGCAGCTGTGCCCTGGACACCATTTGTGAATTGATCACCCCCCATCATTCTGTTAGGTGACCTAAACTGGGATATGCTTAACACCCCGGCAGTTCTACAATCTAAGCTAAATGCCCTCAATCTCACACAAATCATCAAGGAACCCACCAGGTACAACCCTAAATCCGTAAACATGGGCACCCTCATAAACATTGTCCTGACCAACTTGCCCTCCAAATACACCTCCACTGTTTTCAATCTGGATCTCAGCGATCATTGCCTGTATCCGTTATGGGTCCGCGGTCAAACGACCACACTGTCAAACACTCCCAAAAACACTTCTGTGAGCAGGCCTTTCTAATCGACCTGGCCCGTGTATCCTGGAAGGATATTGACCTCATCCCGTCAGTCGAGGATGCCTGGTCATTCTTTAAAAGTAATTTCCTCACCATCTTAGATAAGCATGCCCCATTAAAAAAAAATGCAGAACTAAGAACAGATATAGCCCTTGGTTCACTCCAGACCGGACTGCCCTTGACCAGCACAAAAACATCCTGTGGCGGACTGCAATAGCATCGAATAGTCCCCACGATATGCACCTGTTCAGGGAAGTCAGGAACCAATACAAGCAGTCAGTCAGGAAAGCAAAGGCTAGCGTTTTCAAGCAGAAATTCGCATCCTGTAGCTCTAACTCCAAAAGGTTTTGGGACACTGTCCATGGAGAATAAGAGCACCTCCTCCCAGCTGCCCACTGCACTGAGGCTAGGTAACATGGTCACCACTGATAAATCCATGATAATTGAAAATTTCAATAAGCATTTCTCAACGGCTGGCCATGCCTTCCTCCTGGCAACCCCTACCCCGGTCAACAGCTCCCCCCGCAGCTACTCGCCCAAGCCTCCTCAGCTTCTCCTTCATCCAAATCCAGACAGCAGATGTTCTGAAAGAGCTGCAAAACCTGGACTAGTACAAATCAGCTGGGCGAGACATTCTGGACCCTCTTTTTCTAAAACTATCCACCGCCATTGATGCAACCCCTATTACCTGCCTGTTCAACTTCTCTTTCGTATCGTCTGAGATCCCTAAAGATCGGAAAGCTGCCGCGGTCATCCCCCTCTTCAAAGGGGGTGACACCCTAGACCCAAACTGTTACAGACATATATCCATCCTGCCCTGCCTATCTACAGTCTTCGAAAGCCAATAAACATATCACTGACCATCCCACCGTACCTTCTACGCTGTGCAATCCGGCTTCCGAGCCGGTCACGGGTGCACCTCAGCCACGCTCAAGGTACTAAACGATATCATAACCACCATCGATAAAAGACAGTACTGTGCAGCCGTCTTCATCGACCTGGCCAAGGCTTTTGACTCACCATATTCTTATCGGCAGACTCAATAGCCTTGTTTTTTTCTAATGACTGCCTCGCCTGGTTCACCAACTACTTTGCAGACAGAGTTCAGTGTGTCAAATCGAAGGGCATGTTGTCCGGACCTCTGGCAGTCTCTATGGGGGTGCCACAGGGTTCAATTCTCGGGCTGACTCTTCACTGTATATATCAATGATGTCGCTCTTGCTGCGGGCGATTCCCTGAGACACCTCTACGCAGACGACACCATTCTGTATACTTCTGGCCCTTCCTTGGACACTGTGTTAACTAACCTAACCAAAAGAGCGTCAATGCCATACAACACTCCTTCCGTGGCCTCCAACTGCTCTTAAAACGCTAGTAAAACCAAATGCATGCTTTCAACCGTTCGCTGCTGCACCCGCCCGACTAGCATCACCACCGTGGACGGTTCCGAACTTGAATATGTGGACAACTATAAATAACTAGGTGTCTGGCTAGACTGTAAACTCTCCTTCCAGACTCATATTAAACATCTCCAATCAAAAATCAAATCTAGAATCAGCTTTCTATTTCACAACAATGCCTTCACTCACGCCGCCAAACTTACCCTAGTAAAACTGACTATCCTACCGATCCTCGACTTCGGCGATGTCATCTATAAAATAGCTTACAACACTCTACTCAGCAAACTGGATTCAGTTTATCACAGTGCCATCCGTTTTGTTACCAAATCACCTTATACCACCCACCACTGCGACCTGTATGCTCTAGTCGGCTGGCCCTCGCAACATATTCGTCGCCAGACCCACTGGCTCCAGGTCATCTATAAGTCTATGCTAGGTAAAGCTCCGCCTTATCTCAGTTCACGATAACAACACCCACCCGTAGCACACGTTCCAGCAGGTATATCTCACTTATCATCCCCAAAGCCAACACCTCATTTGGCCGCATTTCCTTCCAGTTCTCTGCTGCCAGTGACCGGAACGAATTGCAAAAATTGCTGAAGTTGGATACTTATTTCCCTCACCAAATTTAAACATCAACTATCTGAGCAGCTAACCGATCGCTGCAGTTGTACATAGTCAATCTGTAAATAGCCCACCCAATCTACCTACCTTATCCCCATACTGTTTTTATTTTATTTACTTTTCTGCTCTTTTGCACACCAGTATCTCTACTTGCACATCATCATCTGCTCATTTATCACTCCAGTGTTAATCTGCTAAATTGTAACTATTCGCTCCTATGGCCTATTTATTGCCTACCTCCTCATGCCTTTTGCACACACTGTATATAGACTTCCTTTTTTCTACGGTGTCATTGATTTGTTTGTGTTATTGGCTTGTTTATTGTTTACTCCATGTGTAACTCTGTGTTGTTGTCTGTGTCACACTGCTTTGCTTTATCTTGGCCAGGTCACAGTTGCAAATGAGAACTTGTTCTCAACTAGCCTACCTGGTTAAATAAAGGTGAAATAAATAAATAAATGGTGTATTAAAATCAAATCAAATTTTATTTGTCACATACACATGGTTAGCAGATCTTAATGCAAGTGTAGCGAAATGCTTGTGCTTCTAGTTCCAACAATGCGGTAATAACCAACGAGTAATCTAACAATTCCACAACTACTATCTTATACACACAAGTGTAAAGGGATAAAGAATATGTACATAAAGATATACGAGTGATGGTACAGAACGGCATAGGCAAGATGCAGTAGAATGGTATTGAGGACAGTGGGGCAAAAAAGTATTTAGTCAGCCACCAATTGTGCAAGTTGTCCCACTTAAAAAGATGAGGCCTGTAATTTTCATCATAGGTACACTTCAACTATGACAGACAAAATGAGAAAAAAAATCCTTAGGATAGTTAATGAATTTATTTGCACATTATGGTGGAAAATAAGTATTTGGTCACCTACAAACAAGCAAGATTTCAGGCTCTCACAGACCCGTAACTTCTTCTTTAAGAGGCTCCTCCACTCGTTACCTGTATTAATGGCACCTGTTTGAACTTGTTATCAGTATAAAAGACACCTGTCCACAACCTCAAACAGTCACACTCCAAACTCCACTATGGCCAAGACCAAAGAGCTGTCAAAGGACACCAGAAACAAAATTGTAGACCTGCACCAGGCTGGGAAGACTGAATCTGCAATAGGTAAGCAACTTGGTTTGAAGAAATCAACTGTGGGAGCAATTATTAGGAACTGGAAGACATACAAGACCACTGATAATCTCCCTCGATCTGGGGCTCCACGCAAGATCTCACCCCGTGGGGTCAAAATGATCACAAGAACAGTGAGCAAAAATCCCCGAACCACACGGGGGGACCTAGTGAATGACCTTCAGAGAGCTGGGACCAAAGTAACAAAGACTACCATCAGTACCACACTAAGCCGCCAGGGAATCAAATCCTGCAGTGCCAGATGTGTCCCCCTGCTTAAGCCAGTACATGTCCAGGCCCGTCTGAAGTTTGCTAGAGAGCAGTTGGATGATCCAGAAGAAGATTGGGAGAATGTCATATGGTCAGATGAAACCAAAATATAACTTTTTGGTAAAAACTGAACTCGTCGTGTTTGGAGGACAAAGAATGCTGAGTTGCATCCAAAGAACACCAAACCTACTGTGAAGCATGGGGGTGGAAACATCATGCTTTGGGGCTGTTTTTTACACGACTGATCCGTGTAAAGGAAAGAATGAATGGGGCCATGTATCGTGAGATTGAGTGAAAACCTCCTTCCATCAGCAAGGGCATTGAAGATGAAACGTGGCTGGGTCTTTCAGCATGACAATGATCCCAAACACACCGCCCGGGCAATGAAGGAGTGGCTTCATAAGAAGCATTTCAAGGTCCTGGAGTGGCCTAGCCAGTCTCCAGAGCTCAACTCCATAGAAAATCTTTGGAGGGAGTTGAAAATCCGTGTTGCCCAGCAACAGCCCCAAAACATCACTGCTCTAGAGGAGATCTGCATGGAGGAATGAGCCAAAATACCAGCAACAGTGTGTGAAAACCTTGTGAAGACTTACAGAAAACGTTTGACCTCTCATTGCCAACAAAATATTGAGAAACTTTTGTTATTGACCAAATACTTATTTTCCATCATAATTTGCAAATAAATTCATTAAAAAAAATCATACAATGTGATTTTCAGGATTTTTTTCTCATTTTGTCTGTCATAGTTGAAGTGTACCTATAATGAATATTACAGGCCTCATGTTTTTAAGTGAGACAACCTGCACAATTGGTGGCTGACTAAATACTTTTGCCCCACTGTACATATTTTTTTATTTATTATACCTTTATTTAACTAGGCAAGTCAGTTAAGAACAAATTCTTATTTTCAATGACGGCCTAGGAACAGTGGGTTCAGGGGCATATGATATGAGCAATGTAGGGTATGTAAACATAAAAGTGGCATAGTTTAAAGTGGCTAGTGATACACGTATTACATAAAGATGGCAAGATGCAGTAGATGAGAGTACAGTATATACATATACAATGAGTAATGTAGGGTATTATATAAAGTGGCATTGTTTGAAGTGGCTAGTGCTACATTTTTACATCAATTTCCATCAATTTCCGTTATTAAAGTGAGCTGGAGTTGAGTCAGTATGTTGGCAGCAGCCACTCAATGTTAGTGGTGGCTGTTTAACAGTCTGATGGCCTTGAGATAGAAGCTGTTTTTCAGTGTCTCGGTCCCTGCTTTGATGCACCTTTACTGGCCTCACCTTCTGGATGATAGCGGGGTGAACAGGCAGTGGCTTGGGTGGTTGTTGTTCTTGATTATCTTTATGGCCTTCCTGTGACATCGGGTGGTGTAGGTGTCCTGCAGGTAGTTTGCCCCCAGTGATGCGTTGTTCAGATCTCACTACCCTCTGGAGAGCCTTACGATTGTGGACGGAGCAGTTGCCATACCAGGCGGTGATACAGCCCGACAGGATGCTCTCGGTTGTGCATCTGTAGAAATTTGTGAGTGCTTTTGGTGACAAGCCAGATTTCTTCAGCCTCCTGAGGTTGAAGAGGCGCTGCTGTGCCGTCTTCACCACGCCGTCTGTGTGGGTAGATAAATTCAGTTTGTCCGTGATGTGTACGCCGAGGAACTTAAAACATACTACCCTCTCCACTACTGTCCCGTCAATGTGGATAGCGGGGTGCTCCCTCTGCTGTTTCCTGAAGTCCACAATCATCTCCTCTGTTTTGTTGGCATTGAGTGAGAGGTTCCTTTCCTGACACCACACTTCCAGGGTCCTCACCTCCACCCTGTAGGCCGTCTCGTCGTTGTTGGTAGTCAAGCCTACCACTGTGGTGTCGTCCGCAAACTTGATGATTGAGTTTGAGGCGTGCGTGGCCACGCAGTCGTGGGTGAACAGGGAGTACAGGAGAGGGCTCAGAACGCACCCTTGTGGGGCCCCAGTGTTGAGAATCAGCGGGGTGGAGATGTTGTTACCAACCCTCACCACCTGGGGGAGGCCCGTCAGGAAGTCCAGTACCCAGTTGAACAGGGCGGGGTCGAGACCCAGGGTTTGGAGGGTACGATGGTGTTAAATGCTGAGCTGTAGTCGATGCACAGTATTCTCACATAGGTATTCTTCTTGTCCAGATGGGTTAGGGCAGTGTGCAGTGTGGTTGCGATTGCGTCGTCTGTGGACCTATTGGGGCGGTAAGCAAATTGGAGTGGGTCTAGGGTGTCAGGTAGGGTGGAGGTGATATGGTCCTTGACTAGTCTCTCAAAGCACTTCATGATGACGGAAGTGAGTGCTAGTCGTTTAGCTCAGTTACCTTAGCTTTCTTGGGAACAGGAACAATGGTGGCCCTCTTGAAGCATGTGGGAACAGCTGACTGGGATAAGGATCGATTGAATATGTCTGTAAACACACTAGCCAGCTGGTCTGCGCATGCTCTGAGGACGCGGCTGGGGATGCCGTCTGGGCCTGGAGCCTTGCGAGGGTTAACACGTTTAAATGTTTTACTCACATCGGCTGCAGTGAA